>NC_087069.1:46820442-46905920 GCF_963678635.1 Symsagittifera roscoffensis | reverse complement strand
CGGAAAATGCGTCATCGAAAAACAAGTCCTTTCAACGATCTTGATCCAGGAAGCAGAGAATTCGATGAATGGGTCACTAAAAACCATATGATGTTACCCAACTATTTGCTTGATCAAATTGGTATCCTCATACAAAACAGAAAACAGGTCTACGAGAGTTGCTGTGTGACTGAATCGTATCCTGCGCTGAAGCGCACAGATATTCAAGACCCTACTTGCCTTGATCGTTCACCGAGAAAAATACTGTTTAACTATGATTGCCAATCGATCCCCTTTTACGAAAATCAGGAAGGATCCATTAGAGATTTAGCAGAGCGAGAAAGCTACTGGAACATTGAGTCGATTGAATCACCAGATTCAACAGAGAAAAAAGATGAGGACCAGCAGACGCCCAAAACCCCAATAAAACCGGATATTTTTTCAATCACTCAACAACAGCAGCAGCATACTTCTTCTACTTCTTCTTCCGGCAGTCAAAGTCCCACTGCATCAAACTTAGTGGCTGAGACGCCTCCTATCAATGCTTGCTTTGCGCCGAAAAAACGCAAACTGCAATTTAGAGATCTCTGAAAACTCAAAAAAACTTTGTTTCCACCGAGAGTGTACCAGTTTGGGGGTTTATTATTTAGTTTGATAAGTTTTTATTATTGTGGGTGAATCTTTGCTTACGTTTTGCTTATGATTTTTCTCTAATTTAAAGTTTGCTTTGTGATTTTCAATCAATAGAAAGGAAATAAAAACAACAGAAAAAATTAATAGCAAAAAAATCAAAATAACTTTAAAAAGTCGGCATAAAAGTCTAAAAGTATAAATTTTGAT
Organism: Symsagittifera roscoffensis; assembly: GCF_963678635.1. Lineage (NCBI taxonomy): Eukaryota > Metazoa > Xenacoelomorpha > Acoela > Convolutidae > Symsagittifera > Symsagittifera roscoffensis. Next base: position 46,905,101 of record NC_087069.1, on the reverse strand, counting down.
AAATTTCTCGTCAAATCCAACTTAATTATATCAGTTTTTTTAATGCTCATTTCGAAAAATCAAAAAAAATAAACTGAATACTCTTCCTAAGATTTTATCTAATGATGTTGAAACAAAAAACATAAAAATGTTTTTGTTATGTTTTTTCATAATATTTTTCAAAATATAAATATTAACACAGAAAAAGATAAAGAGAGAGAGAGAGAGAGAACTGACGATCCATAAACCCCATTATTATCCCTTTTGGGATATAGCTTTTTCAAAAGAAAGCTATTTATGGATGGGTCCAGCAATTCTGCCGGTTAATCAACCATAGTTACTTTTGGCTCTTTACACTCTCTGTTTTTGTTTTTTTTTCTCTCTCTCTCTAATATGTCTACAGCCTGGTGGGGTTAGCCAGGACTCTTAGGAGTAGACTTTAGAGAGTGTATGAGCCAGTATAAAGCATTATATATAATAAAATTACATGTCTATAACAGATTTCACGTTTAATAATACTCATTTTCAGGTTAAAATGGTTACAAAATTCAAAATATGTTTTTTTTTTCGATTTTTCAACATGGGTTACAACCCTGTCCAATAAATCACGACAAATTGATTGGACCAGGTTTCATTGGATTTGGAGACAAAAAAGTTTTTTGGTAATTTTTGTTTTTTTTTTCACTACAAGAATATGTACTAAAAAAGAAATATCTCAAATTTTTGAACCGACATTTTAGTAGGGCAAGCGTTTCAGAGGTTCCTAATAAATAGCACTGCCGGGTAGTTATTGCCTACTGTACCAAACGGCCCTGCATCAATCTTTTGATGAACTATATGTGAAATTTGTCATAGAATACTAATTTATTTGAGAAATGAACAAAATTCTCAACTACCCTTTATCATTTTTGTCAGGTATGTTCGACTTGACTTGATTGGTGGGTCTTCCTTGCTTGACTTGATTGGTGGGTTACCATTTTGGTTGAAACAAAAAAACTTGGCCAAAAAATTCAAACATATTTTCAATATTTAGTCAAGTTGACTAAATAGGGAAGTTGATAATAGCAGTGGGTGTTAACATTCACACACTTTAGGTAAAAGAAATAACATTCCCGGGTTGATCCCTTTATGGAATTGTCAGCTACTCTAACCACAAGTATTTATGCTGTTTAATACAGTTGAGTCATTTACCCAATATCGAATTGACAGTCATTTCATAAAACCACATAAAGCCCCAAAACTACAACCACTTTAAAGCCACTGTTGATTTTATGCTTCACCCACGTAATTGAATTTAATTAATTGAGTCTTGATCCAAATTTTGTTTTTGAAAAACTTTTCACTTCTCGCTTTTGCTTTGTCGAAATCAGCTTTGGTAAAACTTGAAAAATTTCTTGAAAAGAATTCTTCTTTCCTGAACACTCAATCTTGAACCAACAATGCCTAACTCAAGTGGAAAACAGACACCAGTCATTTGTTCGACCTGCTCGAAAGTCTTTAGTTCACCAAGGAACTTGAGACGACATGAACAAAATATCCATAAGATATTCGCAGCCCCACCGCCACCAACTAAATGTGACGAATGTCGAGAATCCTTCAGCTCGCTGGCAGAAGCTAGGGAACACGTCGAGCTAGCTCACAACGTCTCAACTGATAGTCTTTGTATCTACTGTCATACAATCTTCCTCTCCGTTGAGAAGTTCCGGCAACATATGTCGAAAAACCATCAACTACCCATTTGGACTCCCGGAAATGAGGTGGGAACATCATCTGCTCCAACTGAATCTGCGTTTAGGGGAAAGTTAAGACGATACGAGTTGAGCGTTAAGGAGGATGAATTGGATCTGATGAATGTAATCATGCGAAACAAAGAGGAAATTGATGCGTTGATAGACGAAAGAGTGCAGGAAGGACCCTGTAAATTTCAACTGCATGTGGACGTGAGTATGATTAAGTTCTCGAGCGATACAAACGAAACTGGTGACGGGGAGTTACGCCACGAGAAGACCATGTTATATCTGAATTCTAAGATGATCAATGTCTTCTTCAATGGAATCGAGAAAGAGATATATTTGGAAATGATTGAGCATATGGTCAATGCCATCAACACGTTCGCTTCCCACGGTAGCGGTTGGATTGTGGAGCGCATTGAAAAGCTGGCTGTAAGTTTTGCAGCATTTTCTCCTATCCGTGCTGGCTCATACATTGACCTTCCCGATTCATTGAAACCGGTGAAACAGAGTTTCACCAACATTAAAACGAGAAACGATCAGAAGTGCTTTCTATACTGCTTTGTGGCCGCGTACCATGATCGATATTCAGAGACCACAACTGCTCTTTATCCTGCTGCCCAAAGCTACCAACATCGAAACAAACTGAAAAATTACAAGCTCTCCCAAGAACATGTTGTGAAAATTGAAGGCTGGTACGAGATGCCAATGGGACTATTTGATATTGACCGATTTGAACAACTTAACAACTGTCAAGTCAATGTATTCCGGTGAGCATTGATTTTTTTTTTTTGACAAAACATTTGTTTAATCATGTATAACACATTACGTTCATCCAGAAACCCGAGCACTCAATTGTTTGTTTTCATTAGGTACAAAGAAGGTGAATTGCTACCTTTGAGAGTGTCCAGCAAATACTCAAGTGATCTATGTGTTGACCTACTACTACTCAGCAACGGACAGACTCATCACTATGTGCTGATCACTGATTTGATGAGGGTGGTGGAATATGTGCGTGGAAAACTACACCGAGACCGAAACCAAATTTGCCGCAAATGCTTCCATACATGTTCATCCATCGATACACTACAAAGGCACCAGGAAATGTGCTACCAAGACGAGGGAGTGGTAATCACTATGCCAAAACCGGGAAAGGACACTCATCGTTTCAAAAATTTAACTGCCCGCTGGTATGTACCGAGAGTTATTTACTTTGACCTCGAATCGCTACTACTACCCGTATACGGACCGCAACCCGACCCCGAAAAATCTAGCACCCAAACACTAGAGATTCATCAACCATGCGGTTACGCTCTGGCCGTTGTTGAATTTGGGAAGCGTGGAGTTTTAAAGTTTGAACTGAAGAGAGGAGAAAATGTTATGAAGGAATTGATCGCCTCGCTCGAATCTTTGGCGAAACAAATATACCTCGAAAAACGAAAATATTACACGTTCACTGGCACACCAAGTTGCACGCGTGAAGAAGCGCACACTTGTTGGATATGTGAAACAGAATTTGCTGACAATGACCAAGTTGTCCTTGATCACTGTCACTATACCAACAAGTTCTTGGGGTGGGCCCATAACGAATGCAATATCAATCGAAAAACGGCGAACTATATACCCGTAATAGCGCATAACTTGTCAAACTATGATCTGCATTTCATTATAAAAGCGCTCTCAAACAGTAACCCCGAAAACACTTACTCAGTGATCCCTTCCACTGAGGAGAAGTATATATCACTCACTATGTCGGTCTATATCAAATCATACACCGATAAAAACGGAAAACTCAAAAAAGTGTATGAAAATCTACGTTTCATAGACTCCTATAAATTCATGCTGTCCCCCCTTTCAAAACTCGTCGAATACTTGCCGGAAGAAAAGTTTTTCCTACTGGAAAATTACTTTGAAGAACTTGGTTACTCATCAGAACAGATAGCATTGCTAAAACAAAAAGGTTTCTACCCGTATTCATACTTTACTAGTTTTGAAAAGTTTCGAGAAACCCGACTGCCACCTAGAAAAATGTGGAGCAACACTTTACAGGGAGGGGAAATAAGTGTTTCGAAAAATCAGTACAACCATGCTATTAAAGTTTTCGCCGAAATGAAATGCGCATCACTAGGCGAGTACCATGATGTATACCTAGCAACGGACGTACTACTACTCGCTTCAGTATTCGAAGCCTTTCGTGAAGTTTGTTACGAAACGTACGGATTAGATTGTGCATGCTACTTCACGGCTAGTAACCTCTCGGGCGATGCATTCTTAAAAGTCTGCAATGCAGACCTCAAGTTACTTACTGAAAGGGAGCATTTGAACATGGTTCAAAAAATGATACGGGGAGGGATGTCATCGATATATGCACGCCGTTTTTTTAAAGCCAACAACAAATACCTCGAAGACTACAATCCTGAAGAGCCCTCTAGCTATCTATTGAATATAGACGCTAACAATTTATACGGGGGTATTATGAAGCACTGTCCCCTTCCCATCAAAGATTTCTCAATAGTTGAGGAAAGTCTCGAATTTATTTTGCAAACCGACGATAAATCTGAGTGGGGATACATTTTGGAAGTGGATCTCAGTATACCTGAAGAACTTCAAGATTACTTTGCAGACTACCCTCTAGCCCCCTCACGTGAAGTTATCGGCACGGATAAACTAAGTAATGAGCAAATACAGATGTTAGGGGAGATGGGGGTCACGTCGCTACCAAAGGTACCAAAACTGGTTCAAACATTAGATCCAAAGGAGGGCTACGTTCTGCACTACCTCACATTAAAACTCTACATAGAACTAGGCTTAAGAGTTACCAAATTGATTAAGGTCTTAAAATTTCGTCAAGGTAGATGGATGGAGCCCTTTGTCGATTTAAACACTCAATTGAGAATGTCAGCGCGCAACAAATTTGAAGAGAACTTTTACAAGCTCATCGTAAATTCAGCATTCGGTAAAACTATGGAATCAAAACTAGGACGCAAAAAACTAGAAATTATTAGAAATGAAAGAGAATTGCTTCAAAAAACAGCTTTGAACACGATGAAAAGCTTCCAGATAATCGACGAGGAAGTTGCTACTGTTTGTTTTGCTGTAACGAGTATTTTGTGGGACAAACCCATGATAATTGGTGCAAGTATTTTGGATTTGTCGAAAAGATTCATGTTTTACTTTCATTATCGGCAAATGAAAGCAAGCATGAACCTTGAACTGCTATACAGTGACACAGATTCGTTTATTTATGCGATAAAAACCGAAGACGTATACGCAGATCTGCAAAAACTGACCGATAGTTTCGATTTTTCCAACTACCCAAGCGATCACTTCTTATTCAGCAATGTGAATAAGAAGGTTGTATTGAAATTTAAGGACGAGGCGGCGGGAAAAATCATTGCAGAATTCATCGCGTTGAAACCAAAGCTCTACTCGTTGAAATATGCAGGTTAGTATTAAAAAAAAGCACCTCTCCAAGTCCCCTCCATTTCTTTACATTAAGGGTTCCCTTCATTGGGGTTTTGGATTTTGTTGGAAACCAAATTAATAACTTTTGTTGATCCCTGTCAATTTAATTAGACATAACTAGCCCTGAAAAGCTCTGATTCTTCATTTAAAAACTTAAAATGAAGAACCATTCATCATTTAAAATGTTTTAAACAAATACTCACCACAAACGCACTTTTGTAACTTTTGACGTTAACAAATTTAAAATTTTGACATGGAATGATTTTTTGATAATGACACGATTTGGAATTATTATGATTTGGAATGAATTAAGATATTTAAACTTTTTGGAATTTTTATGATTTGGAATGAATTAAGATATTTAAACTTTTTGGAAATGAAAAAATTGGAATGTTATTAGATATTGAGTCTTCAAAATATTCAAATTTGGGAACCGTTTTGGTCATTAATACTAGAACTGGTCTTACAAAGCTGAAATATGTTTATGGGCTAATCTTTGTTCTTTATTTAGATTCAACTAGCAAAAGGAGTGCAAAAGGAGTAGTACAACACTCCCAGCAGCAACTTACACACCAGAGGTTCAGGGAAACATTACTGAGTGGAAAAACCCTTCGTATATACAACTACTCAATAAAATCGAAAGCCCATACCAACATAACCATAGCGCAGAACCGAATTGCCCTTTCACCCTTCGATAGTAAACGGTTCTTACTATTCGACGGGATAGGTACATTGCCCTTTGGACACAGGTCTACAGAAGAAAATGTGTTCTTCGAGGCCATTGCAGAAGAAAGCGAGTGGGCAAACTCACAGTTGACAAATACCCCGACTTATAGCAGCGAAAACAGCGAAAGCTGGCAATCGCCGGAATTCCGGGTCCCAGATTGGGGCTTTCTTCAAGAAAGCTATACGGAGGAAGAGCTTCAAGAAGAAAGCGCAGCTAGCAGTTCAAGAGACCCTCCGCCTATCAATAATCCATTCATTCTAACAGAAGCGTCTGTTCGTTCTAGTCAGAAAAAAAGGAGAAAACTTGATAAAGTTGATCAATAAAATTTTTCACTTGAAAATGTCGGCCAAATTGCCTTGTTACTTGGAATTACGGCTGTACATTTGTAAATATAAAACATTCAGCAAACATTGTTTTAAGTTAAATAGACCGGCGCAAAAGAGACTGGTAATTGCAACTTACCCTTGAAGCAGGAGCGAAGGATTGAAGCAGGAGCGAAGTTTCCCAAAGTAAGCTAATAGTAAGGATAAAAGAATCAAAATGGTGCAAGTCGAAATTAAGGGAGACTTGGAAATAAGTTTGAAAATAAAATAAGAAAGAGAAACGAACAATAATTACCAAAAATTTTTAAAAGGAAATATGAATGGTACTTTATGTAAACTCATATTTATATGAACGAAAAGGATTAGCTTTTAGATAAAAATAAGCGAAAAAACCGCAGCCGGATATACCTAGTGGTGGGAAAGTTTGGAAGGGATTAAATTTAACCACCGCGCGAAAATAAATACCAAGTATTTTCTCTGTCGGGTGTCCTAAGAGAGGGGTCTTTTTATTTCGGGCAGGGTACTTTGGGGTCTTTAAAAAAGATGGGTCCTTTTAGACCCTACTTTTGGTAGGACCCCAAAGACCCCTACCGTCGAAAAGACCCCCCCCTAAGGACACACGGCGGATTACAATACTACTAATATTGTTGTTAAAGTTTTTCCTGTCTAAGCGCCTGCAATGAGTTTCCAGGATGCTCTTTCTTCATAAAACTCTAAAATAATCGATAAAATAAGAGTAAGATAAAATGAGTACATTGAAAAAAATTTGTAATGTCAGGTTTTCTTGATATTTTTGAGATGTTTGATCTGAAAACGAAAGAGTTGAAAACGGTTATTAGAAAAATCTTGTTACAACAAGTAATAGTTATGTGTTAACTTTCTATGTTTTTCTTCTTGTTTTTTTTTTTACAAAAATGCATTGCAAAAGTTGATCATATGAAAGGCATTTGAAGAAACTTTGCACAAAAGTACTTTTCTTACCGCGGAAACCCTCAGGTTGCAAAACATAAAAGGGATCACCTGAAGCTTGTAGTTTGCGGTAAACAAATCTTCTCAAGTGAGTTAAACTATTTTTAACTCTAAGGAAAGTTTTTCCGGTATAAAAAATTGATAAAACAATTGCCAATTTATAATTTGTTTGGTCAAAGTTTTTACAACCTTAAAAATTTTAGGCAAAAAAATCAACTTAAAACTGATTTCAGTCAGATTGTGTTCAGAATTTCTACAGATTATGAACAAATTTAGACATAATATCTACAATTCTCTTTGTATAAAGATTATACACAAACTATATGCAGATTATCTCCAAATTACATGCAAGTATTATATAATAGAAAAATTGAATATTTCAGCAATAAATTCAATTTAGTTTTGGTGAAAAAAAAAAGGATTAAATCTGTATAGAATCGATTATCGTTTGCAAAGTTGGTTCAATTATTACTTTAATCTGTAGATCTACCGTCGTTCTACTATCGTTTGAGTTTGGCACCAAGCTATTTCAGTTTCAACTTCTTTCAATAATTTCTGCTACACAGGTTAAAGCGAAATGCTTTAGCAAGTATAGAAAAGCAATTTCGATAATATTAATCCCATTTTTTTCTGTTATATGTATGTCTGAATCATTTGATTTTTAAGCATCTCTTTAATGAAAATTTTCTCAGAAGTGTCAACGTTTTTAGGGTTGTGCGCAAATATCCGATATAAAAAACATCCAAAAAATCAACACATAGCCAGCTGACAGTTGGAAAAGAAAAAAGAACTCAAAGAAACTCAAAGAAAAAAACTGGACGGCTTCAAAGTTTTTTGACTTTGTAGAACATATTATTATGGACAGTTTTTTGTTAAAAATGACTCAACTTGATGAAAATGGATCAATATTTAAAATTTGTGTTTCGTTGGATAACTCATTTTCAAAATTAGAAGTTGCTAGCGTTTTTCGTGCTCCTTTAATTTTTTGCTCATCAAAAAAGGAGTTTGAAAAGGAAATGCACTAAGCTTAAAAAAAATTACAAGTCAAAGCGCGAAAAATCAAAATTGAGCGTGAACAAGTTTTAAGACTTTTCCTGAACAAAAAAAATCAACAAGCTCTTCATAAGAGTACTCAATACGGTCATTATTCTTAGAAAACTTGCAAGCACCCAATAAACAGCTTCAGTAGGGAAAATAAGGCAAAATTGAACAAAATACTGATTCCTACTCTGCGCTTTACAGAGGCTGTTTCGGCACAAGTAATTTTTTTTTGGTCAAAGCTTTAACTACGTTTCTTTCCAATCAATGTTTCCATTAGTTGACTTATCAGAATCAGTAGAATTGAATTGATAAAACTCGTTTCCTGGCTCATAAAAATCGGCTCCATTCATATTGTAAGCCTCAAGTTCCAAGGCGGGCTGTACTTCAGTTTTATTGGAGATATCTTCTTATCCATATTGGGTGGTGATGACTTCACATGAGAAAAAACTACAACAGCTAAAAGATATCCTAAACGAAACATTCATGCAAATTAACTGATTTCTATTGAGCGCGCTTCAAGAATTCTTTGCTCTACGCAATCATGCTACGGTCTCCGATATGATGCACGTGATCCACGGATACACATGATCGAAGATCTGAGAAGCGCAAATCCAATACGACATCGAATCCATCAAAGCACTTGACTATACGAAGTTATTTCTTTTTTCTCACTGATCATCGAAGCAAGTCTTTTGTTAAACGTGGTAGCATGTTTTCCCATGCCTACCGTGCACGAAAGAATAAGATGTGTGAAGGAACTATGTTCAACTTCTTTGATACGCTGCTCATAGAATCTCTTTTTTCCTTTTCGTTCTTCCTCTACACACTTGGCAGAGTACCACAACGTGATTTGGTGCAAGGATTGGATAACCTTACATCGAAGGATGCCTTCTCAAATCTGCCTCCCATTAGTTGAAATTTAAAGCCTCCCTTCATCGCCACTAATTGATGTTCTCAAAGCCAAAAGCTCGCCAGATAACTGCTCTAAGTATGGTTCGACTTCAACGTTCGAGCAAACTTCAGTCAACATTTCTGCTGTTAAACCTCTCATTTCATTATGCCGAATAGCTTGGAAGCCTCCAGCAGGAAAAGACAAGCAATACTCAAACGAGAACGTTTTTCCACAAACACAACGAGAAGCGACATCTTTCAGTGTTCAATTAAATTGCAAGCACAAGGAATCACTAAATGCTGCTTTACTCAGGCAAAAACCATGTTCTTCTAATGGCAACGTAGTGAGCCAGTTTGTCGCACCTCTTTCGTTAGCCAGTTCAATTGCTCTTGAGTATGGTGTAATGACAAGCGATTGCAACACAAAATCTTTCTTTCTTTCGGCTAGCCGTTCGTTCTCCTTCTCTATTTCAGTAGATGCTCGTTTGTGTCTGCTTGCAACTCCGTCTAAGTCAGTATCGCTTGACGAAAGTTTCTCAACAAGAGGTTTACAGAGTCTCTCGGAGTCTTTGAACTTCTGAGCGGCGTCTGTTTCTGGATTGTGTCCGCCAAGTAATAATGTCCGCTGCTTTCCTGTCGTAGCATTATGAGTTTGCCGACATAGGAAAGAGATCTATAAAAAAAACTAGAGCCGGTTATTGCAAGAAAGCAGGTTAAACCGCCGTCGAAGCTAAAATGAGAACTGGCTATTGTGGAACCGCTTAAGTGAGTTCTGTTTTGTGTTCCAAGTCATTACGTAATTTTTCATATGTTCTAACCATGTTTGACCTAGACCAGTTTGCCCTAAAATAAATTAATTCCGCAGAGATATAACGATCCATTAGGGTCTTTTTCAGGTTTTTCATTTCCGATGAATTCTCAGAAATTATTCGCCCATCCATGACATGCTTAAACTAGAAAAAAAAACGAATTAAATGCTTTTCTTTTTTGACGAGATTTATGCTTAACCAAATTCTCGTATGCAGTTATTCAATTTTTTTCTAAAATGGAGTGCCATCAGTCTTTTCTTAAGTAGCGCCGCTTAAATCTTTCCTGAAGTCGCGTCGCTTTAGTCTTTTCTTAAGCTACGCCGACTGTATTTTTTTGGGTTTCTGAAGTCGCGACGAGGTCTTTTCTTAGTCGAGGCGTCAGTATTTTCTTAAACCGCGACATCAGGTTTTCGTAAGTCAAGCCATCGGTCTTTTCGAAAGTTGTGCAGCCGGTCTTTTCGTTAGTCGCGCCGTCGGTTTTTTCTTCAGTCGCGGCGTCAGTCTTTTCGTAAGTCGCGACGAAGGTAATTTTTAACGAACAAAAATTACTCAATGGACGTCCTCAATTTTACACGTGTCTTGTTAAGCAAGAAAAAAGTCAACAATCACTGCAACATCGACAACTGAGCGGACATTTTATATTAAGCACTGCTCGTATTTGGATCAGAGCTCATGTTTGGAGCTGAGCTCATGAGTTTGGAGCAGAGCACGTGTTCGGAGTACAGCTTATTTGTGGATTGGTGCTCGTGTTGGATGCAGAGCCGGTGCTTGGAACTCGTTTTTGGAGAGGAGCTCGTTTCTGGAGCAGAGTGGCCCGTGCTCGAGAAGAGTTCGAGTTTGGTTCGAGGAACGCTCGTGATATCATGAGCAGACTCAGAGAAATATCAAACCGCCTAGTTATCTGGGGTATAATTCTGATTCGCAGCTCAGTATTTCCAATACCAGCGGGTTTGAAGTGGAAGACTTGTTAAAATCACAAGATAACAATGACCGCGTTAATGTTACACCGACAAGCAATGGCCGCACAGGATTAACTCAAGCCATGCAAGACCTGCGAATAGAAGATGTGCTACCAGAAACTGATCCGAATCTTGAAAGCCATGACGAAGACAATGATGGAAGCATTCGGTGCGTCACTTGACAAATCAACTTGTCTTAATCATTCGATTTGGACTGAAAGATGGGTAAAAGTGTACTGTTGACAAAAAGACTATATATTTTGCCTAATGGTAACATTGGTAGGAAGTACGTGGACCTCCTGACACATGAACTGAAGCTTCTTTCTACCACTGCTGATTCCTTTTCAGAAAGAGTTCTGGTGATGAGTCGTGTTTTGTTACGAAGATATCCAATGATCCAAGCATCAAAAGACATTCGAACACTTATTGGACGGCGCATTGAAGACTGGAAGGAAAACAAATTCGACAAGTTGTTGGCGGAAGCAGTGAGATGTGGTAAAAAGAAATAAATAAATCAAGATAATTTGGACGACAAACTTGTCTCGAAAGCGTTTGCTTCATTAATGATGAAAAGCAAAGTGAGAAGTGCTATGCGGTGGCTCTCGGAGAGAGCAATCGGGGGTGTGCTTGATCCGATGCAAGAGGTGAAGAAAAGTGTGACCGTTTTAGAGATTTTGAAGTCAAAGCATCCAGAGCCACACAAGTCACATCTTTCTTCGCGGTTGCAAGTGCCAGTTTTACCCGACTTTGAAGATGTTATAATCAGTTCTACTTCCATTGAAAAGACGACAGGAACTTTCCGGGGCAGTTCGGGAGCTTCGGGAACAGATTTGGCAGACGCTTTTATTACGTCATGGGGCTCACAATTCACACTTGAGAGACAAAGTTGCAACTCTCGCAACAAAAATGTGCAATCAAATCTTACCATGGTCAAAAGTTCGAGCACTGGTTTCTGGAAGATTGATTGCGCTTGATAAATTTCCTTGCGTGCGACCTATTGGCATAGGCGAATGTCTACGGAGAACAATTTGCAAAAGTGTGGCTGAGTTCACAAAAGTTGACCTTGAACAAATATGTTCCACTGATCAATTAGCTTGTGGGCTGAAAGCTGGCGTTTAAGGTGCAATTCATGCGCTCTCTGATGTTTTTGATGACAACAAGTAAGATAGCTGTGGCATGCTTTTGATGGATGCATCAAATGCTTTCAACTCGCTCAATAGTGAAACAGCGTTGTGGAATGCTCGAATATTTTGGCCTAGATATTCTAGATTTCTCTTCAATACTAACAGAGGCTTCGCGTCGCTTTTCGTTGCTGGCGCCCATGAAGTGATATACAGTAGGGAAGGAACCACACAGGGAGACCCACTGGCAATGTTCTTCTATAGTGTTTTACTTCTTCCCCTGATTCGGAGATTAAAGGATCCGAACAATGTGTTACAAAGTTGGTATGCTGATGATTCTGCGGCCATAGTAAAACTCAAGAAACTGGAGATATGGCTCAAAATTTTGATTGAGGAAGGTCCCGCCTTCGGTTACTTTCCAGAGCCTTCCAAAAGTTTTCTGGTTGTCGGTAAACAATATGCTGAAGAAGCGCATCACATATTTGACAAGTACTCTATAACTATAGTGGAAGTGAAGAAGTTTTTGGGCGGTTTCATTGGAGACGGAAATGAGAAGGAAATCTACCTGAAAAAGAAAGAACTTGAATGGGTAGACAAAATTGAGAAACTTTCTTTTGTGGCAAAAACCACAATGTGCTTTATCAGGACTGAGTAAGTCCCTACAAGTGGAATGGAATTTTTCCCATCGTGTTTTGGTTGGTTCTAGTCAGCTTTTTCAAACTCAAGAGAACCTTCTGATTGAGAAATTCTTACCTGCGATACTTGGAACTTCGTCGATTTCATCAATGTAGAGACGTCTCTTTTGTTTGCCAGCAAGAAAGGGTTTCGCTGATGAGTCTTACAACACGTCACGGGAAGCAGTTACGGTTCTTTATGATGCTATTGTTGATCAGCACGGTTTTTCCCATGAAAACCACAGAAAGCAAATGTCCCGATCGCGGAAAAAAATCATCGAATAATTTAAGAAAAACATGAAGAGTTGTTGGGGGAGTTATTGAATGAGCTACCAGCAGACCAAGTTCGTGCAGTAAAAAGAATCAATGAAGGAAGCTTGTCTGCCTGGCTGACAGCGTTACCGATTGCTGCAGAAAATTTTGATCTTTTGGAAGTGGAGTTTCGGGATGCATTGAGTGTCCGGTATAACAAAAACTTGATCGCTTCGCCAACTTTTTGTGATGGTTGCCAGTCACCATTCACCCTACGGCATGCGTTAAAGTGCAAAAAAGGTGGTCTCTTAACTTTACGGCACAATGAGATTAGGGATGTTGTAGGCGACTTAGCTTCTTTGGTGTGGAAGGATGTACAGAGAGCCTGTTATTAGAGAATACAACCCGCAAGATGAGACACCCGCATTAATGTAAGACACCCGAGTTTATGTTTGACAGGGAGGAGCGTCTTTTGATATTCGTGTCTCTGACACCGACGCCGTCTCCTATCAGACCAGAAGCCCCACGAGCGTTTTGCACTCAGCAGAGGTTGAGAAAAGGACAAAATAATCAGACGCGTGTCAGGAAAGACATATGTCTTTCATTCCTCTTGTCGTATCTGTTGATGGGATGCTTGCTCCAGAATTTGCAAGTTTCCTTCGGAGAATAGGAGAAGAATCATCTACCAAGTGGGAGAAACCCTAGAGTAAAACTATGAATTGGGTGAAGTGCCGGCTGTCTTTTGCCGTGCTCCGTTCTTCCAGTGTGTGCTTCCGATGCACAAGGACCAAGTGGAGGAGTCTTGGCTCAGACCATGATTTCTTACCCTAGAGAAATATTTACGGATGTTCTACAAAGAAGAGAAATTGGCTAGCTATATGCAGACTCTGCTAGTAATGTAAAACGTGGACCTAAACGAAACAAAAAATTGAAAAAATGAACCAAATAGATAATTGACTGATAATGAAAAAAAAGTTTTTAAAGTCGCAGCGTCAGTCTTTTTGTGAGTCTCGCCGCTAAAGATTTTTCTTATGTCGCGACGTCGGTGTTATCGTAATTCGCGCAGTCAGTCTTTTCTTAAGTCGCGCCATTGGAACTTTCGTTTGTCGCGTCATCAGTCTTTTCTTAAGCTGAGCCATTGGACTTTTCGTAAGTCACGCCGTCGGTCATTTTGTAAGTCGCGCTGTCAGTCTTTTCTTAAGTCGCGCCAACAGTCTTTTCTTGGGTTGCGCCGTCCTTTTTCCTTGAGTAGCGCTGTCGGTCTTTTAATAAGTCGCAGCGCCAGTTTCTTCTCAAGTTGCGCTGCTTAAGTATTTTCTTAAGTAGCGCCATCAGTCTTTTCTCAAGCCGCGGCGTCAGTTTTTTCTCAAGTCGCGGCGTCAGTTTTTTCTTAAGTCGCATCGCTTAAGTCTTTTCTTAAGTTGCGTCGTCCGTGTTTCGGTAAGTCACGCCGTTAGTCCTTTTTAAATCATGCCGTCATTCTTTTCTTATTTCGCGCTATCGGTCTTTTTCAAACTTGCTGTGTCTTTCTTTTTTTAAGTCGAGCTTTTGTCAGGTATGCCACCAGTCTTTTCGTAAGTTGCGCCATCAGTTTTTTTTAAGTCGCGGCGTCAGTTTTTTCTCAAGAGGAAACGAGAGTTCTCTAAGTCTTGCCGCCTAAATGTTTTTGCAAGTCACGCCGTCGGTCTTTTCGTAAGTCGCGGCGTTAGCCTTTTTTTAAATTTGGGGTGTTAGTCTTTTCTTAAGACGTGCCGCTTAGGTCTTTTCTTAAGTCGCGCCGACGGTGCTATCGTAAACCGAACCAACAGTCTTTTCTTAAGTCTTGTTTTCATTCTTTTCTTAGGTCGAACCGACAGTCGTTTCTTATGTCGCGTGGTCAGTCTTTTCTTTGGTCGTGCTGTCTCTCTTTTCTTGAGTCGCGGTCTCAGTCCTTTCTCAAGTCACGGCGTGAGTTTTTTTTGTCTTTTCGCTCAAGTCTTTTCGTAGATCGCGCCGTCGGTCTTTTTATAAGTCGCGGCGTCATTCTTTTCTTAATTCGTGCCGCTCACATCTTTTATTAAGTTGCGCCGTCGAACCACTATTTTTTTCTTATGTCGGGCGAACAGTCTTTTTTTAAGTCGCGCCGTCAGCTTTTTGTTGGGACGCGCCGTCAGCCTCTTCGTAAGTCGCGCCGCTGAATTTTTTTTGTAATTCGCGCCATCGGTCTTTTCGTAAGTCGTGCAGTCAGTCTTTTCTTACCTCACACTTTCATTATTTTTTAAGTAGCACTGTCAGTCTTTTGTTGGGAGCCTCGTCAGTCTCTTCGTAAGTCGCGCCGCTGAAGTTTTTTCGTCAGTCGCGACATCTGTCTTTTCTTGGGTCGCGCCATCTGTATTTTCTTGAATCGCAGCGTCAGTCAGTCTTTTCGTAAGTCCCGCCGCTGAAATTTTTTTGTAAATCGCGCCGTCGGTCTTTTCGTAAGTCGCGCAGTCAGTCTTTTTTTAAATCGAACCTTCATTATTTTCTTAAGTCGCGTCGACTGTCTTTTTTGGGTCGCGCCGTCATTCTTTTTGCAAGTCACGGCGTCAGTCTTTTCCTCAGTCGCACCGTCAGTGTTTTCTTAAGTCGCGCTGTCAGTCTTTTTTGAATCACGGCGTCTGATTGGTGTTGAAGCTCCGTTTCTCTTTGAAAAGTAGATATATCGCTTTTTACAATTCTGAAATATATCGGGCAAAAAAAATCACTGTTTCCTTAGTTTGTTTTTGTCTTAGTTTAGCTTAAAGGCTTTCGAAACCGTTTTTTTTAAATTAACCATTACAGTTAGAATTCGTTCGTGTCTGTTCTTCGTAGGAAAACAGCTCGCCGTAAATCATCGCCATTATAGCAAGTCGTACTTATTTTGATTGGTGCAGCTGTCGTCAATTTTGGTTTTGTGGTTGTCGTTGTTTTTGAAGATGGCGCGGGTTCTGTGAATCTTGTTTTTGGCCCTATAAGACATAGAAAACATTCAAATAAATACATCTTACGTTCATAATAACTGATTAAAAGTGATAAGATTGAGATAATTTCTGAAAGTCTAAAACTTTACTAAAAAATAAAAATTTTAATTGATTTAGTGAAACACAAAAAAAAATGATTAGTAGCGTGCGCAATACTATTTGTGCGGGAGAGTTGAGTTTCGAAAAATAATGCCAATTTGCAGGTCATCTTTTTTGATTTTCTCGATCTATTTGGAATTCTTTCAACGGCAATTTTTGCCAAAATTTTTGGCTCTTGGTTTGTGAGCACAATATGGATATAAATTCTAATTAATTTTAAGGCGCCAAGAGGGATTTCAGAAAAAAAGGATGGTCAGGCCAAAAAACATCATAGCTGTGTAAAAAAGGTCCCAGAGGCATGTTTGAGCATATTTCCTACCGAATTATCCGGCAAAACTGAAGTTTTCTAAATGGAAATTGATGTCTGTTCTAGGTTCAAAAGTTAACTAGAAATTTGCCACGTAATAGTTATTTTTTTGTCGATCAAATATGAACAGTACGAGAGTTATATGAACAAGCATAAGCACCAGCGCATAGTTGCACTTCAGCTCAGCCCGTTTTATTGCATTCTCATTTTATTTGCTTTGCATTTTTGCAACAGCTTCTGTTCTAGATTATTCTAGAATTAGAAGCTCTAAATTAGAATATTTCAAACTATATGTCCTGCTAGTTTAAAAAAATTGGCATCACAAGCAATCATTTCTCGTAGTTTTTTTCTTCCGTTTGAATCTAATCAATTTTCCGAAGATGCTTTTTATATAGTTTTAAAAAACTTGAGGAATTGATGTAACAGTGCTCATAGCCACCTAATTGTTTACATGTTTTCAAAATTAATCTCAAATTAAAAATAGTTGGGTGAATTATAAACTGCAATCGGATTAGGAATTTTTTGAGGGCCAAACGAAAAAATTTTACAATATCAACTTGGGTCTACTTTTTTCCTGTTGAAATCTTGAACAGACAGATCAGCCGTCAATTTTTTAGCCCTCGATAATTAAAAAAAAACTTTTTCTTTTATTTTTTTATTCGGCTATTTCCAGGGGCATGTTGCAAGAAAGATCTTTACTTTCATTGGACTTAAAGAAACAGTTAGCTACTTTCGATGTACTTCAACTTCAAGATGTTTTATGAAATTAATCTGACCCAACTTGAAAATAGGGATTAACAGGCAAATTTGGGAATTTAAAGTTGGGAGTATAACAAAAATGGGAATTTATTTAGATGACGTAAATCTTCGGAAATTCCTTTTTGAAAAGTAATGGTCCAGGGGCGAATCTAAAATTTTCTCGAGGGGGGGATTTCAAAAAAAATTTTGAAAATTTTGACGACTTTTTTTTCTAGGTCGACCAAATTGATTTTCCGAGTTCTCCTAAAGCACTAAAAAAGACGCGTCTGCCCCCCCCCCTCCTAAATCCGCCTCTGAAATGGTCTAAAAAAGAAAATTAGTTTCGGTTCTTGCATAATTATTACGCACTGGTCATGCATCTTCGACCGTCAAACATGGTGAGCGCGCAGTAAAGTTTCTCGGGGTAAACACAGTCTGCATCTTCTTTGCACGGTCTCCGTATACATAATCCAGATTCTCTTTTACAGTACTGGAAGTCCATACATTGTGCGTCATCTACACACTCTCCAGGTTCGAAGACTAAAAACAAATCAAGGCTTTTTTGCGCCCTCGTCCCTCATCTTCGAGTCGTTTATTGCAATTTTCACCGAAAAACTGCTTGCCGTAGTAATAGTCATTAAGATCAAAATGACTTTTCTGATCATATTCGGACATCATACATGAACTTGTCAGTCCTTGAACACACACAAAAATGAATTGTCTAATGTCAGTTATCGAGTCAAATTTGTAAGCCTTCAAGAAAATTGGTGCATTGATTAAAGTGGTTTTCGAAATGAAAATCCAGTTTTTCAATTTATTCTACACGGACTCAATTCGCAAATTTAATCTTATTTAAAACTTCATCATGAGCTTAAGTTTATGTCAATTAAAGTTTACAATGATATTACACATAGAAACGTTAGTAATCTAAATTAAATTGTGCTTCATAGGCTACAAGTTTTTAGAACATGACTTAACTCAGAATAAGGGTGAGAAAATTTTTCTTCCCGGTTCGAGGTCGTGGACTTATGTTGCGAACATTGCGACCCAAATTGGGTATGTTGCGACGTTACGCGCCTCAAACCTTTTGCGGGTTGATGCAATTTTAGTCGCAGAAAGTCCATTTTGGCTACCCATTTCGATCGCAACATGAGTCGCGGACCTCAACCAGGTTGGGATTTTAAAAATTTTGTTTCTTAATTGTGGCGATGTTAATTGGAACTCTTAATCTGTCAGGATCAAGATCAATAACCATAACTTCAGGAA
The DNA here is from genome assembly GCF_963678635.1 of Symsagittifera roscoffensis. Taxonomy (NCBI): domain Eukaryota; kingdom Metazoa; phylum Xenacoelomorpha; order Acoela; family Convolutidae; genus Symsagittifera; species Symsagittifera roscoffensis. The sequence continues at coordinate 46,886,773 of NC_087069.1, read as the reverse complement.
ACATCATAACTTACGCTCCAGCACACGTTTATCATTACGAGTAGATATTGCGAGTAGATATCAATCATTACCGTTTCTTGGTTCTTTTCAAAGTAACTACTCTAAAACTCAACAAATTCATTCGTTGAGTTATGCATATAACTTTTCAAACCAAGGGAACTTTCGTTCGAAAGTGTATCGCAATATGCCTTTTTGAAACTATATCCACACAATATTTCCCTAGAGTTATCCATAGAAAAATATAGACAACTGACAGTTGGAAAAAAGTAACGATAGCAAGGAAAGAGGAAAAATAACTTGGAGGGAAAAATTTTCAAAGAAAAAAACTATGCCATCTTTCAAGTTCATTAATATTTTATAATTTGCATTTTTTTGATAAAATCTACCCAATTTGAGAAAACTGGATCAATATGTAGATTTTTAATTTACTGGGAAGTCTTATAAAAAATTCCATTTTCAAAAATAGATTTCGATTACGTTTTTCGTGACTTTTAAGTTGATGCAAATTGATGTTTGCTATCGATTTTGCCTTCCTTTTAACGAAGAAAATGATAACAAGGAAACTTAAAAAAAATCATACCACAAACGGAGAAAAACCAAAATTGAGCGTCAACAATTTTTAAAACGTTTTCTTAAAAAAAATCACAAAAAAATCACCTAGACAAAGTTAAGTGATTTCACTTCATTCAGTACTTTTGAAAACCTTCAGCAACATTTTTAATAGTCAATTTTGAATAGTTATTTTAAACTTTTTTCCCGAATGTCTGCCTGCCATAAGAATACGCATAAAGAACTTAAAAAGCTATATTACACCATCCTTGATTACACCAAATTTTTGGTGTTCGTGCTAAAGGCTGGAAAGCAAATACCCAATTTCTACTGTTTTTGAATTTCACTTACTCAAAATTTGTTCTTGGGAAAAAACCATGAAAACTAAATTGCTTTCGACCAAAATATATTTTACTTAAAAATCAAACTTTGAAGTGAAGTCAAATTAAAGTACGTTGTTTTCTGGGGAAAAATCAAATTTTGAAAAATTGCTTCAGAAAATAGTTTGAAAACAGATTCAATTTACAGACTTCTACTTGAAAACTTCGTATTAAGAGTAAAATTATGTTACTTAAGCAGTAAAAAAAAGCAATTCCATTAAAAAAAGCTGAAAGAGGGAGACAGTTCTTTTCGTAAAAATAGGCGTAATTTTGTTCACATGGGCTGGTTTTATAATGTAAGTTTTGCAACTTTGCTGATGTGAATTGGCACTCATAGAATTGTCATTCATGGCAGAAAACCTAGATATCAAAAAACATTATAACCAACGCCTTATTACTAATACTTCAGCAAAATCGAATAGATATCAACCATTTTGATTTTTTTCCATATGACTACACTGGAAGTCAACAAATGTTTAAAGTTATTGTTCCGATTTTTGCTATGAAAGTAACGGAATATTTGTGCTTGGTGTAGGTTTGTTTTTCTTCAGACAAATTTCAACTTTTTAACGAGCCGTTTTTTGGACGTTGTTTTTAAAATATCATTCGAAAAGTATTGATGTCCTGAGCCAAAATTTGAAAAGATAATTTACCTGTGATCATTTTTAACTGCTAATTTGGCCAATTTGCGACTATAAACGCGCGATACATTTCACGCTATTAACGCGTAAGCGGAGATTTATTCCGTCTGAGAAATCGTTCCAAATTGGTTCAAGAAAGCTTATATATCATACCTGATTTGTTAAAAGGAGCAAAATCTATCACCTAGTACTTGTTTCAACAAAAAATTTCAATTAAAAAAAAATATTTTGTTTTTATTATATTTAAATTTTTCATGTTATTACTGCTCCATAGACGTTAAAAGGCTTCGCTCTGATACGAGCAGTCTTGTTTTTATATGAAGTCAAGAAAATGTTGTTTTAAAATTGTAATGCTGTTTTTCTATCTGAAATTAGATCCAAACAATTATTCCAGTTTTGTATAGCTTTTCGATTATGCAAAACAGCTTAACGACCAATAAGGCATATTCAAACAGCATTTAAGGTTGATCAAGTAAAATAGTAACAGCATATGATTCTTGTATAAAGGAGGGTGAGGAGGACAATCATACCAACAGTCACATCGAGTGTATCCAACCGGTTATAGCTGTTTTGGATTTCAATTATTGTGTACGTTAAAAAGACATTCTAGAATACAAAAAGATATACCGCAGCTGTGCAAGCAGAACAGAAATTTCCAACACCAAAAATAGGTATATTATGTTTATTTTTTTTTCATTTTCTGATGTTTTTTGTTCATTCGGCTGCGAGCAAGCAGATCTGAACGAAAACCTAGTACTTTTGAGTATGTTACATACAATTTAAAAAAAAAATAATTGCAATTTTTTTTGGCAGTGTTAAAGACTTTTTTGTTGTCAAAAGGCGTTTTTAGAAGCTAAGTTTTATCTATCAAGTTTTTTGTGTTACAACCTGCTCGCTCGTTTTATTTTCTCAAAATTAGACCGAAAATCAAAAAAATAGTGAACCGATTTTTCTCTACAACAAGGAATTCTTCTAGTAATTTTTTAATAGTGCTCGAATCACGACTGCAGTGGAGTTCATCTAATATTTTTAGGTATATTATGTTTATTTTTTTTCATTTTCTGATGTTTTTTGTTCATTCGGCTGCGAGCAAGCAGATCTGAGCGAAAACCTAGAAACTAAGTACTTTTGAGTATGTTACATACAATTTTTTTAAAAAAAAATAATTGCAATTTTTTTGGCAGTTTTAAAGACTTTTTTGTTGTCAAAGGCGCTTTTAGAAGCTAAATTTTATCTATCAAGTTTTTTGTGTTACAACCTGCTCGCTCGTTTTATTTTCTCAAACTTAGACCGAAAATCAAAAAAATAGTGAACCGATTTTTCTCTACAACAAGGAATGCTTCTAGTAATTTTTCAATAGTGCTCGAATCACGACTGCAGTGGAGTTCATCTAATATATTTTGAACCCTTCCGCCACTTATTTTTGGTAGTTGATTTTTCAGTGGTGGGAACAAAAATGGCAATTTTGCAAAACATGGATTGGAAAATTTTTCAACTTACGAAGATAGCATTTTCCGTCTTTACACTCGGATGTTTCCGGGCAACTTCTTCTGTTGTTTTCATCACAAGATCTCCTAACGCAAAGGTAGTTTTTGCACATTCCGTAATCGGGACAAGAGTAGTCTTTTCCGCAAAGTTTTCCCAAATACTTTCCTTCATTTGGATCCACTCGTTTTTCCAACTCTTCTGCAAAACAAAAATTTCAGTGCCAAAACTATTCAAATGGAAACATTTCATAGCATTCAATTTTTGGCTTTTTTCCAATCCCCTCTTTCAAATTCAGTTTTGAAAAGTCTATTCAACGTACTAATAATACGATGAAATTTGGTGTGAAGAACAAATCGACAATTCTGAACAGATTTGTTTTTCATACGTTACAGCGAAACATCACACATTTAGTCATAAAAACACGTAGAACAAAAGTAAAACTCGGCATTTTGAAAGGGGGGAACTAGAAAAGAGCCCGCCCAATTTTTTACAGACCAAAAATTGGCATCCATATAACTGATCCTTTTATGCAAAAAAAAGAAACAATTCCTCATTTCTGACACTCTATCTATAATAAAGGTCTGCACATAAAAACAATGATCATTTTTCACTAGGCTTGATCAAAATTTCCTCAGATGAGGCCATATGGGAATTTTCTCTCAATCAGCTTTACCGTTGACCTTAAAATTATTCATTATAGAAGTTAAACTGAGCATTTATTTTGGACTGTAGGAAAACTGTTGATGATTGCATTGATGATATGCTTAATTTTTGCTGGGAATACTTTGAATTAAAACTGATTTGAATTACCAATGTTTCACCAATAATTTCTTACACTAAATTCAACAGAAAAATGGAAAAACATCAACAAAATTTATGAAACCAAAACAAATATTGATTCATCGGACGTTTTCAATTTTTGCAACTCGTACATTACAAGATGCATAAATTACCAGGAAACTCTAGAAAAAAATTCTATAAATAACCCAAATACGAGAAACTGAGTTATGAGATAATTTTAGCTTGGAATATTTTAAATTAAAATTGATTTGAATTACCAATGTTTCACCAATATCTTTTTAAATTAAAGTCAGCAGAAAAATGGAAAAACATCGACAAAATTTATGAAACCAAAACAAATATTGATTAATTGGACGTTTTCAATTTTGCAACTCGTACATTACAAGATGCGTAAATTACAAGAAAACTCCAGTAAAAAATTTTTCTATAATTAACCCAATTACGAGAAACTGGGTTATGAGATAATTTTAGCTTGGAATATTTTAAATTAAAACTTATTTGAATTACCAATGTTTCAACAATATCTTTTTACATTAAAGTCAGCAGTAAAATGGAAAAACATCAACAAAATTTTAGAACCAAAATAAATATTGATTAATCGGACGTTTTCAATTTTGCAACTCGTACATTACAAGATGCGTAAATTACAAGAAAACTCCAAAAAAATATATTCTATAAATAACCCAATTACGAGAAACCGGGTTGTGAGATAATTTTAGCTTGGAATATTTTAAATTAAAACTTATTTGAAACCAATGTTTCAACAATATCTTTTTACATTAAAGTCAGCAGAAAAATGGAAAAACATCAACAACATTTATGAAACCAAAACAAATATTGATTAGTTGGACGTTTTCAACTTTGCAACTCCTAATTACAAGATGCGTAAATTACAAAGAAACTCTAGAAAAAAATCTATAAATAACCCAGTTACGAGAAACTGGGTTAAGAGAAAATTTTAGCTTAAAGTATTTTAAATTAAAACTGATTTGAATTACCAATGTTTCAACAATAACTTTTTACATTAAAGTCAGCAGAAAAATGGAAAAACATCAACAAAATTTTGGAACCAAAATAAATATTGATTAATCGGACTTTTTCATGTTTGCAACTTGTACATTACAAGGTTCGTAAAAAACAAAGAAATTTTAGAAAAAAAATTCTGAAAAATAACCCAGTGGGAGGAAATAGATAATTTTAGATGAAATATTAAGAAAAAAAAATTGATTCGAATTACCAATGTTTTACCATTACCTTTTTCCTAAGTGGGCAGAAAAATGGAAAAACATCAACAAAATTTATGAAACCAAAACAAACATTGATTAATTGGACGTTTTTCAATTTTTGCAACTCGTACTTTACAAGATGCGTAAATTACAAGGAAACTCTAGAAAAAAATTCTACAAATAACCCAATTGGGAGAAACTGGGTTAAAAGATAATTTTAATTTGGAATATTCTAAGTTAAAACTGATTTGGGCTCTTTTTCCTTCCCCCCCCCCCCCCACCTCACACGAGCTTCATTTTTTAAGTGTAACGAGTGGTTTTACGAGGTTGAGTATGAAGACCAAATATATTTGTCGTAGCCTTATTAGTCTGTATGTAAATTTTCATAACAATCCAATAAAGTGGTCAACAAATTTACATGTAAAAACTCGCAGGTGGTGGGGGGGGAAAGGAAACAGAGCCCTGATTTGAGTAACCAATGTTTCAACAATAACTTTTTACAATAAAGTCAGCAGAAAAATGGAAAAGCATCAACAATTTTATGAAACCAAAACAAATATTGTTTAATCGGACATTTTCAAACTTTTTTAATTCGTACATTACCAGATGCGTAAATTACAAGGAAACTCTAGAAAAAAATTCCATAAATAACCCAATTAGGAGAAACTGGGTTTTGAGATAATTTTAGGCTCTTTTCCAGTTCCCCCCTTTCAAAATACCGAGTTTTATTTTTGTTTTACGTGTTACTACGGCTAAATGCGTGATGTTACGCTGTAAAATATGAAGAACGAATCTGTTCACAATTGTCGATTTGTTCACCACGCCAAATTTCATTGCCTTATGACAACGTTAATTAAGCTTTTCAAAATTGAATTTGAAAGGGGGGGGGGAACTGGAAAAGAGCCTAATTTTAGCATGGAATATTTTAAATTAAAATTGATTTGAATTACCAATATTTCACCAATATCTTTTTTTATTAAAGTCAGCAGAAAAATGGAAAAACATCAACAAAATTTATGAAACCAAAACAAATATTGATTAATGGGACGTTTTCAATTTTGCAACTCGTACATTACAAAATGCGTAAATTACAAGGAAACTCTAGAAAAAATTTTCCATAAATAACCCAATTAGGAGAAACTGGGCTTAGAGATAATTTTAGCATGGAATATTTCAAATTAAAATTGATTTGAATTACCAATGTTTCACCAATATCTTTTTTTATTAAAGTCAGCAGAAAAATGGAAAAACATCAACAAAATTTATTAAACCAAAACAAATATTGATTAATGGGACGTTTTCAATTTTGCAACTCGTACATTACAAGATGCGTAAATTACAAGAAAACTCCAGTAAAAAATTTTTCTATAATTAACCCAATTACGAGAAACTGGGTTATGAGATAATTTTAGCTTGGAATATTTCAAATTAAAATTGATTTGAATTACCAATGTTTCACCAATATCTTTTTTTATTAAAGTCAGCAGAAAAATGGAAAAACATCAACAAAATTTATTAAACCAAAACAAATATTGATTAATGGGACGTTTTCAATTTTGCAACTCGTACATTACAAGATGCGTAAATTACAAGAAAACTCCAAAAAAATATATTCTATAAACAACCCAATTACGAGAAACCGGGTTGTGAGATAATTTTAGCTTGGAATATTTTAAATTAAAACTTATTTGAAACCAATGTTTCAACAATATCTTTTTAGATTAAAGTCAGCAAAAAAATTGAAAGTCATCAACAAAATTTATGAAACCAAAACAAATATTGATTAATTGGATGTTTTCAATACTGCAACTCGAACATTACAAGATGCGTAAATTACAAGGAAACTCTAGAAAAAAAAGTTCTATAAATAACCCAGTTACGAGAAACTGGGTTATGAGATAATTTTAGCTTGAAATTTTTCAAATTAAAACTGATTTGAATTACCAATGTTTCAACAATAACTTTTTACATTAAAGTCAGCAAAAAATGGAAAAACATCAACAAAATTTTGGAAACCAAAATAAATATTGATTAATCGGACTTTTTCATTTTTGCAACTTGTACACTACAAGATTCGTAAAAACAAAGAAACTTAAGAAAACAAATTCCTATAAATAACACAATGGGAGGAAATAGATAATTGTAGAAGAAATATTTAGAAAAAAATTGATTTGAATTACCAATGTTTTACCATTACCTTTTTTTATAAAGTGAGCAGAAAAATGGAAAAACATCAACAAAATTTATGAAACCAAAACAAATATTGATTAATTGGACGTTTTTCAATTTTTGCAACTCGTACTTTACAAGATGCGTAAATTACAAGGAAACTCTAGAAAAAAATTTCTATAAATAACCCAATTGGGAGAAACTGGGTTATAAGATAATTTTAATTTGGAATATTTTAAGTTAAAACTGATTTGAGTAACCAATGTTTCAACAATAACTTTTTACTTAAAGTGAGCAGAAAAATGGAAAAACCTCAACAAAATTTTGGAAAACCAAAATAAATACTGATTAATCGGACGTTTTCAATTGTTGCAACTCTTACATTACAAGTTGAGTAAATTACAAGGAAACTATAGAAAAAAAATCCTATAAATAACCCAATTGAAGGAAACTGGGTTAAAAGATAATTTTTGCCTGGAGTACTTTGAATTTAAACTGATTTGAATTACCAATGTTTCACCAATAACTTTTTCAAAAAAGTCAGCAGAAAAAAGGAAAAACATCAACTAAATTTATGAAACAAAAAAAATTGATTAATCGGACGTTTTCAATTTTTGCAACTCGTACATTACAAGAAGCGTAAATTACAAGGACACACTAGAAAAAAATTCTATAAATAACCCAATTGGAGGAAATTGGGTTAAAAGATTATTTTTGCTTGGAATATTTTTTTTTGTTTAAAACTGATTTGAATTACCAATGTTTCACCATTAACTTCTTAGAATAAAGTTAGCAGAAACTGGCAAAAAAATCAACAAAATTCTTGAAACCAGAATAAATATTGAATAGTTGGATGTTTTCAATTTTTGCAACTCGTACATTACAAGATTCCTAAATTACAAGGAAACCCTAGAAAAAAAGTTCTATACAAAACCCAATTAAAGGAAACTGGGTTAATAGATAAATTTTGATTGGTATTGAAAATGATTTGAATTACCAATGTTTCACCAATGAGTTTTTCAAAAAAGACAGCAGAAAAATGGAAAAGCATCAACAAAGTTAATGAAACCAAAATAAAAATTTGATTAATTGGACGTTTTCAATTTTCGCAACTTGTACATTACAAGATTCGTAAATTATAAGGAAACTCTGGGAAAAAATTCCTATAAATAACCCAATTGGAGAAAACTGGGTTACTAGATATTTTTTGCTTGGAATATTTTGAATTAAAACTACTTTGAATTACCAATGTTTCACCAATAACTTTTTACACTTTTAAATATTAAAAAAAAAACAATTTTTTGTATTTTTTTGCAATTGATTTAAGTTAATTTTGGAAAATTTTAGTTTTCTGAAAAATAAAACGAAATTTAACACACAAACTGATCGGATGTATTCACTGAAATTATTGGCGGTTAAACTTATAAAATCTAAATTTTTCACGAGAGAAAAAATTACTTGAAGATTTTAAGTACTCAAGATGGATTCTTGGATCCTTAAAGTTAAATTTGCCTGAATAATTTGGTCCGTTCAAGGGCGCATTCGATTCAAAGCTTATGAGTAATGATGTCAAATTGACATATCTCAAACACCAAATCTTATGAAACTCAACATAAGTCAGGCTAGATGAAATGAGTAAAAAATTGCAGATGTTTCTGACCTCTAAAAAATCCTTCAAACGAATGAACAGCTCCAATGAGAATAGTCAGAACACAGTAAAAAGCAACCATGACTTTGATATTAGAAATTGAAGAATGGTAGGAAGAAGTCTGAAAAATGACTTCTGTTTTGAGTGATTTGTTTTTTTGTTTTTTTTCTTCAAATAAGCAGCACGTGTTTCAATGGAACATCTCCAAATTTAATTCAGTAGCGCTTCTTTCTGGACCCATTTGTGACGCATCCGTTCACTTTCAAATTAGAATCTTGATCAACTAATCCATAGTTTATTGTTGGACGTCAACTTCTTACTTCAAAAGAACAGTTATATGGTGATATATTTAATACTTAATATATAATTAAAGGTTAAGAGGTCTTGTTGAACTTGACCAATATTATCAGGGTATGGCTGGTTGATGTTTGTAAACAGTACACTGATTTTCGGAGAAAACAACAAACTTTTTGTTCAAGATTGTTTTAGCAAGAAAGGTTTCCGATTTTAGCTAGTGTCAAACGCTTTAAATTTTTTATGAGAGTAAATTACTTTAAGAATTTAAGTGCTGAGGATGGTTTCTTGTATCGCAGCCTAAGAGTTAAAATGGCCGGAATATTTTGGCCCGTTCAAGAATGTACTCGATTCAAAGCTCACCAGTAATCATGTCAAACTGACATATATCAAACCCCAAATCTTATAAAACTGAACAAAGGGCAGACTAGATGAAATAAAAAAAACTGCAGATATTCAGACCTCTAAAATCCTTCAAACGAATAAGCCGCTCCAAAAACGTTAGCCAGAATGCAGTGAAAAATATCCATGACTTTGATGTCAGAAATTGAAAAGTGGTAAAAAGAAGCCGGAAAAGTGACTTCTTTTTTGAATGATTTTTTTTTTCAAATCGACCATAAGTGTTGCAAAAAAAACATTCCAAATTTAATTCTTCAGCTCCTTTTGTAGACCAAACTAGAAACGCTTCCGTCGACTTGTAAATTAGATTCATGTTCAACTAGTCCATTTTTTATGATTGGAGTTCTTTTGCGACACTCACTAATACTTTTATTGTTTTTTTCAGCTGATTTGTGTTTTTTTCCTTGATTTTTTTCTTGTGGTTTGGTCTTTGTTTTTACGCAACAAGGTTTAAATGGTTTTTGTGATTTCTTAAGGTTGAAAGATATGAAGATAAGAAACAGAATGCTTTTAGTTGAATTTTTGTCAGTTTAATGTACAAGAACATTTTCATTTGTGTAACAGTGCTTCATTGGTTTTTGACAGGTTGAATAAACGAAGACAAGTTCATATTATGTTTTTTCACAATCTAGATTTCACAAACTATTTTTTGCGTCTGATCTTTTTGTAATTGCTCCAAACTATGTTCAAAAATTTTTGTTACCAATTATAATGAGAACTATTCTGTTATTTTCTGTGATTGGATGGGTGACTGCAATTTATGGGGAAAACAAAAACAATAGACATATATTTAGCATTCTTCATGCTGTTCGGACAGGACAGCATTCGAGATGTTTTTACTGTTTTAGTTCATGCAGTTCGATTTTGGCTTTGGAAAACGGAAGTTTGAACATACCTCACTCCTGCTGTAAGCCTGCATTTCCCGGTTTTGCCCGAAACTCCTCTAGACAGTCACTTTGTTGTGGGCAAGAGTTCCCCTTTGTAACTCAGACGTCATTACTGACCAAGTATACGAAGTGCGCTGCAAATCTTCTGTGGAATCGGGAAACCATGACTATACAGATACTGTACTCATTGTTGGAGTAGTTGTGGTTTTAATCTAGCTCCTGCCAACTTTTTAGTTCTTATATTTTACTCATTTACAACAAAAAAAACAAAGGATACAAAAAAGAAAAGAAAACCAACCTATGGTAGACTAGAGTCATAATATCGATATGCTTGCCTTCTAGTTTAGTCGTGCTTGTGTTCTTTTCTCTTTTTTAGTGATAAGTTTTTAAAACAATTTTGAAAAAGACAAAGTAGATGGCACAATCAAGAGCTAGCTATTTAGTTTTCTTCTTGATACTGTTTATCTGGTTTTTTCTTTTTGCATATCAGATCGAATATATCAGGTTTATGGTAGAAAAAATGAGATTCATCGCTTATATCTTGGCGACGATTTTCAGTTTTGTTATGTTTACAGCAGTTGTTCTGGATTTTTGTGGATAGTTTGTTCACAGAAAATCCTTCGTCAAAATCATTCATCAAAAGCCTGTCTTTGCAGCATACAATTGCTATCGCACTTCAAATTGTTGTGATAGTTCTTTATCTGAAACGCCGAACATATTTCGAGGACAGAGTCGAAGGCTGGCTTGATGGTTCCACGAGGAACTACAAATACAATTACAGCTACAATTACAACTACTATCACGACTGCCTCTCCAGCAGCTCTGAAGAAAACAGTAGGAGAGCTTGGGATAATTTCCAACGTAAGTTTTAGTGCTGTGGAATCAAAAACTATGTTAGAACAGTGTTACAGGACTGATCCCATTATCATGTTGTAGAGCCCAATTCTCAAATTGTGATGTCTAGGCAACGGCACGGATCACTTTTTTTGTCGGAAACTGAAGATGGCTTAACTGTTTTTCTCCATTTTAAATGTTCTCAAGCTCTTGTTATTCTTCAGTTTGGTTGCTTTCTACTAAATATGGCACAACAAGGAGGGTGCTCGAGTGACTCCAACCAAAAACCTGAAAATCAAAATATGAAAAACATTATAGGTTCACCAAAAAATGATAGCCCATTTTATAGTCAGGAATTATACGTACAGAAATATACACAGAATCTATTCCCGATAGTAGAGAAATTGAAGAGCCTGTTGCATTGTAAACTCTGGGTACACAGTAACCCAGCGGACACAAATTTAAAAACGAAAAAATTTTACAAACATATTTTTTCGTTTTTTAATTCAAAAGTTTTGAAAAGTTTTTTCCCGGGAAATCATCAGAACTAAAAATCAATTGAAAAAGCATACAATATATTTTTATTTTCCAAAACTTTTAAATTAATTTTTCTATGCGATTTGATAATAAATGAAAACAATTGTTAGTGGTTTAAAAACTGTCTATTTCACAACTAAATAATAACTAGGATAATCGATTGCAAAATTAGATTTGCCGAGGGAGAAAACTACCAATTGGAACAAAACTGTCACGACTTAAATGTTTTATGACCCATAACCAATCAACTTCAGCTCGTAATCTAGAATAAGACTTTCATCTCACAAATTAATCGTTGTCTAAAGTCCCAATCATTTAAAACTTTAACTTTAAAAATTCACAAGATTTGTAGAAAAAAAATTCAGAGAAGTTTTCAATACAAGTTCAGCTGCAAAAAAAACGCTTTGAGTTTCCGAAAAAAAACTTTTTAAATGTTCTCAAGACAAACAGAACGTTTTTGTTGATGATAAAACTTGCTCTGGTTTGCCGTTCCTGAACCCTCAATCTCTCATTCAAAGAATTTCAATTTTCCGCAAAAAGCTAACACCTTCAGCAAGTCCCTCTTCAACTACTAGGCATCAGCAACCACGTTTCTTTTCCATTCTGACCTTAACTTGATTCATTATCTTACTTAAATGCTCTTTAAACATGAGCTAGCCGTTTTCAAGATTTCATCATTCAGGTCTCCTACAACAAGCTGCCTGTAAATCCGGCAGATAGTTTCATAAATTTCACGAATATTACTATTATCAATTTGATGCATTTTATAAACATCGAAAAAATTCTTTTTCTGCTTTTATTCAAAAATTTCAAGATCTACACTTCGTCTGAAGTCAGTTCTTATTTTTGTTACAAATATAATCCATTAAAAACCATATTTCAATATATTTTTCAGCAAATTTTGAAAGGCATCAAAAGTTTGCGGTTTATCGAACATAATTTCAAAATAAAGTGAGCAAGTGTGTCACCAAAGCATAAATATCTATTATTAGTTTTTATAAATATATATCTATTAACTAATCATAATTTAAGATATGTTTGTCGAAATGATCTTTTAATCTTTTTCCTAACATTTACTTCTCTTCGATCTCGTTACATACGCATATACTTTCATAAATAAAAAGTTTCATAGAATTACATAAGAGTATTGAAATATTCAAAAAAGGGTTTTCAAATTTCAAGTTTTTTTTTGTATTTTAAAAACTTTTTTTTTCTCTAACCATAGATGCTAAAAATGCAACTATGAACTTTTTTTTCTAGAAATACAATCATCGAATCTATTTGCAGTCAAGAAAAGACATTTTCCATTGATTGTAATTAGTTGCGTTCTCTATTAGTTATTGATTGCTATGAAAAACAATAAAAATTTATGTTGACCTCATCAGTAGAAAATTTGCTAGGAAAAATAGAAAACAAATTTCGAAAACGAAGGAAGAAACCAAAAGGAAAAAACAAAACCTAAAGAGATTTTTTTGCAAAATGTTGCCTTATAATTGCGTGATAAACAAAAAACGAATGTTTCTGTATGGCGTCTTACTTTCTGAGCCTAAAAAAAAACTTTCCTGAATGGAAAAAAAACCAATGTTTTCATGAAAACCGTAAATACATAACCTTTGTCTGGAAAAAAATGAAAAGCAATGTTGGAAAAAACCATAGAAACTTTTCATTGTGAAGACAATTTCTATCAAAACTTCTCCTGATCACCTAATCCAAAAAGTTTTGCTTTTTTAATATCATGGCTTAAATAGCTTTTAAATTAGTTTTAACCCAACGTCCAGCTTTACAGTTTTTTGCCGAATCCTCAATTCTATATTTAGAGTTTACTTCTGCTTCAATTGTAGCGTTTGTGTTTTACTTTTTTTTCAGGGGAAAAACATTTTCTCAGCTTCATGATTAGCTCTTCATTTTCCATTCCGAAAGAAAAGCGCTGAAAATTGTTCTCCCAATTAGTCAGGGGTTAACTTTTGATATTTTTCCTTATTTTCTTAAATATTCCACATTATCCACGTTTTCAAGACAAGACTTCTGTTTCGCTTCTGTTTCGCTTCTGTTTCGCTTCTGCTTCGCTTCTGTTTCGCTTCTGTTTCGCTTCTGTTTAAATTTGACGCAATAGGAGGACGCCTCTCGATCAAATTTACATGTTAACCCCTTTTTTTTCTTTGTTTAATAGATCAACTTTTTCCTAGCTTTTCACCTTTCAATTCGACAGGGATAACACTACTTTAAGGTGTCAATCTTTGGGATAGATCTGCAATACACGACAAATTTTAAGTACACCATTATATTGTTATGATTTTCTTATGTAAAAATAATCTGTAAAAATTATCTTTTACGCAAATGTGTGGCACAACGTTTCTTGTCTACACATCTGTTTTCAAACTAAAAAAGAATGGATTTCAACCAGGGATTCTGATGACAATTCATCCTCAAATGCGTAGTAGACCTAGGCTTATCGAACACCATATATTTCAATCCTTATTTTTCCCCCAAAATTCCGTTTTTTTGAGCTTTTGAAAACCAAGTCAATTTATACACTATCATTAATTAGTGAATGAACTTTTTTTTAGCTTTTTCCGTTTTTTTAAGACGCTATCTGCACGCTATGCCCGGTAGATGAAGCTTAACCTACAAAAACTCAAAACTGACAGAGTTTGTTATCAGCTTCAAACATCAATTAAAATTGGGTCAAACAATTTCAAAAACTTTAAAGTATTTTATTTTGCCATTTGTTGCAATATAGAGAAATGTTAACGTTTATTTTGTTCTTTATACGCAGCTGATTTTATTTGTAAAAAAATCTAACAGCAAAAATTGACTTTTTGAGCTCGTAGAACTACTTCCCTAACAGTTGTTTTCGAAGCTAACCAAAGCTTGATATAGCAATAGATCTAAAGCAAAGTCCAGAATGGTTACCCTTTCTTACAATGGATGCTCTTGGAAAGAAAATATTCTGTACTGCTAAACGTATTGCTATAATTGAACATTTTGATTTCAACATTTCACGAAATCGTTTTAACTCAACATCCAGTTTTGCCACTTACCCCATTTCTTTCAAGTTAGAATTCATTTTTATCCCAAATATCGCGCTCAAATTTTGATTGTTTTTCTTTTATTGCGAAAAAATATTTTCAGTGTTTCATGATTCTTTTCTCAGTTTCCATCCCGGAAGTAAAGCGCTCAGAACTTTTTGCCCAGTCAGCCTTGGGTTGAGTTTTGATATTTTTGCCTTTGTTTTCAAATCTTCCACATTATCCACGTTTTCAAGGCAAGACTGCGGTATTTTTTATTTAAAGCCGACCCGCTTCAGTTCCACGAAAATGTGAGACAATTAATTTGATTGCCTCTTGTTTTGTATTTGATTCACTAGGAGGAAGCCACATGTTTTTTGATGTTATTCTTCCCTGAAAACTGTTGGCTCTGTCATTCCTAATTCTACCAAGTTTGCTGTCTACCAACGCTTTCTGTAGGTGTCAATCGTTGGAAAAGATTTGCAATTATCCAAAAAACGATAGACGATCGATGAGCTTATTGCGAGTGATTCTAAACTTAATTTCCAAACTCTTCAATATACAATTTATATATAAACATATATATATAAACATAAATTTCCATGATTTCTTTGTTTTTCCGGAAAACCTCTCATGAAATTTTTTTTCCAATTTTTGGTTTCTAAACAGCCATATTTCAATTAGTTTTGTAAGACAAAATTTAAAAAAGGTCCCAAAAATTTTGTATTTTTGATCAATTCAAGCAACGTAATTTCATTTTTAAATTTGGCCTCTCAAAATATTCTGGACATTTTTTTTGAAGGTGAAAAATAATTGCAACTAACTCTCAGCTATCGTACTTTTATGAGTTGGATAATAAGTTTTTGTTATGGTCGAACTTTATTCAAGAGCTCGATGTTTGCGAAGCATAAAAATTTCTGAATAAAGCTTCTAACACGCTTTTTTATCATTTTCAAATTTGAACATATTCTGTACTAACTATCATATATATACAGAAATTTTTAGCATAAATTTTAAACAAAACACAACTAATTTTAAAAATCCTGCTAAATGCACTAAAATGTAGAATTCGTAATTTTGTTTCAAGTTACATTCTTTTTGAACTTTGAGAACCAAGCCCTATATTAATAGTAAAAAATTAAGAAATAATTTAAAAAAAAAGAAAATTCTGCGATTCAAATTCACAAACTTTTAAAAGAACTGAGTGTCTAAAACTCTTGATAGTATAAATTATTTATCATTTCAAAAAAAATTGTTTTCACTCGAGGCTGTATGTCATACTGCTACTGCACTAGCAGTAATTGGATGATGTAACAATAACCCTCAGTGTTATAAATTATTTGTTCTTAGATGTGTCCAAGGTCATTAGATCAGAGATATTAGTACACAGCTGAGAGCTCAGAGTTTCAACTGCTGGATTACGCTCAGTAGCTAACTAAAACAAAATAGAAAACAATTTATTCAAGTAAAAGATAATACATTCTTGAATTACCAAATTAGTTTTCCAACGCGATACCTCGTATGATATCACAATAAGTATCATTCATAAAGGAAAAAACCTGTTTTTTTTCTAGCCTTTTTAGATAGTGAAGCTTAACTTAGCAACATCAGCTCCAGCTAGCGTCAAACGAAGTAAATCTGTCAATCAAAAATATATATAACGTCTGTCAGTTATATAAGTTTGGTTACACAATTCCAAAAACATTGCACTGATTTTTTTTACATTCTGCTGCATTTTAATGAAACGTTAACAATTTTTAATATGACACTCGAAAATGTATCTATTGTTAAATCAACTTTTGTGTAGCTTGCAAAAACATAGTACCTCAAAACAAGCTGTTAGGGAAGACGTTATACTATTGAGTCGCGTATTGAGAGCGCAGCGCATTAAGAAATATTTCATAACAGTCTTATCTGTAGGATGCTTTGACAAATTATATTACTTAAACGCGGCAATTTTTTGGGCCACACTGAAAAGCATCAATTCTTTTTTGTTTCAAATCATACTTTAAATGTCCAATAAGGTGTTGTTTTTTCGTCTCTTTATACCAATTCGATCGAAAGTGGTTAAGACCATTATCGTATTTGAAGATGAATAAAATAACAGTGTAAAAAGAGTACAGGGTGAAAATTTCAAGCAACTTTTACAGGTCACTGATTCCTCTCAATGAAAGTCAAAACTTAACCTCACATTCATTCCTCATAACAAAAAACTGAATGTTGAGACATCCAGTCAGTTCTTTTTTTTCAAGCTTCTCCATGACAACAAACTTCGTTTTTTTCCTTTTTTTGATAAATAATGGAGGTTTTCATAACGCGTCCAGGGGTTACAACTATAGCTCATTGAAATAACCTGCTTAGGTCGATAAAAAACAAAAGCCAAAAAAAGTCTTGCAAAAATGAAAAATAAAATTTTATAGGTTGATTCAATATCTCAAACATTTTCCACTCGCGCATAGAAGTCAAAAACTTTCCCAACGCCCCAGATAGTTTCAAGAAAAACACGCACTCAAGAAAAATTGAAGAGTGTGCTTTGGATTCAACAGTCTTTGCATCTTTTTCCCGCAACGTTTGATCAGCGTTCCACATTCGATCTTTGAGTTCGAATCGAAGGAGGACCCAATCATTTTCAGTACGAAGAAAAAAATCAATTACATTTTTTTTGGAAAATGTACTTTTTTAAAGATTATAATTAATTTTTAGAGCCAAAATTAAATGTTTATACTTTTTATAATGCATTATAAAAATGCAACCTTTTGCAGATATGTAAATGGATTATACTCAATTATAATCTATTATAACTATGTGAAAAATCTCCTAAAAATCAATTATAATGGAATAAAACTTCTGATTTTACCAACTTGTTATCCCAGCACAAACATAAATTAAAAACTCTAACTTTTTGCTGACGTGAGGTGTTTTGTCACATTTTGAATCATCAGAACAAAAAATATAACCAAAAAAAAGTTTCATAGAGATTTTTCAGGATAGTGGTGTAGTTTCTGCAGTTGAAGAAAAAAGTCAGCCAATCTAATCATCCAAGTTAAATAATGGTCAGATATTTTGGTGGAAAAACATAAAAAAAGCGTCAGGAGCAAAATTTAATCTACAAAAAAAGACAAACTTTATAAATTTGTATTTAAACTGATTTAAAAACTGCCATAACGGTTTTGCAATTTTGTATATTACTCAACATCTATGAAACGCAAAATAAATCAAGCAACTTAGATTTCAAAACAAAAATGGTTTTAAACAAAAAACCAATCATAATTGCGTATAATTCAAAAAAAAACTTAAAGAAATTATTAGGGTTAAATTACTAATAAGTAACAATTTAAGCTGTTTCCATTTGATTATCTTTAATTGTTTCAAAATTTTTTAGAAACAGACCAAAAGTTTGCATATAATCAATTATCAATTGTTTTTTAGTGCGAGAATTTTTCTAAACACTTTTTTAATAACTGAGCAAAAGTGTTCATCGACTAATTAACTTTTTCGCTGTGTTCCAAATTATCAAAGAGTTTCCCGCTCTCAATAAGTTATTCGTCAAATATAAGATAAGATACTAGTAGTAGATGTTGCAGGTGATCAGGGGGGGTGCCTGCAGACCTACATGTATTAAGATAGGGAATAGAGCATCCGGTCTACAAGCTATGTATTAAGATTGGGTATAGAGTCTACAATGTATTAAGATAGGGAATACCGATAGTAAGGTTTCAGTGCGATGGTAAAAGAAAGAAAAACGAAAATTTTTCTGCAAAAATGTCTAATTTTTTCGCAAAAATCTCGGCGCGCGTTACCTAATTGGGAACAATTAATTGTTAATTACGTGTAGATTGTAGAATTGAGATAATATATTTAGTTTTTTTGGTGGATGATAAGTCAATGGTAAGAGTTTTTGTGCAAAAACTTGGAATTTTTATCAAAAAAACTTAAAATTTTTTCGAAAAAATTCAAAACACGATAAGATTTTGTATAATTTGATCTAATAAAAATTTATTAGATACTTTTTTTTACCTATCTGAATCTATTCTGAACCTACAGAGACGTATATAAATCACTGCATTGTATTACAAGTTTACCGCAAAATTTTACATTTTAACATCATAAAACCAATATAATACAACATCATGAAAAAATTTACTTGACCAGATCAGTTCTTATAAGTTCAGTGGTTTTGTATGAAATTCATCATCTTGTACTTGTCTTTTTGGATAAAAATAGCTTAGTCCTTTCTTTGTCTGTTCATATGTGGCCACCATATGATTTATAGTTCTGAATCCTCTGTTAGTAGATGTAAGATTAATTGCTTCATCAAGCACTCTCCTGTATTTTGACATGGGACCGTCTCCAGAATCTTCTAGAACCCGTTTATTTAATCCCTTACTGCTAAATTTGAACTTATCTGACTTGCTGTCATAGCAGCAATATGTATTGCTACACAAACATAGC
Source organism: Symsagittifera roscoffensis (assembly GCF_963678635.1). Lineage (NCBI taxonomy): Eukaryota > Metazoa > Xenacoelomorpha > Acoela > Convolutidae > Symsagittifera > Symsagittifera roscoffensis. The sequence goes on along the minus strand of NC_087069.1, from coordinate 46,867,460 downwards.
ATTTCTGTACATTTAAACTCTTCTTTAAAAAGTCCCGGCTCCCGCTTATCATGCTTTTTATGCGTAATGAAACACGTTTGAGGGAAGAAATTCGATTTTGCATCCGCCTTGAAAGAGTCTCTGCAAACATTTTTCCTCAATTTCTCCCAAGCAGCTCTCTTATCTGGTTTGATACAGTCGTATAAATTCTCTTCAGCAAGTGCCAAGTAAAGTGAGTCTGTGTCCATCTCCAACTCTTCAAATTTATTCACATCGCAGAATTTGTCAAAGAAGTTATAGTAGAGCTCCAACATTCTCAGTTTTGCATACTGAAGTATGAAAAAACCAACAATGATGGATTCTCGGTGCTCAATGTTTGATTTCAATAATTCCACCTCATATAAGTCCTTCTCAACTGAGTTAAGTCTCTTAAACAGTGGTTCATTGATTGCCTTATGGGTTTTTTCATCGTTCAGATATTTTGTGATTGTATGTCTCGATCTATCCATAATCTGATATCCATACGAAGAAGTACCCAAAAGTTTCATTGTTTCTGCTACAACTCCTGACAAAGGGTTTTCATCTCCTTCTCTTCTAGCATCAACCACTGACTGAACGAAATTATTAAAGCATTTCCGAGGAGAATATTGAACAAATCGATAAATTTTGGTGCACTGTAATCCAAGTTCCATATAAAAGTTGAACAGAGGAGTTATAACTGTTCCATTTTCTAGCTTGAAACTAGATATCAGCATTCTCTGGGGATGCTTTAACATTTCGTTTTCGATTGCATAGTTTTTCATGTAGTCTCCAATATCATTTCTTCCAACTTCAGTGTTTTTGAAAATTGGAGGAAAGTTGGCAAATTTTGATTTTAGCTCATCTGGGACAACTAAGTCGCACTGAACGTAGCCAAAAAGAGATCCATCTTTTATTTTTGCTAGAAGTGAGTCTGTAGAAAGAGGTCTTTTATAGGGAAAGTGAGTTCTGACGTGATTTTTGATCTTGTCATCGGTTTTGAAACTTTCCCACCAGTCACACTCCCACATTTCTACTTTGTATCCTTTCTCTTTAAGGTATTCTCGTCGCATATCATCCATTTCTCTCTTCTTGTTTCCTCGCTCATATCCTGTTCTGTTAAGGAGGGACGAGCTTCTTGACAGGAACAGAAGTGGTAGTAACATCCCATTGCTTCAAACACTGTCTTACAGTGATCGCAGTAACCATCAACATTAAAACAGTCGATTTTTTTCTGTTTTCCAGATGTAAAAAAGCTCTCAATTTTACATTCTGGTCTTGATTCTTGATAAAAAGACATGACCATATTCTCAAAGTTGCGAGTTCGATTATGTCTAGTCTTGAATTCTGCATTTCAGTGCCAAACTCCCATCTCGTGTACAGTCCTGTTGGCATATCTTGACACATTGAGAAAGGGTAAAGCTGGTTTGCATCAATTCCAACGATTGATTTACAAACATTTGATGAATTTCTGATGTATGTTTCATCAACAACAGCTTTTCGAGTGCAAAAAATGGAAGGTCCACCAGTCATGTCCTCTCTAATTTTTTCACACAAGTCTTAATCACTTTCGCAAAATGGATAAGACTTGTAATTTGTGGATTTGTGTAGACAAATGTTTGCTAGATTTGGAAGTGTGCATCCAAGTTTTAACATATCTATCCCCTTGTTATGATAAAACTGAATCAATTTTTGCATTGCCTCCAGGGTTGGAACTACATCCTTGTTGTTGTACCACTTCAAAAAGTCTTTGAACACTGTCATTCAATTTTTCTTCCAAGTCTCTTGTAAGTAATTGTAATCATCCAAACCAGATGAAGGAACAGTCTTGATTTGAAGCTTTTTCAGTGCCCGTTGTTCGTCAAACCCACTTTTTCCAAGCTTCTCATAATCAATGAAATCTTTGTCTAGAGGATTGTTGTTTCTAAGTTTACTGAAAAAGGCTTCATACGGTGGCAATTCAGGAAAGTCAAGTTTGTCTGGGTTATCAAACGACTCATAGGGAAAAAATCCTTTCGTTTCGCTAGCTTTATAGGCTTTGAGAAAGGAGTCCAGAGTAGTTGCCCCTCATAGAAACTTCATTGTGTCGAGAAATTGTACATCTCCAAACTTGAAAGATCATTTGCTTTTTTGATGACGGATGTTTCTTGTTCTTTATCGCGAATCAATTAGGGGATTAGGTAGGACTTGATCAAATTTAAATCATATCTACCGCTGTTAAATCCAAAAACAAGTAAAGTATTTACATATCTCTCCAGATGTTGTTTCAAATCAATGTGTTGATTTTTCTGAATTCGCAAGAATTGTGTTGACATATCTGCTTCTTCCGAATCTTCAATGCTTTCGTCTTCATACTCAAGTTTGTTACTCGGAAAGTTTTTACCACGTTCGTTCAGCTGAACAAAGATCTTTCTCATTCTTTCATTCACAGCTACTTCAATACCTTGAAATTTTTTTCTCATTTCTAGCTTACTTTGTTCAGCCAACAGCTCGAGGTTGGATACAAAATCAATATGAAGTTATGTGGATCCTTGTTGTACAAAAAGATGGGTTCATCAATCAGATTCGATGATATAGAGACTGAAATTGGAACGTGTTTTCCAATCCAGGTAGTAGTTTGCGTCTCTTTTAGTTCCTCTGTAGGAACACAAATCGACTCAAACTCGAAAATCGCTAGAGTATTGAAAAGCTTGTTGCCTTCAGAAACTGGAAGACTGAATCGTTCTAGCTTTTCAAACAAGGTTTCGCGAAGCTCATAGACGTTCTTTGGGTAAATATGTTTCACTCGTTCCTTGCATCTCAGAAGATGTTTGTTGAGAAACTCAGACCTTTTGAAGAAAGTATCACAACTAGGACACCGGAAACACTTGAAGAAAGAATCAATATCATTGTTAAATCTCAGTAATTTGACTGTTTTTTCAAATCTTTCGATACTTCGTCGAGCTAGTTTTCCTACATATTCTCCATCTTGGATATCGAAATTTTATGTAAAGATGTTCCTTTGAACAATTTCTTCGACAGCAGGTAAGTCTTCTACAGAAACTCCACGAAAGTTTTTAGGATCATAACCAGATTTTGATATAAAATCTGTAAAGTATCTGGAAGTGTGAGAGTCGAGATCTTTGTGTCCGTTCATGTACATTGCCAATGCGCGGAAAGACACAAATGATCTTTGTAAGGTTCCTTGTCCTTGTTAGATAAAAGACAGTTAAAAGAATGGTTTTTCAGTAGAGGTTCGGGTAAGACAGAGTCTGGACATCCCATTGGGATATTTTTCGGCAAAGCAGCAAAAATTGTAACATTAGTAACCAACTTGAATCGCCCATTTGTGTTCTGGCCTTCTTGGGTATATTGCTCCACAATATCAAATTTTTCTACTTTTCCTTGGATTGTTATCAAATCCGCTTTCGTACAAAGTAAGTGGGATTTTTCAAACAGAGTATTGTTTTCATGGGCGTAGATATATTGATATTCACCAGTCTCAAGGTTTAGAAGTACAAAACCCAGAGCAATGTTGATTTTGGCTGCAGAATCGAGCTTGTTGAAGACTTCTTCAAGTTTCTCGTTAATTATTTTAGTATCTAACTTGGACATTTGGAAGTTAAATACCTTATGTCTCCCATTTTCCATCTCCGTATCCACCAGAAAATGTTGACAAGCACTAAGTTCCTCCTTTAGTTTTTCACCATCTTCCCCTTCTTCCTCCACAATCTTGTTCAAGTCGGCCACCGTATCACTGGGTTTCCGTTGTTTTGCTCCATGTTCTTTTCTCCGATGTTGTTGGAGAGAGAAGTAACTTGGGAACTCTTGTTCACAAAAAGGAAAAACCGTCGACTGCTTCGAATTTGGTTGAGCATGCTTCTTAGCTATATGATAGCTCATTTCTTGTTGATAATAAGTAAAGTACTTACAATCAGGGCAAGAAATAACTACTTTACAACAATTTTTCCGGTGTCGAGCTGCGTTTTGACGAATATACATATTTCCACAGTCTCCACTCTTTACTTTCTCGTTTCGGTTAAGGGTAGGCATTATCTAAAAAAATTGGGACTTTTGAAATGTTCCAAATTTAAGAACTCAAAGTACCAAATGAATGAAAATACTTACTTTTCGTGAAGTAACGAAGAGTAAAATTTGAAGTAAAATTCAATTGACTGTTTCCGTTTGGCAAACAAAATGAATCATTTAACCCAATAAAATAAGTGTATTTATACTATCAATGACGCCTACGCAATTATCCTTTTACGGTAATGACGTCATTCTATATTTAGAAGTGACGTATCACCCATGCAAATTTCTTTTTATGGTAATGACGTCATTCTATGAATAGAATGGCGTCAACACCCACGCAATTTTCCATTTATGGTAATGACGTCATCACCACGTTATTCCTTGGAAAATTCTAGAGTTTTTGGAAAATTCTAGAATTTTCCAGAAAAATTCTCAACCAATCAGAACTAAGCAGTTTCTAGTCATAACTTTAGATCCAAAGTTTTCGTTTTTGAAGAATGTCAATTAAAAAGCATTTGAACTTCCTCGAATTACTCTACAAGAAAAAAGAAAATATTCCGTGTGATTTCATTATTGATGAAATAGATGTAGATTCTTACTTTTTTCACAATTTTTTGGACGTTTATATTGTCCAAAATAGAGTTATTCGACTCGGTAAAGGTCTCTTTAGGGAAACTTACTCAATTAAAGAGTTTGTTTTTGATTCACATATTGCGTATCAAAGCTATAAACTTACTGCTGAAATACACTTGACTAGAAAAGAAATTTTATTCATTTTAGAAAATTGGAAGTTAATAAAAAAGTCGTACGATAATATTTCAAAGACTCTTTTTATTCCATATCCAACTCCCAAATTTGTCAAAACTCCCCAGCAAAATTCTTTATTTCTCCATTTTTTTAAGAACTTTCAAAGTTCAAAATCTTGCATGATCAGGTTTGGTATAGGATTTCCAGAGATTTTCTTTGAAAAATTCATCAACTTTGAGTTATCGTCTCAAATCTACATCAAAATCAAAGAACTTGAATATCTGCTGAAAAATTAGCAATTTCTCATCAATTATACACAAAAAATTCAGTTAACTTGATGAGAAGACTTGCAGAGATGCTAATTTTCTTAATTTTTCTTCTTTTGTTACTTATATCGGCAATACTTCTTATTTTTACAGCAAACAACTTTTGGTCATTTATTTTTGCGATTGCTTTTGTGTACATTTTTGATTATTTGGAAGACTTAAGTCCTTGAAAGGTTCCTCTGATTGGATACAATAACTTGAACAAAAATGACCATTTTTGTGATTGGAAACGACAATGTGTAAAAATGGAGCGTTGTTTCCAATTGGACACGAGTATTGTATAAGAATTCCATAAAAGGAAACTAAAATCTGATTGGACACGACTACAATCCATATAAATAAAATTCATTCTGATTGTTTAAACCCACACATTTCAGTTGAAGGTACCCCTCTCTCTTAATTAAAAATCATTTTATTTTCAGCTTAACTACCGTCAACTACCTCCTCTCTCAGCTCTAAATACAATAATTTCAACTTAACCACCGTCAACTTTCTCCCTCTCAACTGTAAACTTGTTTTTACTCATTTACTCAACTTATTGCTCAAAATGATCTTCTCAGTACAAAACAACAACCTTATGTTCTCGGTGGAATTTTTGGCTGATTTAGTACAAATCCAAGTGCGAGAAACAGTTTGTGGAGTTTTTCTGGCACGAATGGACATCCCAATCCAAGTCTGGCATACGGTGGAAGTGATGCGCAGGGATTTCAACGAACATCGTATAACGCAAGTACCTCCTACAGAGAATCAACTTGGAGAATTGCAAATGATGGGAATGAAGTGGCCGATCATGTGGGAATTAACTACGCCGAAATTCCTGACTCTAGATATGTGGCTCAACCATTCGACGATTTCCTCTTTCCTTGGGAAGAGGGATCTGTGGACAACCCAATTACCATCGAAGAGGATGAGGGGTTCTCTGAGTCAACAACTCCAGTCAGCGAACCACCAGTGATGGAGGCAAGACCAGCTTTGCGCTCCATTGAGAACTTGCAAAATTCTTCAGCTGCTCGACAGCTCTTTGATTTGTAAATAAATTGGCTACTGTCTTGTACTTTTTAATTAAATTTTTTTGTATCTAGTAAATTTATTTTCAACAGATAGGAACAAAGAGATCATAGAAAATTTTATTAAGAAATTTCAAAGGTAAAATTTTGCTAAAAATGAAACTAATTATGCATCTGGTAAATACTTTTATAGAATTTTGTTAGAAAGATGGCAGAAAAAAAAATAAACCAATTTTTGGAAGCATGTTAAGAACTTTACATTAATTTTTGCACCATTCAAAAACTTTCATAATTTGTTTGCATACTCAAGGAAAATCTCGCAAATTAAGAAAAATTTCATTAAATATTTTCGCATTTTAAAGAAAACTGAAAGAGGATTTTCTTGCACTGTTAAAAATTAAAATAAATGAAAATCTTTGTTTTAATTTTGATCATCCAAAAATCTGTTTTTTGCATGTATATTGATCAAAAATATCGGAAAAACAATGTATTAAGATAGGGAATAGCACTCAAAGTGACCAATTAAGAAAAAATTTTAGCATTAATTTAACAAGTTTTTTACAATAAAATTTTGCAATTTTCGCATTTGCATAAGAAAAAAAGAAGTTTGATTTTTGCATATATGTTTTGAAAAATCATGAAAAAAATTGCATCGTGCAAAAATTTTCTCAAAAAATTTTGCATATTAAAAAAAAAAACATTACAAATTTTGCAAAATGCAAAAATTTTCATAATTTTTTTGCATGTTTGTTACAAAATCAAGAAAAATCTCGCAAATTAAGAAAACTTTCATTGTATTATTTCGCATTTTAAAGAAAACCGTTACAAGATTTTCTTGCAATGCTAAAAAATAATGTTTTAGAATTTCTTTGTTTTAAGTTTGATCAGTGAAAAATCTATTTTTGCACGTATCTAAATCAAAAACATCAGAAAAACAGTGTATTAAGATACGGAAAAGCACTCGAACTCATCAATACTGATAATTTCTAAACAATAAGAAAAAAGAAGTTAGGTTTTGCAAATGTATACAATTAAAAATATGAAAAAATTTGCGTTCTGCAACAAACTTTCTGTAAAATACGCATCTTTGTATAAAGTAATCAAATTTTTTGCATATTGTAAAAAACGTAACATGAATTTAACGTTGAAAAGCATTTGAATTGAAATTTAATTAACCTTGACTAGATTTTTATGAAGAAATAATCAAATATAATAGAAAAACTGACACGCTCACTATTTACAGAACCATAACCATCAATAAAACAATCAATTATTTTGAACAAATCAGATTCATATTTTGTGAACAAATCAGATTCATATTTTGAGTTTTGAGTTTTTCGAATTCTGTCTAAAAAAGCTGAGCCAAGAGTTTGCGCAGATGCAGGTTTCTGATTAGAACTTAGATAATGTTTTTTGAACTTTTTGCGAACAAGTCGTTTCCTTGATACGCTTGTTGTTTTTTCTGCTCCTTTCCATCGTAAATTATGCTGAACTCAACAACTAAGCTGATTGAAGAATTCCCCACCTGATGTGATAATACTCGAAAAGAATCTGTGCTTGTACAAAGTGTAAAGACAATCAATTTCTTGATATATGTATTGATATTTGTCTAATCTCTGAAGAATTTGGCTAAGGGAGTTTCCAATTAAAATTATATGAAATTTGCAATTTCCCAAGGAACAGAAAGATTTGTGAGTAGAGACGCAATAATCTTGGGTTACTATGTATTTTTCGTAAAAATCGTTGGAAACAGAAATAAACAATGATTTACTATTATAATCTGAATAAAAGCTGGGAAGAGCTTGACACATAGCAGCTGCCATTGGGAAAATTGATTTTTGCAGAAAATGGTGGAGTTATATAGTAGTAGTAACGCCTACGCAGCTTCCATATAGGGAAATCCTTCCATATTTGGTACTACTTCCATATATGGAAATGGCGATGACTCATACTGCTTACTTCCATTTTCATTTAATCTCAAAGTCATTTCTCTCATTTCTCCTCATCTGATCAGTTTGTTCTTCAAAATGTACTCGAGAAAAATTGATAGTTCCAACTATATTGAATCTTCAAAAAATCAAAAAAAAATTGGGAGATTCGTTTGGTTCCAAAAATCCTACAAGGGGAAAATATGCTTGGAACCGTGCTTTCAACTATTAAAAATAAATGATTTGGGACAATTTGAAAAGTCTCAACAATTCTATCTTAGTGAAAAAGAAGGCGAAGCAAAATCCGCAATACGGAATACTGTTATTCACGATGCTGAAAATCTTGGACTTGTACCTATATATGAAGCCAAATCTGGCAGAGAATCAACTATGGATCAGGAGCTCGACATCTGTAATAGAGTATATGAAATAGCAATGTACAACATGAGGAGGGTGTGTGTCACAATCAAGAAGTACAACGTGAGCAAGCCATCCTACATTCAGATTCTAATCTTCACTGCAAAGGAAAATGAAGACTTGAAGCAAGTTCCATATGTCAACTATACTTTGAATGAATTCAAAGAACTGTCCCAAATAATGTGAGACTTTGTTTGTTGATAATTGTAAACCTCAGTAAAGCTTTGTGATGTTTTGCATGTTTGGTAATTGAGATATTATTGGTTCAAAACTATTTGAATCAAAAATATGTATGTTTTGTCTGAGGAAAAGTCAGACAAAACATACAATTTAATCGAAATTGACAAAAAACACTAACACTAACCAATTATGAAATGATTTTCCAGTATTTGTTTATTAAATTACAGATAAATTTATTTAATAAATGTTTTCATCAAAATTTAGCTAAAATTTGCCTCAATTTAAGAAAATTACAGGGAGAATTTTTATTTAGTTGAAAACATTATCATTATTTTTTTAGATTTTTTGAATTTCATTGGTTGTTTTCAATTTTTTTTCTGCCTTAATTTGAGGTTTTTATTGGCTACATGAATTTCCTTGAAACTAATTAGACTCTAAATAATTAAAAAATATTTACGGTGACTGTTACTGCAAAATACTTTAAAAATGATAAAACAATTCGAGTTTTTTAAGTTTCTTCATTATTTCGGTAAGAAAAACGTTTCGATCAAAAGTGTTTTCAGTGTCTGAATTGAACATTTATCAGATTTTAAAATTGAACTGCTACAAAAAACTACAAGAGTGGTGGACAGATGAAGTTGATGGAGATTGTATTAGTTTTAACTTGTATAGAAACACAGAAAGTTCAATAGTTTTGTTAAAAAGATGGAGAGGAGATTGCAAAAGAGAAGAGAGAGTACTGTCAGATTTATCAACAATATTTTTAATTAGAAGAGTTAACTCAGATTGAGTGGTCGATCAGTAAAAAACAAAACAATGGAAGAGCCTACGAAACAGAAATTGGAGATGAGGAACATCAATTCGATTACTGTTTTGAATTTGATACAAATACAAAATCCAGATTTGTCAGAATATCTTTTGATCGTTTATCCAAATTTAATAGACTTCCGGTTGTTTATACTACAATATACTAAAAAGAAGACGATAAAAACGTATATTTTGGTTTTTTTGTTTTTCACTGCTTAGAAATAGAACAAATCGAAAAAATTTTGATCAAAATTTCAAAACTTGATTGGAATATCGAAAAAACAATATAAACTAGACAAGAAATCTCATTTATCCCACTAGGGTATCAAACTTCAAACCTTAGTTATGTTGGAAAAATTCAAAGAAATTTATTGATTAAGAAGCTTCATAAACATAGTCTGGTTCTGATCTACAAAGTTTTTTAAAAACTGTGAATACTTCATTCTGATTGGTTATTAACACAAATAATGCCTGTGAAAGTATCCTCAAAATCTACAAATTTTAAAGAAATTGTTGAAAAATTCATGAGAAGAAGAGCTCAACTTTTTTGGTTGACATTAAATTTCTTGAAAATTTCATGACTTTTAAGCTCAATTCTGAATGGTTGACATTGAGTTTGTTGAAAATTACATGACTTTTGAAGCTCAATTCTGATTGGTGGACATTGAATTTGTTGAAAATTACATGACTTTTGAAGCTCAATTCTGATTGGTGGACATTGAATTTGTTGAAAATTACATGACTATTGAAGCTCGATTCTGATTGGTTGATATCAGAAAAGATAAAAAATTCCTTATAATTAATGCGCGATTCTGATTGGTTGATACTTTTGAAAAATTCCTGGTTAGATTGGATGATTTTTATTTCAACTAGGTTAAATAGCATATCCATTCTGGTTTTATTTCACGTTAAAATCAATTGGTTAATTATTTTGCTGTTTTTATTTACTTTTATTCATTTTTTGCGTATATTAATTAGAAAATTTTGTTATCATTTGATATATTAGGTAGTTTGTATGAAAGATCAAATGTTTTGAGGATAATTTTTGTGAAGCAAACCCAATTCGACATCTTTTGGAAGAAGGTACATAAAGCATAAATCAAAAAGTTGCTTTCAAGATCTACATTTTCTTGCTATATACAATACACAATACTACATACATACATAATACTACATACAATATACAACACTATATACAATACATTACTACATTTTTACTATATGGAGTTTTTTTTCATAATAAAAATCGGAGAATTACACAATTGTTCCAGTTTGCACCTTGATTTGCTTTGCTAAATCAATTTTTTGAGACTCGCTCTTTTAGAAGTTTTTATATTGTAGAAGTTAGGAACTAGGTTCCCTTGCATATTTCCGGAGATTTTTAGATTATAACTAATAGACCTGCTCCTAATTTGATCTTAGATCGTAAAAATACACCTCTATATTCTCATTTTGTAGATATATTTTTGAATGCTTTAACTAGCACTTATTCTTTCTCACTTGGATATTTTTGAGAAAATTTCCATCATAAATTAAGAATAAAAAGCGAGTTAATAACTATTTTGCAAGAGAAGTGATAGTTATTGATCCCAAAGTTGTATTTTTGCTTATAGTTTACGATAGCAACTGAACCTTGAAGAAGATATTTACAATTTTTATTGTAATAATCATACGGTATCAGTTCTAATTTCATCTCTGCCAGCAAATTGTTCGTTCAATTGATACTATTTTCCTCCTAAATTCTCCAGTTTTGACTAAATTTTCTAGTAAAGTGTGGTCAATAGCGAAAACAAGTATTGAACAGAACGCAAGAATAACTTTAAAACATGGAAAAACTCTACGAAAAATCTTGAAAGTTATGTCGCAGAAGCAACAGAGAGATAATCATCAGTTATGAAGAAGTTTTTGTTGAATTTGAGCCAATATCGAACAAATTTTTAGGAAATATTTATCCCATTTTAAACAGTTTTAGCAATAAACTGTTCATTTTTTATCAATAATCTGAAATTTCTAATTTTTAACATAAAAAATTTCTCACAAGTTGTGATTTTTGTACAAAATTGGGTTTATCATTGAGAAAAAAAACTGAGGAGGAGTCGAAGCATGGAGTTTGATCTCGAAACTTCATAAAATATTGCTCTTAATGTTCATTTGAATTGAAGTTACTATTAAAATTCTCCATGAACTGGATAAAAAACCAGTTAATTACCAAAATAAAAGGTTCAAAATGGAAAACTTTGGGTAAATTTGATTAATTTTTACTTTACCTTCTCAAAAATTACGATTATTTTCACTGTTTTCTAGAAGTTTCAATATTGATTCTGCTACCTTCTTTTCAGTGTTTACAGCATTGTATAACCAAATATTTAGCTCAAATTAAGGTAAACTTCCTTGTTTTTCAAAAATTTTGAGAAAAAATTGTGGAAAAAGTCATTTTTTTATTCAAAATTTTGTATCATTGTCTCGCAATAATGCCAATTAAAATACAGTCCCAGCTTATTTTTAAAGTCTATACATAAAAATATGTTTAAAATTAGATCTAAAGCAACAACACCCTAGTCAAAATTATGAGGTTTCTGCAATTTTTTCCAAATACTTGAAATTTTTGCAATTTTTTCCAAATACTTGAAATTTTTGCAATTTTTTCTCAAAAAATTTGAATTTTTCGAAGTCTCTGCAGGTTCAAAATAGATTCAGATAGATAAAAAGTAAAAGTATCTAATAAATTTTTATTAGATCAAGTTATACAAAATCTTAACGTGTTTTGGATTTTTTCGAAAAAATTTTAAATTTTTTTGACAAAAATTCCAAGTTTTTGCACTAAAACTCTTACCATTGACTTACCATCCGCCAAAAAAACTAAATATATAATCTCAATTCTACCATCTACAAGTAATTAACAATTAATTGTTCCCAACTAGGTAACGCGCGCCGAGATTTTTGCGAAAAAATTAGACATTTTCGCACAAAAATTTTAGTTTTTCTTTCTCTTACCATCACACTGAAACCTTACCATCGGTATTCCCTATCTTAATACATTATAGACTCTATACCCAATCTTAACACATAGCTTGCAGACCGGATGCTCTATTCCCTATCTTAATAGATGTAGGTCTGCAGGCACCCCTCCCCCCCCCCCCCCCCCCCCCGCTGATCACCTCCAACATCTACTACTGATACTATAGTGTGTCTCAACAAAATCTGAATATCATGAAATTTCAATGTACCAAAACTGATTTTTAATTGGTTATAACTGAAAGAATTTGGTTCTTATCAGTTTATTCTTTCAATTTTTTCAAAAGAAATTTTCATCCCATTTTCAATATATTCTCATCTAAATAGCTTATCAAATATATATTTTTTCATAGGCGTTGACATTGTTTTCTTTTTTTGTAGTTCATACTGAATTTTTTACACACATCAAAACAAAACTGACCTTTATTTTTTTGTATGAACTTAATTTTGTATTTTTTTTTGTTTTATATGTATTATGAACTTTACTCTGCAAAAAACCACGATACTTTTTTCAAACGCTCAGTTTTAATGTCAAAATTTCAAAAATTCCTGGTAAAAAAACAGAAAAACTTAGTTTTTTTTCCCACTAACTGAGGGGTGGTTGTCAGAATTTTTGTACAAATTTGTGTTCAAGACTTTGCAGATTAAGCACTTGCAACCACGAGCAGCGCCATCAAAAAAGGTTGTCGGCGACCGGCGAAAATGAAGAGAAATTGTCTTCCACCTTGGCTGCGGCTTGTTATTAGTATGCTATCATATTATCATCATATTATCAAGGACGCTATCATATTATCAATCCCCGATGAAAAAAAATCAATCACCGATGAAGAAAAATCAATCTTTTGTTCATTGGGCATCAATAGTATGATAGCGCCCTTTTTTGATTTACTTTTCGAAGTATTTGTATTGAGGTAACTTTTTTTAAAACTCAGTATTTAATCAGGTATATCCCTTTTTGATCATACTGCGTTCAGGGCGGATTTAGGGGGGGGGCTGTGGGAGTGGGGTGGGGTTGGGTGGGGTTCTTGTGAATTTTTTTTTATCAGGGAATCCACCCCCTGCGTTGTCAAAAAGAAGGTCGACAAAATTTTCAAAAACCTCCTCTAGAAGATCCTAGATCCGCCCCTGATTGCGTTCATCCTAACTTTTCCGGTCATAGAGCGATGGACTAGATCGTCGTGAGTTTGAGACTACCGCAACTTATGGTCAAAACCTTCCAATTGCTTACCGAAAAAAAATTCGCAGAAAACTGCGCGGGGGGTGGTGGATTTTCAAAAAAGTTTCAAACATTTTGTCGACCTTTTTTTGTTTAGGACGAATTAATTGATTTTCCGGGCTCTACCAAAGCACTAAGAAGACCCTGTTTTAGCCAAATTTTCTGCGCCGGAGGCAAAAATTTGAAAAATTATGCCAAAAATTGGTCACCAAAAATCGCGTTTTTTCGCACCCCCCTCCCCTCAAAGGCAGTATATTTTGGAAAATTTTAAGGCCAGTCAGCCAAAAATTGATATCTTAAAATAGTACAAAGTCCGCCCTCCCCCTAAATCCACCCCTGCTGTCAACTGTTAAGTTTTACTGTGATGTTTATCATGCTACTTCAGTGCGTAAAAAATGGGATCATTAATCTCCTTCCACAAATAATTAAGCTCAATCAGCCTGCCGCACGAACCACTGGGGACCAACTTGTAACTGGATATTGTCTTGTGCGAAAAGATCAGCTTTTAATTCCTGGGAATTTATCTAGAGTTTTGTTAGACTTTTAGCTGACTAGTTTGTTTTTACCATGAATACCAAACATAACACATTTTTTTTAAAATTTTTCGATTATTATAATTGTTGTTCTTTTGTAAACTAGTTTGCTCAAAATCCATAAAACTCCAGAAGAAGGTGGTTTTATTACCCGCATTTAAGAAAAGTGAAAAAAATCTAATATAATGGATTTTCGTTGTCTATAAAGTTGTAAATATAATCGATTCCCATGCTACGTTCAGACAATAAAATTGGACTAAAAATTGATTTAATTCCATTTTTTCTCGGCAAAACAAAATGCATTATAATTCATTTGAAATCCGTTATAATGGATTTTATAATAAGTAGGAAATCACATTAAAATGGATTTTTTTCCACTTTTTTTTTGTTTTGCGCGTCGTGCAAAATTTAGCAAGAATTTCTACATTTATCAAGTGAGTTATGCGGAAACTTTGCAAAGCTATTTCTAAACATAAACTCAATTTGCAAAAAGATTCCGTTATGTCCCCCCCCACCCCTAAAGTTTGCCCTTTTGCTCCCCTCCCCCCTCCCCACTCAACGGGGGGGGGGGGGGGGGGAATGGAAGCCGGATTATTCGACCTCCAACTTCAGCCCCCCCAACATTTCTATTAATTTTACAAAATTGTTGAAAGGAACAAAATTATCAAAGTTAGGCAGAAAAAATTAAATTGAACAACAGGTAAGCAACGTAACCAACTTTAGTTTAAAACATAGAAAAGACTTAATGTGTGTTGAAATTCGTTAACTCAGTTAAGTGGAAAAAATCGATTATAATTTAGTTTCATTGTCAGTGTCCACGAAAATGAAAAAAAAGTCGATTATAATGGATGAAAAAAGGATTTTGTTGCCTCGAAAAACAGTTATATTATAACCCATTTTTTAATTGATTATAATCGATTTGTTTTCACTTTTGTGGACACTGACAAGGAAACTCAATTATAATCAATTTTTATTCATGCAACTCCAATCAGGGTAGAGTCAAAATCCAGAACATTTGCAACTCGTAGCGCTGACGAAGTAATAAAATAGAGAAGCGTAGAAGCAAGCGTAGAAAGCTAGCTTCAAAAAAAAGCTAGCTTCAAAAACTGATTGTCGACAGCTAAAATTATTCTAAGCTAGCTTGGTAATTTGTTCGTATTAGAATGACAAGGCAACTTCTTTCGAGCTCATTTAACTAGATCTGGCAAAAAATTGTTATCGTGTTTTTTTCAATGTTTCACCACTAAAAAGGATTTTAAATCAGGTTTTTCGTTCCATTAAGATAATCAGCTTTAGGATTATTTTTTGTAACAGACTTTACAAGTGAAAAAACATCTGAATAGCAACCAATTTTATACCTATATACTGGTCGGAGAGTTTTAATTCAAAAAAACCTGAAGATGGTGATAAACTTAGCATAAACTAAGAAAAAAGAAAAAGAAGAGATAATTTAATGCATTTGGCAAATTTAAATACTGAATGCTAAAATTGAAGGTCGATAACATACAATCGACGAATAATTATTTAGGATAAGCACACATAGCACGTAACGACTCCCGAGAAAAATTAACAATCAAATTGTTAAAATAAGTAGCATATACTTTTCATTAAATCTAGGTTTCGCACTATGCTTTAACGCTGATTCTAGTCCTTAATTTCATCATCCTGTTTGATTCCGAACGATACTACACTACAACACTGAAGACCGTTTTTTTTCAAACTAGTCAAATCATTTTAGATTTATAACAAAATCACGTACACAAATATAGCGAAACATTATAACTCTAAAAAAACTAATACACCTGTTTTTTCAAGTTTCCTTTGCAGAATAGCAGAGTTCTGAAATTCAAATATCCTTGTCCTGTTGTGATTGTGTTTTTACTTCTTATCAATCTTGACTTTTGTTCTTCATTAAATACCTGCCTGTCACGTCTATTTGAAGTCCATTGGAGTTCGCATTACTTTTCGACTGAGATGAAGAAAAACAGTTTTAAATCAAACATCTTTATTTTATTCTTTTCAAATTTACATTAGTTAGTCTTAATTTACCAGTGGCATTTGCACACTTCTTCTGTTGGCGCAGTCATCAGGTTCGAATTTGCGGGGAATTCCCGCCTTTTGGCCAAATCACACTATTGAACCACCAACCCATGGGAGTAACTGGATAGATCAATTACACTTGGCAATAAGAGCCAAAGGGAATATTGACATTGATAATCTGAAAGATCCAGTGGAGTCGGAAAATGATATCCCATTTTAGAAGGCGCCCAAGAGTCAGAAACTGAAACTCAGAGGAGAGCCACGGAGGCCTTGAAAGTTTATGAGAACGCTGAGGATAAAAAACCGCGGAGGAGAAACCAACAATCGGAGGCATGAGAAAATTCGAGGCGGATAAAAAAGTAAGATCGATTTTATACCTAGCCCTTGGATCTGAAGAAAAGAGAGTATTTTCACAGAAGCACCCTAGAGTGAAAGTATTGTCAGTCTCCTTCAAAGATTATTTTGATGTCCTGCAAGCCGCAATTGTAAATCCCCCCAATATAAACTTCGAGCGGTACAAAATTTTGCGCCGAAAACAAAAAGACAGAGTTCAAAGCTAGTTATTATCGGGATAGGCAAGGGCGCAATTGTGAATTTGAATATACCAGACGCCAGCCCGGTCAGTTTCTTGAAAAAAAAAACGTCCTGCCGAACTAAAACTAAGCGGTATGTGTAAGATATCCTTTGTTGAAAATACTTCCTGTCGATAAGAAAACACGAGCACTCTATTGTGGGTTCACCAACGATACTATCAACAAAATTGCACAGATTGTGGTTCCAACTCGATCCAACGGATAGATTTCTGTGGAAACCCCATTTTTATCACGTCGGGACATGAGAGGAACAAATTAGAGAATGATAATCTGCCAAGAATCGGCAAGGAAATCGCTCAAAATCAATGACTCCTTCCAGTCAACAACGTCTCAGCCCCAGGCATGCGTAAACATTCAAACGATTACAACCCTAAACTTGTAAAAACAATTCAAAGGCCTTTTTACAAGAGTTGAAAAAATTCTATTGAATCAAAAAATTTCACTTTTTCACTCTCTTATTAAACCAATCCAATCCAAGGGTAGAAGAATACCCCCTTCATTTGTAAGAAAATGTAAACGCAGACTTGAAAAGAACGGAAAAAGAAGGGCACAACATCAAATTGGAAAAATGCGACAAAGATTGCTGTTTAAGCTCAATAGTCATCACTCTGAAAAAAGACGGTGCAAAAAAATTAGCACTACATTCAGAATTGCTAAACGATCAAAGTAAAAACGAAACCAAATGCATGAATTGATCGACATTATCTCGTTACAACTTTCAAACAAGAAAATCGGGGGAGGTGTGGTATAGTAGTTTGGATCTGCGAAACACATACAGTCAACTAAAACTATGCAACAACACAAGCAAACAATGTAACTTTAGTATTCTGGGAGGGAAACTACTGCGCCGTACCGATTCTTAACCGGATTATCTGGTTTGAGGGATATTTCAAACCATTAATTCCCTTCTAAAGAATATACCTTCTACAAATTGTTACGATATCAAAATTGCCTCAAAAGGCTCTCTGGAAAAACACCAAGACCTCTTATCGAAAAAAAGAAAATCTTAGAAAACAAGAAAATGGTAGTCAAATGGGAAAAATGTACATTTTTACAAAAAATATCGAATGATTGGGCTTCAAATTTTGAATGCAGGGGTAAAACCATTGATAGGAAAAGCAGATTCAAAAAAAGTCTCCCGAATACGAAAAAAATTTTTAAGAATTAAATTCGTTCTTCCGATCAATAAATCAGTACATTAAAGTCGTACACTGTGCGCTTCAAAAAGACCACTTTCAAACAAGAAATCAGTATACCATTGGGAACATTCCACACCTTGGCTTTTAAAGACTTACAAACGAAAATTATCAACATTACCGAAAAAAAACCACTTCGATATGAAAAGACTTTCAAGATTGAAAAGAGGCGCAACCCACAGCGGATTAGATTCTACTTTGGAGCAATGGGACGATGAAGCGTGGATAGCTATTGCCTTCGCTTCGAGATATTCAAACACTCATGAAATGAAAAATTCAACCAATGAACTTGAATTCTTAGAAGTAGTCTGGGCAACAGAACACTTTAAGAGTTATTTATACGGTTCTGAGTTTGAAATCGCGACCGACCATAGGGCTCTTTTATCCGAATTAAATGCTAATCACGGTAGAAAAACCATGCACAGAAGATTGACACGTTGGGTAAATAGACTTTTACTTTACAATTTTAAAGTAAGACATATACCAGGATAGGAAATTGGATTTACCGATCTATTATTCAGCTTACCTTCTGGAAAAGCCCTCCCATCACCACATAACGACAACGATTGCGTGGTTGCAACAATCAACAAAATAATTGACAATTTATGTGTATATACTATGTGTACAACGAAAAATTACTACTCATCCAACCGTCGTTCTTCGCGCATATTCTGAATTACGTCACTGAAACAATAAGAATCTGCAATTGAAATCACTCGCGTTCAGATTCTAGCACAAAAAGTTGCATTCCACTAGACCTTTCAAAATTCATATTTAGAAAACTTCAACTTTCAGAGAAAGCTTATTTCTTTTTATTTATACTATCTTTTTTAAACTCACTTCCTGACCTAAATCCAAAAATATAGGCATCCTTCAGCTTCTATCCAAAAATTATCAGTCATTGAGAACATCCAACGAATATCTATTAAATTCGATAACAAACCTATTTCCCCAATTCATAAAACCTAACTTTCTAAATACAAAGAGGACCTGAAATTACCATCTTCCCCGTTATCGTTTGCAGACCATTGCTTTAATAAATTAATTCAACTTATGACAAATGAGGTGGAAATTTTAGAAGAAGCAAGAACCGCAGTCAAAAATGGGACTCCACTGAATAAGCTTGGAGCTTACCTAAAAACATTTAAAAGAGACATACATTTGAAAAGGGATTACCATTTAACGATAAAAAAATTATTCGTTCCGGCAGCTCTAAGATTGCCATTTATGAGACTAATACACGAAACATAACCCAGACAGTTCGGCATGAAGGCACTGGCAGAAAATATTTGGTGGCCACATCTGTACAGAGAAATTTACTACCAAAGAAATTGCTCTCAAGGTCTAGAAGCCGGTAAGAATTTAAAAGTTACTTTGGGTTCGGCAAGCACGCAGAAACTATCGGAATTTACAAAGAAATTAACTTAGACTTCGCTGGTCCACTGGATAACAAATGGGGCTTTTCGAAATACTTATTGCTCTGTATAAAAAGATTCACAAAAATTCCTTCGGCGAAAGTTGTAAATAACACCTTTACCGCGGCAACTCTTTCCTTTTTGACTGATTACTGGAATCTATTTATGCTTCAAAATTCATTTAGAGTATTCATGGGACATGTTTCTTATCAAACGATTTAAAAAATTTCTTTGAGAAGAACAATATCAACTTAATCTTTTTCACCGTGGGGTACCACAGATCCAATGGCGTCGTTGAACGCCTAATTTAAACGGTGAAAGCAAAACTTATGGCGGTGTCTTTTAATGAACCTTAATCAACATTGGATTCAGCCAGTGATAAAATCATCTGGAATCTCTGCTCGACAAAACAACCATCCATTGGATGTACGCCGTTTCTAAAACATTTAACAGATCCCCAAACGCAATTGAATCAGATAAAGGGAAGTCGATCATGGCGAAGACAAGACCCAACGATTGAGGAGCCAACGACGAAACTGAGGACGGCTACTTAGACAAAATTATACAAAAAAGGCTATGAGAGTGACCACACGGACAAATCAACTCCAGTTGCAATAAGAGTTCCTCTGTCAAACCCTTTCACTCAAGGAGGTAGCTGGATTAAAAAGACTGAAGGAAAGAAGGACAATCAAACTTTTAGCCCCTTAACAGAAAAATACTATCAGACACTGATCACACAGTAACACGAGAACGGGCACGTCCTCAGAAAATCAGACCGCGCCCTCAAGACAAAACAACCAATGGCACCAAATAAATTTGCAAGTTGATCGAATACCTTATTTAACGTTGATGAATTAGCAGGGAAAAGAAAGAGACATACTCCAGCTAAAAAAACTGGACTCCAAAATGGCGGGACCTTCCTCTTCTAGAAGAACCTTGCAGACTTCAACTGCTAAGAGAAGAAAAGCTCAGACATTCCCGTCAAAAGGTTTCCTGTCTTCTGCCTCAGAACCTACGTCCAAGTTAGACTTAGACCACTGGGATAACATCTTGAAAGATTACCTAGGGTCAGACTCAGGTGTAAAATCGATTTAACAACCTCTCACTATTGAAAGTTATTTAGATTCTTCAAGACAACTGTTAACGGACGACCAGGAGTCCTCTGGAAATACCAATCTACCTTTGGGCACAAACGACTACCCAATCCACATCAAGAGCTCTCCAGAAAAGCCAAACCTGACTACACAGATTTCCCCTAGCTATTCCAGACCTCGAAGAAACCCTGGCCCCCCTAAATTCTACGATGAAAGAAGCTTTGTGGATAAAGTTCGTCAATTGGAAGAATTATTTTTGGTGGAGGATTCGGACGAAGAGCCACTAATCTCATTTATGCCTGCGATAAAATCACCCGCTAAAAAACTTCAAGGACAATTCCAATGGAATTCACCGTCGTCATTTCTGACTCCATTGGGGCACTACAGTGCTCAACAACACCCCAGTCAACTCTGGAGCCTCAACTAGTAGTCCTTTGCTCACCGGAGATCGATTCCCACCTTAACGAGACACAACCAGATAGCGACTTTTCATCCATTATAGACTCAGAGACAAGAATTAAGGCGGAATTTTTTCACAAAAACTTTAACAAAAACTAATCAAAACTTTTCATCTATTTTTGTTTTTTTTGTATGGATTAGCTATTTTGTAGCGGCTAAATTAGTTTTACTTAGTGCTATGGTGATCAAACTTTTTGTCTTTTTATCATACCTCTCGGGTATTGTAGAGCTTTTATTTCCTTTTACCGAATTGTAACTTAGTAAATTAGTCATATCCAAGGGATAATTTTGTGTAAATATACGTTTTTTTACATAACCCCAATTGTACAGTAAACTTAATCTTGCCTGTATATATCTGTATGAATTTGATGCAGCCTGTAGATTACTGCCATATGCATCTCCGCGTACACTTGTGTATCTTCTGTATATTCCATGGTGTGGAGTAAGTGAGTTACATTTTGTTTCTAGTTCGTTACTCGTGATGTGAAGTGAGAAAGGAGTATGTTCGTAATCGGACTACTTATACTATTTGCAGATACAAACTTTTCATGCTTTTTGGAATGTTCTGATTGAGCTTTCATTTCTTGTTAATCCTGACCTTTTGTTCTTAATTAAATACCTACCTGTCACGTCTATTCGAAGTCCATTGGACCATTGGACTTCCCATTGAAATAAAGAAAAAAAGTTTATTTTTAAGAGTTTTAAATTTTTTTTATTTGATTCATTTTAACATTAATTAATTAGTCATAATTTACCAGTGGTATTTGCACAATTCTTGTAATGTCTAAACTTTTTCTCTAGGTAAATTTTCACTGAAAAAAATCGTACACATGAAGTTATGATAACAAAATATTTTTAAGGAAATGAGGAGTTAATATCGTTATCTCTGATAGTACTCACATTTTGATGTCAACAAAACTTAACTCATTCACACACCTTTATTAAGTATTTATAGTTTTCACTGTATCTAGTGTTGCTTTTGTTTTATTTCTTGAGGATTTTTATCAAACACCATACAACTATGGCAAAATTTCATCAAAATTTACAGTCAAGAAACCACGAAACAAAATATATCAACCCGAGACTTATTGCAAACAAAACAGAAAAAAGTCAAAACTGACAAAAAATTCAGATTCTTTACCCCAAAACTCAACTACAGACCCCAAATTTTAATAGAATGGCTATCGTCACTACGTAAAATATACCAATCCGCACCTTAATTTCATTTATTGGCAAAAAACTTAACCCAAATAATTGATTGTCATCACCCATAAAAATGGATTTTGGGGGAATTTCATAGACTTTTTCAAAATTTAAAAAATTTAAATTAGACAATGTCATGTTTAACGAAAATTTTTGGCTGCAAAATTCCGAAAATCGAAAAAAAGTTGTCGACTCGGTCGCACCAGCCTAGATCAAGATTGGATCATGATTATTATGAGCATTATGAACATTGGATCATGGACATTATGAACATTATGAACATTAAAATCTATTCGAAAACATCGCTATGTATCTTTGGTCAAGTTTATGGACGAATGGAGTCTTCAAAAAAAAACAATCAAATTTTGTTTCTCCCTGCTTAACAGAAAAAAAAATTTGTCGATCACTTTTGTTACTTTCATGTGATCACGTTTGGTGCAGGTTTGATCAGTATCAGCTTTTTCAACGAAATGATGTGCTGTTAGACAATAATCATGTGATGATTCCAAACGCCAAACACAATGATTATCAAGCGAGAAACTCCGCATCTTTTGGCAAAAATGCGATGAGTGTTCAGGCTACAACAGGCAGGTGATCGACTCAGTTTTAGGAGCACGCCGAATTCATCCAAACATCGATGACTTGATTGATTGGCAAACCACCTCACCCAGAACAAAATGCAGATCAGACAACTATGAACTTCAGCAATATGATGAGAAGATCATTTGACTAAGAACATCTTGAATTGTTCAAGGAGCTGATGAACATTGCCCCCTGGAAAAAATTTTTGAGCCAGGGCGATAAAAAGCGACAGGGAATGTTTCTTGATTGGGCTCAGTCAAAAAAGGCTCAGTCAAAGAAGGATTTCAAACCTTGTTCATTTTTTTTTGTGTTATTTGTTTCTCAAATTAGATAAATATTGCCAGTTAACCCGGGTTGACCCCCCATACACCGTAAATGCTTATCATACAATTCCATACAACAAAAATCTTTATCATACTAATCCATACATCAGGTGTATGAAGAAAATGCTTGTCATACAATTTTCATACATTTTCGAAAAACAAAAGCAAAAAAATTGAACCATTTCTGCGGCTTTTTGAGAACAGTTGAACAGACTGGTGACAAAAAAAAACTGATTTAATTTTTTTTTTGAAAAGAAAGCTTTCCATACAATTTCCACATATGAAAATTGTATGACTGGCAGTTTTTGATGGCGACACAAAAAGTTTTTCAAGTAATTTTGAAAATTTGCCCCCAATTTTTTTAATTTTTTTTCAACCGCAAATCGAACTTTGTACGCAAAAATTTTTCAAAAATTTTTTTTTTGCATGCAAAATTTAATTTTTTGTGTGCATTACGTAGTCCTGGATACGATAATATTGTTTTTTTTCTTTTCACTCGGCTATTTTTTTCAAAAACGTTGAAAATTCCTATTTCTTTTGTATGGTGTGTTTATGTATGCCTTGATCAATGTCTGATGATTTGGAAATTCAAAAATTTAAAATAATCATCACTGAAAATTTTAACCAAAAATTAAAAGTTTTTTTTTGTTATATCAATTGTGAAAGACATCTGGAAGACAATTCAGGTAGTTTTTTATGCATTGTTAATGCAAGACCGTCCAACCTTTGGTGCTTTGAGTAACCAAGGTCTTTGTCACTTGTGTTCGGTTGCAAACACAACCCAAAATTTTCCAGGAAATAATTTTAGAAAAAAAAATTTTTTTTTGGTTTATGGAGAAAACACCTATTATTTAATTTCCATTTATGGGAAAATGTTTATTATAGAGTTTTCATACATTTTTCTGTACGTATGGAATTGTATGAAATTGTATGAAAAGAAAATTTCCCATTTATGTGAATTGTATGATAAGCATTTTTGGTCAACCCAGTAAGTTTTAAGCCTATTTGTGAAACGTGCTTGCCTTGTGGCATATTGCTATGCTTGATAGTTTTCATCATTGTCATATTTTTTACTTTGATCAGTTGTTAATTTTTTTTTGTTTGTAAATAATTCTTCCTTTTCCTCAAATTTTTTTTTGCGGTTTCGCAAAAGACTCAGAGTAAATCTTTGTCTTTTCTCATAATTGCGATTAAAAAATTGAAGAATACATCACACCGTTGATTGATTTTCTATTTTTGGATTTAAGTTAAGTTTGTTCGACTACCAATTAGAACACTATCCTTCTCTTCGAGTTCGCTGCCTCTAGTAACATTGGCAAACAACAGTAATGGATCGTAATCAAGTAAAATAAAATAAGAAACAAGTTTTTCACTGTTTCTTTTCAATGAAATCTTTTAAACCTCTCTAAATTATCATTTGCATTAACAGTGCTTTTACTTTCCCACATTTTTAAGCTGTTTTTTTTTCCTGAGCACATCGGTTGGCGATTAAAAAAATTCACTGGCAACAAGGTTTAAATCGAAACAAGACTGCTCGTATCAGTGCGAAGCCCTAAATGTTCCGACTGATTTTAAGGTTCATGGAGCGAAAAAGAACTTGGAGCAAAAATTAAGAGTAATAAAAATTGTAAAAAAAAAATAAAATCTTCTTTTTTCGAAATTCATCCCTCCCACACGCCATATAAAGTACAAAGTGATCAATTTTTCTCATATTAACAAATCAAATCTGGCAAACAAGCTTCCCTCAATCAATTTGGAACGATTTCTAAGACCGATTAACTCTCCGCTTACGCGTTAATAGCGCGAAATATATCGCGCGGTAATTGTCCCAATTTGGCCAAAATGGCAATCTTTAAAACCACATAACCTTACAAAAAATGATCAGAGGTGAAATATTTTTTCAAATTTAAACTCAGCAAAACAATACTTTTTGAATGATTTATAAACTTTCTGTAATTTCAATCACAGTTGTAATAAAAACGCTAAATTCAATTACCTGCGAAATAGAAAACGCCTGTTGCAGATTGGGCACTCATTTGCGGATACCCAAAAGTAAAAAAAGTATTTCGTGTAATTCTTTCGAAACCTGTTGATTTGAATTAAAACAAGACTGCTCTTATCAGAGCCAAGCCCTGAATTTTTTGATTGCTTTTTAAGGCCTATGAAGCAGTAATAACATGAAAAACTTAAATGTAAAAAAATCAAAACTTTTTTTGTAAATTATGTAAAGAATCTCTCTAAAGTTTGCACCAATAAACAGAGCAGCAACAAAAAATTGCCATCAAAAAGAACAAGTAGCAATCAAATGAAAAAAATGCTTAGATTGCGCGAAATCCAGTGACCTGTAAAAAAGCAATGTTGAAAAAAAAGTAGATGCTCAAAAAAAGAACTGGTATAAAATTAGCAGTCTATATAAAACCTTCATTTGAAAAGTTTGTGGGGAAAAGGCTTTAATGCTAATGTAAAAATGTCCTATCCGCGTATAAGGTTATAATGTTGATTTGTACCAATGTGTATATATCAAGAGACTGGCGGGCTCTTGCAGCAGACACTTATGCTGCAGCAACTTGGTGTTAAAGTCACTTACATTACAGGCTTCTCTTTTTTGTTGGGGCTTATCTCCGAATTTAAGAATGATCAGTCTTACAAAAAACCATCTCTTCTACCGTAAAACTACGGTCTGTATTCTCAACCTCATCTTATAGTTCAAAAACTGAAAAGAGCAACTATTAATACTTTTTTTTACTTGAAGCTCCGGTTTCGAAGTGTTCCATGATGAAAATTGATTCACAGGGGGCAAGAAACAAAGTTAATGTGAACAAAAAAAACTACACGTTATAAAAGAGCCGGATGGGAACGTTCTGACAAAGGGAACGACTGAAAGGCTGATTTATGAACTTTCAATTACAAAAGAAAAGTGTTTTCTGGCACTGTGAGCGTGCGGTGGCACAATACAATAATGACTATTTCGATAATGATTGACATGTTCGTTGCGCTGCTTTCTTCTTTTTTAAAAAAAGTTCTGGTCTTTACGATTTGTTTTTTACTTTTTTTGTCTGCAGAAACATACCATCCTACATGCTCTAGAAAACAGAATACTTTCTTTGTTCTTGGCGTGGTTTCAATTCAAGTCAGTGACAATGCCACCCAGTCATCCCACTAGCATAGAAGTACTAGCTCTCCTCATTCATATTCCGAACAACTACAACCGCTGACTAAAAAACTAAATGGCAAAAAAATCTATAAAGAGAGCGTTGCAATAAACACAACAATTGAATAAGTTTTTTTTACTTTGATTTTGCGCATAAAGACTTTGTACTTTTCTTGAAAGGAACTAAGCATATATGCGGGGAACCAATTACATATAGGTTGAGAGGAACCAAATGTAAAATATATCTTTTTTGACAGAGTTGTTCTCCAAAATTAGATGAACAAATATGTATAACGGTTCAACCTCAATCAAATTGCCTCTTAATAAAATTCATCTTTTTCTCAGTTTTTTAAATCCTTAGTTGGCTTGGTGTTTAAAATTCACATTGTTTTTATAGTTCTGTGTGACGTTCAGAATTCGTTGAAAGCAGCTCGTGGTACTCTTCCTGAATGACAAGTCGTGGGTTTTTTGACTGGTGCCACCGTCGTTTCTGTTGGTTTTGTGGTTATCGTGTTTGGCACTATAAAATCGAAGTTAAACCTTGATCACTTGATTTTTAAAGTACCCGCATCCATTTTCCACCGTTAATACTCGAGCATATTATGATTTAAATACCATTCTTTTTAAACTTCAGAAAAAAATCTATTTTAATCATCTATTAATAATCCATTATAATCTCTCCTTTTGAAATCAAAATATAATCAAACGAAAAAAATTTTAATCAATTATAGTTGATTAATAACCCATCTAACTTTCGATACAATTATAATTGATAACAATCAATTTTTATCACAAATTCTAATTCATATGATGTGCACATAAAATCCATTATAATCGATTATAATCATTCACAATCCCTTTTTGTCCATATTGTGTTCGACTTTGCATCTGAATTGCTTATAATTTAAGCTTTTTGTTGACGTCTTTTGATTTAAAAAATGAGAAAATTGTATTAAAAATTTTCAAATTATTTCATTACGAGGCCAAACTGTGCACTGGATAGGCGCACAAGTTTGTGTCTGTATGTTCCTGAATTCCAGAGACACGTATTTAAATATGTTCCAAAATGAAAGTGAATTCAAATTACAAGATTTACGTGGATTCCGCCCACATATACTTGTAATGTAATTTTCGTCGGCACATTAATTTTTTTGTGGATTCGGCAACAAGCAAATATAACTAGTTGTTCTGGATTCCGCAACTGTGAATAAATTCCGCAAAATGGAAGTGGAATCATCAAATGTTAGTGGAATCCGCAAAATTTGTATGCGGAATCCACAAACTGTAAAATAATTCAGAAATTTGTTTATTTTTGAATTTGCATATGCACTTGCGGAGTTTAAAAGCAAGGACTTAACCATTGTCAGCGGAATCCAAGAACAAATCTTAAAACATTGGAAACTTAAATCGATGTATGTCACACTTTGTATTTGCAAGCAAGCAGTTTTTGGGATCACAACACCGAATAAATTCATTGGGTTATCTCGGTTATTGGATCAATTCATTTTTGGGTTGACTTATAGCCGAATTAGGTCAGTTTTTGGTATTCAGTAATTGACATTCAGTATTTGGGATTTTGTATTATAGATTCATTATTTGGGAGCGCGAATTCAAATCATTTTGTTCATAGGGAGTAAATGATCTATTTAATTAATTTGAGAAAATTAGTGTTAGATAAAATTATCAAAACTTGAATTACAGCAGAATTAAATTTTAAGTTCAAAAGCACGAATATATAGTCCTGAAAATGTTGCCTGACTAAACTATGTTCTGGTTTTGCATTTTTAAAATTTTTCAAAACGGCCAAATTAAAACTTTTTTTATTGAATGGCTTGAAATGATTTGATGAATAAGCTTACAGGAATTGAAATTGTTGACAGGAATTGAGATCGAAGTTAACCTTTGTAGGAAGTGAAATCGAAGATGGGGTATGTTCCACAGGATTTGAGATCGAAGTTGGGTGTTTGGCAGGAGTTGAGGTCGAACATTTGGCATTCCGACAGGTAGCTGATCAACGTAGTAATCAAAAGATATAGTTTTAAAAGCTACTACGCATACATATATGTAAACGGAATGCGCAAAAAAATGCGGATTTTACTTACAATTCGCAGATTCCACTTACAGTTTGCGGATTCCACTTATAGTCTGCGGATTCCGCTTACAGTTGCGGATTCCGCAGAAGCTCAATTCAACTATATGTCTTGTTATATGTGTGTGGATTCTACAAATTGTTATAGATTCCAGAAATATGCCTGCGGATTCCGCAAATTCGTCTATTTTCGGAGCGATTTTGAACGGTACGGTGTTTTAGGTATGCGTTTGTGGAATCGAAAACAGCAAAGACGATCAAAAAAGTAGCAATGTTGCGGATTCCCAGACAATTCTTATTGGGGCCCGTTGCGGAATCCGCTTACAATGCACAGAATGCACAGTTTTGCCTCGTAATGCTCAAAGTTATAATTTTTTTATGTTTTCATTTCTTCATTAAATTAGTTTCATGATGCATTTTTTAGGCTCGCTTAACCCCCCAAAATCGTTGCTGCAGTTTCATGATTTTTCGGAGAATTTTATTTTCACGTACCGGGGGAACCTTTCAGCTAAATAAAAGGACTTCCATGAAATTTTTGTTTCGTGGTAAAACTTTGTGTTCAGATGAATCAAAGTGTGACAAAACATCTCGCTTCAAAAAATTTTGTTATTGACAGAAAAATATTAAGCCATGGGATATAACCAAATCATAACTTTTATGTTACAAAATTTTGACAAAATGAGAGATTATAATTGATTTAAAGAGCTTTTTTATGAACTATGATCAGTTATAACCGATTGTAACAGATTACAATCTCTTGGAAAAGATCACGTCTGTAATCGATTATAAATCCTTTAAACACCTTACTTTGACAATTATAATCAATTATAGTTGTCCAAAAATCATGATAAAACTTTTATGATCAATCACTTACACTTAAACGTGGGTGCGGTTAGGGAATGGTCTTCAAAAACCCATAATTCTGATTCCCAAAAAACACTTAGTGCCTCAAAAAGAAAACTTTATCATACAGTTTATTCGAGTGGTTTTAGATGTCAGTTTTTGCTCAATTTCGTGAATGGTATAATGTGTTGTTTCAGTAAAAGTGTTGTTTAGGAATAAATGATGTTTCAAAATAATTGGTGTTCAAGAAAAATAATGTTTAAGATAAACTTATTGAAACTTAGCCAACAACCAGTTGGAAAAGTATTGATGAGCAAAAGAGCTCCGAAGAAAAATTATTTACTTTATTTGGAATATTTAGATGTTTGCGTTTCAAGAAATAGGTGTTCCTGGAATTTTGTTTTGAGTTTGAAGCAGTCGAAAAAACTAACAATTCAGAAGCCAAAGAACTAGATCAACAAGAAAAAAAATTCCCGCTCATTTTCGCTTTTGATCGTTTAAAAACTTTTCGTTTTCAATATGAATGATAATTAAAAATTCAGGTGTTGACATTTTGACTGGTTGAAGGCTTAGGCAATTTTCCCAAATCAATTTACGCCTTCCTTTTAAGAAAGTACATTGTTTTTTGTCGGCAATAAAAGTATCATTTGTCATACAAATGACATATTTCATATAAACTGTGAGCCAATCAATTCCAAAAGTAGGAAACAAAAATTCCATCATTTCTTAAAATTTTAGTTTTCAATCCTGAAGGTATCGAGATTTTCTAGGTTAATTTCTTAGGCTGACAAAATGAATTAACTGAGACTATTAGACCATTTCAGCACATTTTTGTATAAATTGAGATTTGGTTTTTTTTTCGACATGCTTACTGATAATGCATCTTTTGCCATCATTTTCAGTTGGTGCACAATAGTAGCTGCGCGGGTATACACAGTCTTTGTCCTCTTTGCATGGCTTTCGTACACACTGCTGAGTCTTTTGTCTGCAGTACATATATCCAGTACACTGTCTGTCGTCTTTGCACTCGCCAATTTTCTCAACTGCAAAAAAAATCAAAACTGGAAGTAATAAAACAGCTTGTTTTTGTTAGTAAAACGGATTGGCCCTTTTATATATATAATTCCAATTAGAAATTAATTGTGAAAAAATTTAATCCCTAATACGAGGAACAAAAGCTACGGATGATGAATGCATACTGGACACGAGTTATTCAATTTTAATATGAGGTTGAAATGTGAAATGGGGATTTAAAAAAGCCACTCATGATTCAATGACGTTTGCGCACGGAGACATTTATGAAAAAAAGCTAAGCTCTTTTCAATCCTAAAGTACGGATTTTTCAAAGCCTAAAGTCGAACATTGAGAAAAAAAAGAGAGAAAAAAAGAGGCAAAAAGCTGATCAACTTACGTGGAAAACACTTTCCGTCTCTGCATTCAGATGCACCTGGGCAACTATTTTTTCCTTTTTCTTCGCAGCGCCTCCTCACACAGACTTCATTTTCGCAAAACTGGTAATCAAAACAGGAGTAATCCTTTTTACAGTTCCTAATTGAATCCCTTCTCTCAATGTCATCGTCATTGTGCGCTTCAAGGTCACCTTAAAACTCACAGAAGATACACTGCGAAAAAAGTGAAAGTAGTTGTTTTTGAAGGTTTGAAACGTTAGAAATACTAATTTGATTTTCTCGGAAAGTTTTCAAGAAAAAACAATAGGTGAAAATCGGAAATATAAAGAATTGAATTAGACTTCTAAAAATATGTTGTCCCAGATTATTCAAACCAATTGGTACTCGAATCTGACTTTTTAATACACACCATAAAAATGATCCTAAAAAAGATCCTTGAGAAAAGCATATTTTTTGAGCGCAATATTTGAAAATAAAATAATTTAATTTTTTTTTGTGTAATTTTGGAGAAAATGAAAGCCTGTTTTTAACCAAATGATAAGAACAGTAAAAAAAACAAAAAGTAAGAAATTTCGGTAAAATTTTGGAACCCTAGCTAAGAAAAACATCAGGATTATGGCTGCGTATTAGTAGTTTTTTTTATTTAAAAATATAGTTTTTTTTTCACTTTTTTGGCCGCTTTAATTAAAACTCAAAATCTCAAAAACATTTTTCCTTGTTGCTAAATGAATGATGTTCAATGTAATTTCTTAACAGCAAATGCAGTCAGTAAAAAAAAGTTTCATAGAAATCTTCTCTCGCTTGACTGTTGCGTAAATATCTTTTTAAACTAGGCAACAAGTGACCATGATTTATGCTGGTAAGTTTCAAAAGCCCAAATTGATTTTTTGTGTTATTTTTCACGGTTTACCAATTTTCAATGCTATTTTGAGCTGTACTAATGCAGAAAAAAAGCAGATGAATTTTGACAAAAAAAAACATGAAACAGCTCCAAAGCTTTTTTTGACTTTTTCCGCTTTTTCGCGGTTTTTTCAAATCTTTCAATCAAAACTGTAAGTCTTGTTGAGTCAATACTTAAAAATTGAACGCAAATACTCAGCCGAAAAAAATTTTGTAACGATAAATTTTGATAATCATCTGAATAAATTTTGAACAATTATGATTCAACTTAAGGAAGGGCATCATAAAACATGTGCGGCATATTTCTGCCAACTGCATGAAGAAGTCAAATACCAATGAAATGAGAGGTGAAAAAAAATCTTGTATGCCGATCAGAATTGCTGTTCATGGCATTTGGCAGTAAATTCATGCGAAACAACAAAGAAAAATATTTTTTGGATTTTTTTGAAAAGACTGGAAAGAAGTATCTCCATAAGTCAGAAAGCAGCGAATCTGATTCATTTGAGATACTTAAATTGCTACCACCAAATTGATGCTAGTTTTCTCAAATATTTTCTTTGTTACAACTAATTGTCAATTGAGTAGATTTTCAAAAAAAAAATGATCAAGTTTCCTTTTCATTTAAAGTTTTCTTCATTTGAAGTTTTCACCATTTTCAGTTTCACATCATTTTAAAGTTATGATGGGTTTTCATTCATCTGCTTAAGCCATCATTGTTTAGTCAAGTAGCTGCCTTTTTACAGAGACAGATAATATTACAAGGTGTTTGGAATGGCTTTTTTAGTCCGAGGGCAAATTTTGATAACTGTCAACAATTATGTACATGTAAAAAAAATTGCAGATGAAAAAAAAAGATTTAAAAAATGTTTTCAAAAATATTTAAAAGCCTAAAAAAGCCGTACAGATGCGACAAGAGCAGTTGCGTGCCGAGGGAGGAAGGCGGGGGGGGGGGGGTCATCCCGCCCTCACTTCTGAATGCCAAAAGTTTTCCATTTTCCCCTTTGTGGTATAATTTTACGACATCCATTTGTTGCTAAACATTCCCAAATTTTTTCTAAGACGCCTTGGGCGCCAATATGAATAACTTTGAGGGGGGAGCACGCGCCGCAAAAACGCAGTTTTTTTGGTCAAAATTTTCCATAAAGTTGCTAAAAACGCATTTTTTGACCTGGTTTTTTCTATAAAACTTGCCTGTGGCACAAAAATTTGTTTTGCAAAATAGGAAGGTCCGTATAGAAAAAAAACGGAAAAAAGTGAAAATGTTTGACCTAAAAAAAGGTCGGCAAAATTTTCGAAATTTTTTGAAAAACAAACCCACCCCCTCCCCCCCTATAAAAAAAGTTCTGAACACGCCACTGGTGAAGAGTATTATCCAAATTTTTACCAACCTATCACAATCTCTCCTATTGATTGAACTGCTCCAAGAAGAATGGCAAGAAAATAAAAAGCAGCCATAACTTTGATAACAGAATTTAGAAAAAGTGTGCTGGGTAGAGTTACACATATGACTTTTGATTTCAATGATTTTTTTTAATGAAAAACTCAAATCAGAAATGATTTTTTTAAGGTCAAAAACAAACTTCTCAAAGAAAATTTAGAAAAGCTAACGTTCAGCTGAATCTTAAAAGCTAACATAAGAGGACTTATTTCTAAGTTAGCCCATTCTTTGAATTGTAATTCCTGTTTTAGCATAATATGTCTACCAGGCCTAATGAGTCATTTATGAAACACCTATCATAAATTTAGCAAACACTTAGCAAAAGAACTGATCAGAAGAAAACATAAAAAGAGATAAAATATCCAAAAAAGATAGCTCAATATAATTGCAGCTCACTGTGAAAAATTTGGAGTTTTTTTAAACAGTTTTTTGAACCTTTACTTGTACAGAATACAATGTAGATCAACGACAATTCAAAGAGTCATTTTTTGTCAGTCTGATTTTCTGAGCACTTCAAACAATTATCAAAAACCCTTCTCTGTAAACAATGTCTTTTCCGCTCACAAATTTTATTAAAAACAGGCCAAAAATAAAATTTCATTACGCATTTGCGAAAGCGCTTCTAGAAAAGTTTTACGATCGGTCAGCTGAAACTATATGTCGTACTAAAGTATTAAGTCTGGGGCCCTATGGCTTGCACAGAATTGAATAAATTTTTTTTGCCGCGCCTCCCCCTAATTGCGATATTGCATAAGAGGTTACTGTTGACACAGACGAAGCAGAATAATTGCGAGGCCCAAGTGTGCACTAGATAGGTGCAAATTTTGTGTCTTTACTTTCCTGGATTTCAGAGACAAGTTTTTAAACCTGTCAAAAATTCGTTGGAAAGATCAAAGGAAAAAAAACAAAAGAAGAACAAAGAGAGCTTCTTTAATGAGGAGTCCGCCTACAATTCACAAAATGCACAATTTGGCCTCGTCGCACAGAAATTTTGGACCAGCAGAATTTTAGAAGTCAAGTTCAAAAATAAGACAAAAAATAGCATTAATTTTCGAACCTCTTATTAATTTTCGTTTAATTTTCTTGAAAATGTTCTAAATTATTTATCTCAGATGAACTTTTCTTCAGGTAGTAAAACTGGCTGAAGAAAAATTTTGAAAAAACCAACCCGATATCACAGTTATTTTCACTCGTCGAGAATGGTCGGAACAAAAGATTTTGGAAAAAATTGGAAACTCTTTGTTGCATCACTTCCATATTGATCCCTATGACATCTGATGCAACTAACCAAGGCTGACCTCCGTACCAAAATGTTTTAAATATAATTCCGTACAATAGTTATCAATAAATTCCATACACGAAGCAAATTCCATGCTTATCCTTTACAATATGATTCTTTTACGATAACATTTTGAGTCGCTAAATCAATATATACTCAAACAAGCAAACTGATAAGGCATGCAAATATTTGTGTTTTTTGTCTATAACGTAATCCAAGATGATTTTCTCATTAAAAAGGAACGGAAAAGTCATGATTGTCACAAAAATACAATAAACAATCTCTATGCAAACCAACAAAGTATTTTTGGTTGTAGTTTTGAA
Source organism: Symsagittifera roscoffensis (assembly GCF_963678635.1). NCBI lineage: Eukaryota > Metazoa > Xenacoelomorpha > Acoela > Convolutidae > Symsagittifera > Symsagittifera roscoffensis. The sequence continues at coordinate 46,832,939 of NC_087069.1, read as the reverse complement.
TTATTTGAATAATTTAGTCAATGAACTTTTTTATTTTTCAATAATTCGTTTTAAATTAAAAAAGTGTAAATTTTTTGAATTAAAATATTTTGAAGCATCTTGTGCCCAAAATGAGAATTCAAGTCTCTAGATCCCAGTTTTTTGCTTCAACCCCGGAACTGAAATAAGGAATCCAAATGCTATCTTAAAAAACCACTTTAATCTCAGCTAAAAGTTTTTAGCTCAGCTTATCAGCAATTTATTTAATATTTGATTTGTTCAATAAAGTTTTATGACAATCTATCGTTCTTGCAAAATTGCATTATAATTCCGATAACCAAATTTGTCTGAACAAGTAAGTATCTAAAAACAAGCAAAAACCACTATGTATTTTTTTAACAGTAAAAACAGTATTTTTTCGATTATGATAGTTGCACAAAACTACAAAGTGCTACACAATAGTTAAACTTTAAAAAAGACAATTATAAGTTTGATTGATGGATATTAGAAAGTTACTACCAAAAAAGAATGTGTCTTTGAGTGTGTACGTGTAAAAAAAAGCATTTGCAACAATTAAATTTACTCAAGGCAGAGAACAAAAAAGCATTGGTGCCTGTCGCCTGTTGAATATTTTTTTTTGTTAAATCTTTGAAATACTTTCTTCGATATTTGTAATTAGAACAAAATTACTCGCATCTAATAATCTCTCGGGTCTAAGCTCTAAAATACCTCGCGGTCTAATAAGCTCGCGGTCTAAACTCTAAAAATCAGACTGCTTCAGTCTAGAGAGTGAAAATCAGTCTAGAGAGTGAATTTTGCTTTAAAAAACTGTCAATATAAAAAAAATTGAGTTTTGATCACCATGAGGCCAAACTGTGCACTAGATTGGCGCTTTCTTTGGTTTGACTAGGTCTCTGATATCCAGACACAAGTCTTTAAACATGTTAAAACTATCGTCGGAATAAAAAAAATTGGCAGAAGAACAAAAATTGCGTCCTTGATGCAGAATCCACTTAAAACTCACAAAATACACTGTTTGGCCTGGTAATGATTGGAATTTTTTCATTTGTTTTTTGAAAACATAAAAGTTTTTAAATCAATTCTTACTCTTTAGAGTGAATCAATTCAACTCATGCGTTAATAGCACGATAATATTACGCGTTGACTGTCCCAAACTCGCGCAACTGGCAGAATTTAATCACCCATAACTTCCAAGAAGTAGTTTTTTTTTAATTTGAGGACAACTTTTCCTTTAAGTCAATTTAAAAAATTCTGTCAAAAGTTGTTATTTAAAAAATAAATTTTTTTTTATGCAAAAAGAAACACCCCGAGCACATGATTTCCGCCTTTATCTTCGAAAGTCGGAAAAATTAGAAAAATTAAATTTCCTTTCTTAGATTACTTTGATTCAACCGAGAAGTGCTGCTAAACTATACAGTGTCTTTTTTTTGCAGATATTCTTTCAGTTTTTAAACGGTTGCTCCATTGATTTTGACCTTTTGAATTGTGTTTTAGTTCTGTTCACCGGCACTTTATTGTCAAAACAACAATAGTTCAGTATTTAGTGAGTCAGCACAAAAAATCATCCAAACAAATGGCATCTATATACTTTATTTCAATCAAAAAAGAACAAAAACGTACTAGTTTACGTTTGTAACATCACCTGCCGCTTATGACGAGTCAAAAGAAATCAAAAAAGCTTAAGAAATGAAGCTTTTTAATAAATACTTAATTTAGAAATCATATCTTTTGATAAGAGAAGTATACATTTTCAATAAAATAATCCCCTCACATGCAATCTTTCTATAGTGATTTACAAAAGTAGGTTTCTATGTTTCCACAAAATCTTTTCGCAAACAAAGCGGTATAAAAAACAACAGCAAAAAAACATCGTGCAGCTTATAAAATGCTTTTAAAATGATGTGAAGGCATTTCTATAACGATTAGATTCATTTATACAATACAATCAACCTTTTTAAACTGCAAAAAAAAGCATATTATTTTCAATCGATCGTATCTGTTTTTGATTGTTCTGGAAAAAGATGTATTCAAAAATTTTGTTCCAAAAATTAGTCATTCTTTTCCTTGCAGTTTTTTGTGCAATTATTTATTTTTTTGCTTACTTCAAAGACGGTATACATCGGTTCCAAATGGTTAAATTGTGGCGTGGTGTTACACAAAATGCTGCTAGATTTTCGCAGAACTTTGAGTTTGATCAAAAATCCAAAGTTGAAATTGTACATTTGAAACACTTTTCGGAAAATTTTTCTTCAACAAACCAACAATTATTTTTCACTGAAACAGGTTTTAGAAGCACTTTAAGAGGTCGCCAACTTTGTTCTATCGAATCTGCTATTCTCAATTCTGGCCTACGTGTTAAAGTTCTTATGACAAAAAATTATTTGGAAGTAAAACAGAACTCTGTTATTTCAAATTTTCTTTACTATTATTATCCAGAAATAGTGGATTTCTATTACATTGATGCGGAAGAAATATTAAAAAACACACCACTGGAAGGAATATCCAAGACGAGAATAACCCAAGGAAAATACCGTGGAAATCACTTAAGCGATTTTGTCCGCCATGCCCTCATATATAAGTTTGGAGGTTGAGGGTCTCTACTAAAAAAACTGCCAGCAAAAAAATTTTTTCTAACAAAAACATAACAAACGAAATATTGTTTGTCGATACCATTGTTTGTCTACGACGTTAAATTTAGATTTAATTTTTTGTACGAGAACTACCAGGGTAATCTATTTTTTAAAATATTCTATTGACCCATTTTTTAATTCAATTGTTCGAAGCTAGATCGATTCGAAAATATTTTTTACCTGCGTCAGACAAAGCGTGAATCATCTGTCGCCACTGAGTGTGGTGATCAACTATTGATTTAAAATTTTTTCAAAAATTGCCTTCATTGCTTTGTTATTTTTTGCTGTGCAAAATGGGAATCAGAAAAACTTTGCCAGCTTATAAAGTAGAAAGACCCTATTTCTGTTGGTTTTTTTGTTTCCAAAACTTTTTTTCTTTAAACAAAACCGGGACAGTGAGCATGAAAAACTGCAGCTCAAAGACTCTGAAAAACCTTTAACTTTTCAACTCACCTCCATTTTTGTTTCTGATTACAGGGTCCAAAAAAGCAACAAACTTATTCATTTACATACAAATCAAATGGTAGCTGATTTACTCATTATTAAAAATAAAGTAAGTACCAAAAACCAAGAAGATTATTTAAAAAATCAAAAATGGTAAATTATCAGACATTGATCAAGGCAGATGTAAGCATGCCATTAAAATAAATAGGAGTTTTTAGCCTGTTGAAAAAAGTTATCCAGAGAAACGGAAAAAATCTAATTTTTGTAATGCAGAACTACAATATGCAGACAAAAAAATAAAGTTTGCATGCAAAACTGTTTTTTGGAAATGTTTGTATGAGTGCAAAACTCAATTTGCGATTGAAAAATTGGGACAATTTTAATGTTACTTGGAAAAACTTTGGTTGTCGCCATCCAAAAAAAATGGTGGTCGTACAATTTTCATATATGGAAATTGTATGAAAAACATTTTTTTCCAAAAAAAAACAAATTTTTTTTCACCACCAGACTGTTTTATTTGGTTCAAACAGCCGCAGAAACTAATTCGAATTTTTTTCAATGACTTTTTGAAACTGTGTGAAAAGTGTATGACATCATTTTTCTACACATTTGATGTATGGAATTGTATGATAAGCATTTTCGGTGGATGAAAGTGTAAGATAATCATTTTCTGTTTATGGAGGTCAACCCGGGTAAGTAATCCACTTTAGCATTGTTTTGCTGATCTGTATTACGAGGCCAAACCGTGCATTGGATAGGCGCGCGATTTTGTGTATGTATGTTCCTGGATTCCAGAGACAAATCTTTGAACATTTTGATATTTTGTCGGAATGATTTAAGAAACTGAAAGAATAAAAGTGTTAAGATTCAGAGTTAGAGCAACTAGGATTAAGAACTGCGGTTAGAGACTGAGAGATAATCTGAGGCTTGAAGTGAGGATTGAGAAGAGGTAGTGATTGATGAAGAAGGAATTGAGAAAGTGAATATAACTGACATGACAAACTAAGCATCACAAAAGTACCATTTAATAAATTGGTGACTAATTAATTAGTTTGACCTAGTTGACCTTGTCTGACTTGGTCTGACCTCAACAAAAAGAAGAACAAAAGAGCGCGTCCTTGTTGCGTAATCCGCTTTCAATTTACAAAATACACAGTTTAGTCTCGTAATGCGTAGCCAAACAATTCGAACTTTTCTCAAGAAGGTTTTTCTATAACCAGTTACTAATAACAATCAAAATAAGAGAAAAATTGTATTAGTCGACACCACTCCCCCGCCCCACTTTTAACAAATCAACCCCCTCACGACTCGAAGAGTCCCTTTTTTGGTGTTGTTTTACGGTATCCATTTTTTGGCCGGCCTACAGACAGCTCTTGAAGGCTGACTATATTTGAGGGCTGAGCACACCGAAAAAACAGAATTTATGTTTAAAAAAATTATAAATAAGGGCCTAAAACGGCACTTATGTTTTTTTTTAATCAGGCTCCTAAGGAACACTGTAACTCTCTAAGCAAAAACTATTGCTCTTTTACTTAATAGCCTCCCATAAAAGGGGATACTCGAGAACTTCAGCCGGTGTAATTTTGCCCACTCGTTTCCAAGAAAAAATTTATTAATTGATATTTGAGATTTTAAATACAGGTTTAAGACGCATATGTTTATTTCCTAACCTATCTCAAGTTTTGAAGATATATGACAAACAAAAGTTTTCGAAAATGATCTCATTAACATTTTTTTAAAAGATACAATTTTAAAAATTGAAAGGTTAAATACGAAAAAGGAATCGAAAAAGAATTGACCCTCTCAGGTTTTTACGCGGACTTGGACGTTGTGATTATCCGGAATTTGAAGGAGTTGCGAAATGTATATTGTGTCGACCGAATGTGGAACTACCAGAAGTAAGTTTGAGTTGATTTATGGTAATATTCAAAATAATTTCTAAAAATTTCTAAACTCCTTTTGAAGTGAAAAAAATTGGTTGCTCCTTCGAGTAACCAAAATCAGTTCATTGAAAAGAACCGCACTCAGTAAAAAAATATTTAACAACAAACTTATTATGTTTTTAAAATAAAAATTGTAATTACTCATTAGAGTCAAATTTACATGTTCAATCGAGTTATAATCCATTATAAAAACAACATTTTTCATGGAAAGAAAATAAATCAAATCCAATTACTGTTGACTACAATTTTTGTTAAAAATCTTTCAAAATTGATTATATATTTTTTTCTTTTTTAACACACAAAATGTAACAGCACAAACAAGATAATTTATAATGGATTACAATTTTCTGACAATCACTAAAATTGAGATGTCTTGTTTTGTTTTGGTTAATCTGAACGCAAACTTTTAGATCGAAAAAAAGCTTGTTAGTAATCCTTCAAGTTTAATGAAAGATTTGCGCAGTAGGTGAAACTTCCTATGCTAAACTGCTCATCAAGCTAAAGCAATATTTTGGTGATACATGAAAAAATGTTAAAATTTGCATTATGAAAAAAATTAAATGATGAAAAAATTTCAAAAATAGTTAAATGAGTAAGTTGATTTCAAAACTGCTGAAACTACTTTTTACAATCACGAAATTGATTAAAATGAATTTAACTACTCAAAAAATGGTGAAAAATTTAACTCGTTTCAGTCAATTATAACCACCTTTTTGCAGGTTTCATAGAGATAGACCACAAAATTTACATTTAATTATAATCAATCCTATCAAATTGCATAAAAAATGGATATAAAAAAGTGGTTCCTTCTAGCAATCCCACGCTATGATACCTATTTTTGCACTCCCCCGCAAAGAACTCTTTCAAATTTCAAACAAGTCTTAGTTTTTTACGTTTCAACAAATTTTACCCTTTTTTTTCATTACGGGGAAAAGTTAACAAGATCCTAAAAATCAATTATTGCTAAAACCATAATTAGTCAACACAAAATTTTTTTCACACTTTTATTAAAATATTTTCAAGTCATTGAAAGTCATTAAATTATTTTCAATTCCTTGAAAGTTGTAGTGTGACTGACCTTTCATCATTTGTTTTATAATCTTATTTGATTTGATTCTTGCTTTTAGTATGAAAAGTTTCAGTATGAAAAATTTTTTATTTGTTGATACTGTTTTTCTGCAAAATGACTATCAAAAGACAATTTGTAGGTTAACTTTTTGTAAAAGTTTTATACTAGCGGAACTTCATGCGTTCTGAACTACCACCCAGGTACAGTTAAGCAACGGATTCTCATGTCAAGTTTCATGAACTTCATAATGCATTATTTCACTGTATGTATTTTGAACTTTTCATGAATTATAAGTTTTGCTTTAAAATCAATGGAGTGCTTCAAGTTTATCAAAACCAATGTTATCATTTCTTCAACGGTTCATCTTGCTTTGGGTTTGGCTTTTTCGGAGTTTCAGCATAAGAACTAACGATTTTGATGAAGATGAAACGATGAAAAAAAAAATTTGATGCAGATATTTTTGCTGATAATTTTTAATTTGTACCTTTTAAAAACAATTAGGTCCCGTAATTACATTTCAACCCTTGAGAAAATAACTTTGATCCATCTGAAAAACAATTCGAAATTTAAGCAAAAAAAAAATGGGACTTCGAAAAAATTTTGCTGCGAGAATTGGGACCAAGACAGATAATCCCCCTCTTTCGACTCATTTTTGCGCTACTCATTTAGCTTGTTTAGCTTTACTCATTAACAATTTAATTGAAAATAGTGAATATAAATTTACATTCAGGTTTTTTTATTTCAGAATTCCTGATAATTGCACGTTGCCAGAAGCGACTCAATTTGCAGACAGGGGACTTCAAACGGGGCAGTTTCAGTTCAACAAGGGCAGCAAATTTGTTTATGACGTCATGGTAGAAATGAACCGCACTTATGACCAAAACAGAGATACATATATGGCTGCGGGAATTCCTATACCCTTTCGAGTAGCCAAAAAATTCTTGAATCGGGAGCAAGTTTACAACACAAACAGTAAGCTCGCGTCAAAATAATTTGCAACCCCCACCCTCCCCCTCCCCACTTAAAACAGTGTGGCAAAATCCTGTCCTTACTTTGCTTCAAACTTTCCCCGTCTCCGTCTACTGTAAGACTAAAAACAGTTTTCTTATGTGCACAAAAAGCTTTGTTTGATGTGGGTTTAAAGTTGCAGGCCTATCCTCCCCAATCAACCGATGTGCACAAGGGTGTTAAGCTTGCCCCCAAAAAAACTCTCTTAAACTTATTTCACCCATTACAAAATGAGGGGGCTGGTTTGTAAGATGTTATCAATGCCTCAAAATTCACAGCTTATATTTTTTATATTGGAATGGGGTTTTTGAGTTTTTGGTCAAGTGGATAAATGGATTAAATGTATTCGTTTTTTTTTGGTTTAAAGGGATTAGGGTAAACTCTGTACGTACATCTTTCTAAAAGTCTGATTACCTCAAGTAACTTTTCTGTTTCAGCGTCCGAGCTTACAATTTTGCCGTCCTTTACTTTTCTCCCGGCTTACAATTTAATCGACGAAGTATTTTTCTCGAAACAAGAGCGGAACGAGTCTTTCTGGCAACATTTGTTCCGATGTTCGTTTTCGACCCACATGCTGAACTCGCGACTGAAGAATTATGCCGTGACAGGAGACGCGAAGCATGAGATGTACTCCTATTTAGGACCTAGATATTGCCCCAAGTCTTTTATTGATCTCAAAAAATTTTAAGCAACAAAATTTTTCAGCAGTTATTGATGTAGTACTTGAGTACTAATTTTCTTTCAGTAGAAACAGGCTGAAAACTCCGTAATTACATAAAATTGACCTAAATTTTATAAGTAAAGTAATGAAAAGAGGTCAATAACGCCAAATATTTAAATTCGTAATGATGTTTTCAGAATCTATTATCAATTATTAACTCTGCTTGATTTTGTTTCATGTAGATTAGATTGGAAAAAACTTAATAATAATATTAGTATTAAGATTTTCAGCCCTCTTCTAACAAGTTTGTTACGTGCTTTCACATTTTTACAACGCAGTGTCATATTTCAAAGTTAATTTTTAATTTTTTTAAGTCAAGTTTTTGATTATAGGTGCGATCAACAAAATAATTACTTACTGAAAATTCAAATAATTTTTCGAATAATAATCATACTAATTTAATTGAAATCAGCACTGGAGTTTCATACATAGTAATAAAATATTTTGCTTTTTTGGTGTCAGTCTTTCAAAAACCAAAAAATGATAATATCAAATTTATAAAAAAAGATTATAATGATACTGCACTTCTGAGCGACAAAATTAGAATATTTTTCAATCGATTACTTTTGCACAAACTTGAAAAAATTTTGCTTAGAAAAAAATATTCATTTTATTCGAATAAAACCCAATATTTTAATTTTTTTCGTTGACTCATTTTTCGCTAGTTTATTGAGCATATCAGTAAGTTTTGAACCAAGTAAACAAATTTTGACAAAAAATTTAATTTTTCTCAAAAATTGCACCACGTTGTTTCCAGTGGGATACTCAAATTGAAAAAAGTCATAATTTTATTTATTGTGAATTCGATGCATGTCTGTGCTTTTTTAAGTTTATTATACGAATATCTTTGATCCTGAGTTTACAAAAAAGGATCCCTAAGACATTTTTCATATGAAACGTATGAAATTTTTTGAACGTTCTTTTTTCCAAGCCTTATACAACCTCGAATTTTTTTGTTGAAAACAATAACAAAGACAATTTTTTTGAATTACACTTCCATTTGATTTGAATTTAAGGCAGTTTTGTTCTTAAAGACTTTTTTCAGGCTTCTTCTTATTTCCAGTAGAACAAAAAAAACTGATAACTAAGAGTGTGATTTTCCTTGCATTCACTCAAATTAAATGAAAAACTGTAAATTAAATTAAACAAATTTTCCATCCAATCGTGAAATGGGAAAAAGTTGATTTCTTGACGACATCTATAACATATTACTTTAAGCATGCTTTTTAAAAAAACATCCGTAAAAAATTATGGTAGGAACTCAGGAATTGATATTGGATAATTATATTTATTATAAAAACATTTCTCAAACTGTTCTGTTTTAATAAGAAGAAAATGATTGATTGATACCGATTATCAAAAAAAAACATTCAAATTTTTTAAAATTTTATGTAAATATATTTGTTTGCGAAAACCAGTTCAGTGAATACTGAACCTGATAGCTTTGTGCAGGTTGTTTGTTTTTATTATGTGTCAACTAACGAAAAACTAGTTTTCTTTATAATTCATGTAAATATTTTCGTCAAATTGATTGAAGTGAACCAAACAGATTTCTGAATGGGAGTTTAAACATAACACTCGGCCACAAATTTGTGCACAATATTTCTAATGATTATCAAATGCTCACTCAGTCGTGAATTTTGTGAACAGAAACTGAGCAAAAAAATCAAAATTTCAGAAACTGTAATAACTGTTATAGAAATCGTTTCAGAAATCTTCGAAAAACAGACAATATAAGTTTTTGATGAAAATACTTTTAGTTCCAAAAACTGAATTGACTAAGATTTTGAAAGCAGACAAGTAAATTTTTGATCAAAATAGCTTTTAATTTTAAAAATTGATCACTATCCTTGTTTTGCAGTGCAACTTCTACTGGAAACTTTTTTGAACAATTTGAATTGTTAGAGAAATGAAAAAATAGCGAGAACAAAAAAAATAGCAAAACAGCTCTAAAAGGTTTCTCAGACAAAAAAATAGTCAGAAAAACTTGCAAACTTCCAATTTTCAGTCACTCAAAGTTATGCAAAACACTAACTCTTTTACGATATAGTTTTTTAATCGTTCAAAAAAAAGTTTTGTTCGCAAATTGTTTGGTCTTAAACTAGTTTTTAAACCAACGACTGATTTAATGTTGCGTTCTTGCAAAAGTACGCATCACTATTCTTTTCGTTAGTGCTCTTATGAGATCTTCTAAGCTAAGAGTGCACAAAACAAACCGAACCTTGAGCTCGTAAACAACTTCAATTCTGATCTTCAACAGCCGAAAAATAAGCGACGATTGATTCTGCTTTTTCTACAGTTAATTTCTATATGTTTTAAGAACTTTTTTCTGCACGCTTTCTTTCGATAAAAAGAACTATAGTAGTTAGCATTGTAGGCGAATCATGAACTGTTTCTCCCATACTGATTTAAAATCAAAGAAGCGTTTTTGTTAAAGCACGGGTCAAGCAATTTTTCAGTTTTTGTTTAATTTCTTATTTGAAAAGAGAAAAGACACAAAACATAACGAACACAAAACATATTTGAAATTGACTTAATTTGGCGAACAGTGCGACTAGTTAGGCTAAAACAAATTTTTTTGGTATTCAAACCCAACCATGTAAAATCACTCGTTACACCGTAAAACTGATTCTCGAGTGAAAAAGAGCCGCCAAATCATAGCAGAAATTCTTTTCTGCATAATCTGATGAGACAATTTGCATACTGAAAACTACTTAAACTGCAAAAAAAAAATTGAAAAAACTTTGGATATTTTGGCATATTTTGGTTTTTGATAGTTTTGGTTTATTTTACAGGGTATCTACTCAAAACAGAAGAAAAAATTGCCAAATGAAAACACATGTGACACTCTACTTTTACTTTTTTGGAATAGCGTTTGTCACTTTTTACATGTAATTAACCTTAATGCGCATGCCCTTTTTTCGATAAAAAGCTAAAAACATCTATCAATCGAACGGGACTATAAGACACATATCAGAAGCGATTGAAAACGTTAATATGGTCCATTGACCTTCTCTCAAGCTTGAAATTAAGACGTGAATTCAACAAAAACTCGGTTTAAAGTTTAAACCTGAAAAGTATGCTTTTTATTGAGTGGTTTGACTTCTATTGGAGAGAACTCTTATTTCATTTGGATTAGATCTGGACCGTGATCGGGATGATGATAACTTTTATCAGGTTTTTCTCGTCTTCGTGATCCAGTGCATACTTCTGGCAAAGAATATGTTCCCTGAATCTATTTGGGAAGGCGTCTTTGTGATGTTTTCAAGTTGAAAATGGACACTGTAGGAGCGGATTGGCTGCCGACAGGTAGTTTTTTAAGAGTGCCGACAGGTAGTTTTTTAGTTTTCCTCTCTAAAGGTTTTCCATGGAAGCATTCCATTTGCATTCGAGATAAAGATGTGTTTGACACATTGGTGTTTGAGTAACTCAGAGAAACAGGTGTGGCTTTTCGATAAAACTTTGCCGTCTATAAACATTGCGATTGAGGAGCATTGCACATACAGAAAGAGCGCTTATTTTTTCCATTAACCTTTGAGAGTTTGTCTTAACTTTACAATTAAAAGTTCTGATGAGAACTTTGATTAAGTTTTGTTGAAACTCAATAAAACATAACCAATTCTTGAATCCTGCCAGGCACACAGAAGAAAAGCAAAAGTTTTGAGAGAGCGCGGAATATTTGTTTTGGTTAATTAAACGTTGACATACAATTTTTTCATAAATCTGTCCATCCCCTTGCGAAAAACCTCGATCAATCGAAACTTATTAATGAGTTGGATACATCTGTCGACCATTGCTTCAATAGCGTGTTCGTTTGAGTCACTTTTGATGAACTCTTTAAAAAAAGTTGATGCGCAATAAGTAAAAAGACCCATTAAAAAAGTTTTTTTTTCAGGTTCTAAGAACAAAAACACAGGGATAATGAAAAAACTAATTTTTTTTTACAATCAGAGTGGAACATGAGGCCCGGCCTCGTTGAAAACAAAAATTTCAATCCGTGGCCCGTTTCAACAAAACTCGAATTTCCTAATAAAAGTACCCGCACTCAGTAAAAAGAGAAAATAATAGATTAAAAGGGAGTTGAAAGAATTGATTATGGGCGATTTAAAGGAATTATAATATTATTTTTTTCGTAACAATAAAACTCATTTTAATCGATTATAATCGATTATTTTTTTAAAACTTTTGTCTCAAATTTTGTTGAAATAAAATCCATTATAATGGATTATAATCTATTATGATTCAACAAACGTAATCGCTGCATTTCTTTTTGTTTTTGTTTTGCTTTGTGTGCTTTTCAGTTGGTTAGTGAACTAATAGAAACTGCAATTTTGCATTTATAGCCAGGGGCTCATTAGGGGGGGGGGGGGCTGATTTAAGCGTTCTCAATGATTCAAACACCTGGTGACCCAAAGGATCCCTCCTTTGAACTATCTTGAGATATCCATTTCTAGTGACGGAGCCTATACAATTTCTAAAAGCGCTTTTGTCAGTTTTTCTGCGCGCAGTCTAAATTTTGAAAAAAAACGGGCCAAAACCACAATTTTTTTGTCAAAATTTTCCAAAAAGTGCCTAAGAGCGCAAAATTTGACAAAAAAAACGGGTCTTTTTAGTGCTATGAGTGAGCTCTGAAAATCAATTTAGTCGATCTACAAAAAATGCGGCAAATAGGTTGCGGCAAA
>NC_087069.1:46708242-46820242 GCF_963678635.1 Symsagittifera roscoffensis | reverse complement strand
CAGTGTTCTCGTTTTTCAAGATCTTTACCCACTTCAATTTATTAGCTCTCTCAACCTTTCTATAAAATCAAAGCTTTTGTCATAGGTTTTAGACGTTTTTTCAGTCTCCTGTAGGCACGGAAAATGGAAATGTCGAAACTTTCAAGCCAATTTCATTATTTTAGAGTTTTCAGTGTTTCGTAATTTTTCTTTGTTTTTACCTTCATTTGGCTGAACGAAACTTTTATTCTTATTTTGGTCAAATTGATTATTAATTTTTGCCTAAATAGAGGTAGCGGCCGCCGCACTTGACGAATTTTGCTTTCTTCCTGATTCAGTAATAAACATGCATTTTTGAAGGAAATCGTTCACCGCAGCCAACAGTTAAGCTACGCTGCCAAAATCTTGTGCTTTCTATATACCATATAGTTTGGTCGCATATAATAGGTATATAACGTCATTTTACATGTAAACAAACCAATACCCCCAAACTTTAGAAGGGAATACTCGAAAATATACCGAAGTTTAACATGAGGACTACTAGGTATAAAATTATACATGGTGACAATTAGGATTATTACATAGTGACCATTAGTATAAAATTATACATGGTGACAATTAGGATTATTACATGGTGACCATTGCTGATCATTTAATACATGGTGACCATTATGATTTATACCTAATGGTTATCCATGTATGACAACCCCCCCCCCCCCCGATCCTAACGCACTATATGCATACTACTTACATGCTTCTTAGGAATTTTACTATTTTGATAACGAGGGCAACAAAATGATAGTTTTACACGCTTCTTAGGAGTTTTACTATTTTGATAACGAGGGCAACAAAATGATAGTTTTACATGCTTCTTAGGAATTTTACTATTTTGATAACGAGAGCAACAAAATGATAGTTTTACATGCTTCTTAGGAATTTTACTATTTGGATAACGAGGGCAACAAAATGATAGTTTTACATGCTTCTTAGGATTTTTACTATTTTGATAACGACGGCAACAAAATGATAGTTTTACATGCTTCTTAGGAACTTTAATATTTTGATAACGAGGGCAACAAAATGATAGTTTTACATGCTTCTTAGGAATTTTACTATTTTGATAACGAGGGCAACAAAATGATAGTTTTATGTGCTTCTTAGGAATTTTACTATTTTGATAACGACGGCAACAAAATGATAGTTTTACATGCTTCTTAGGAATTTTACTATTTTGACAAAGAAGGCAACAAAATGATGGTTTTACATGCTTCTTAGGAATTTTACTATTTTGATAACGAGGGCAACAAAATGATAGTTTTACATGCTTCATAGGAATTTTACTATTTTGATAACGAGGGCAACAAAATGATAGTTTTACATGCTTCTTAGGAATTTTACTATTTTGATAAAGACGGCAACAAAATGATAGTTTTACATGCTTCTTAGGAATTTTACTATTTTGATAACGACGACAACAAAATGATAGTTTTACATGCTTCTAAGGAATTTTACTATTTTGATAACGAGGGCAACAAAATGATAGTTTTACATGCTTCTTAGGAATTTTACTATTTTGATAACGACGGCAACAAAATGATAGTTTTACATGCTTCTTAGGAATTTTACTATTTTGATAACAAGGGCAACAAAATGATTGTTTTACATGCTTCTTAGGAAATTTACTATTTTGATAACGACGGCATCAAAATGATAGTTTTACATGCTTCTTAGGAATTTTACTTTTTTGATAACGACGGCAACAAAATGATAGTTTTTCATGCTTCTTAGGAATTTTACTATTTTGATAACGAGGGCAACAAAATGATAGTTTTACATGCTTCTTAGGAATTTTACTATTTTGATAACGAGGGCAACAAAATGATAGTTTTACATGCTTCTTACGAATTTTACTATTTTGATAACGAGGGCAACAAAATGATAGTTTTACATGCTTCTTAGGAATTGTAATATTTTGATAACGAGGGCAACAAAATGATAGTTTTACATGCTTCTTAGGAATTTTACTATTTTGATAACGAGGGCAACAAAATGATAGCTTTACATGCTTCTTAGGAATTTTACTATTTTGATAACGACGGCAACAAAATGATAATTTTACATGCTTCTTAGGAATTTTACTATTTTGATAACGACGGCAACAAAATGATAGTTTTACATGCTTCTTAGGAATTTTACTATTTTGATAACGAAGGCAACAAAATGATAGTTTTACATGCTTCTTAGGAATTTTACTATTTTGATAATGACGGCAACAAAATGATAGTTCTACATGCTTCTTAGGAATTTTACTATTTTGATAACGAGGGCAACAAAACGATAGTTTTACATGCTTCTTAGGAATTTTTGCTATTTTGATAACGACGGCAACAAAATGATAGTTTTACATGCTTCTTAGGAATTTTACTATTTTGATAATGACAGCAACAAAATGATAGTTTTACATGCTTCTTAGGAATTTTACTATTTTGATAATGAGGGCAACAAAATGATAGCTTTACATGCTTCTTAGGAATTTTACTATTTTGATAACGAGGGCAACAAAATGATAGTTTTACATGCTTCTTAGGATTTTTACTATTTTGAAGACGACGGCAACAAAATGATAGTTTTACATGCTTCTTAGGAATTTTACTATTTTGATAACGACAGCAACAAAATGATAGTTTTACATGCTTCTTAGGAATTTTACTTTTTTGATAACGACGGCAACAAAATGATAGTTTTTCATGCTTCTTAGGAATTTTACTATTTTGATAACGAGGGCAACAAAATGATAGTTTTACATGCTTCTTAGGAATTTTACTATTTTGATAACGAGGGCAACAAAATGATAGTTTTACATGCTTCTTAGGAATTGTAATATTTTGATAACGAGGGCAACAAAATGATAGTTTTACATGCTTCTTAGGAATTTTACTATTTTGATAACGAGGGCAACAAAATGATAGCTTTACATGCTTCTTAGGAATTTTACTATTTTGATAACGACGGCAACAAAATGATAATTTTACATGCTTCTTAGGAATTTTACTATTTTGATAACGACGGCAACAAAATGATAGTTTTACATGCTTCTTAGGAATTTTACTATTTTGATAACGAAGGCAACAAAATGATAGTTTTACATGCTTCTTAGGAATTTTACTATTTTGATAATGACGGCAACAAAATGATAGTTCTACATGCTTCTTAGGAATTTTACTATTTTGATAACGAGGGCAACAAAATGATAGTTTTACATGCTTCTTAGGAATTTTACTATTTTGATAACGACGGACACAAAATGATAGTTTTACATGCTTCTTAGGAATTTTACTATTTTGATAATGACAGCAACAAAATGATAGTTTTACATGCTTCTTAGGAAATTTACTATTTTGATAACGACGGCAACAAAATGATAGTTTTACATGCTTCTTAGGATTTTTACTATTTTGATAACGAGGGCAACAAGATGATAGTTTTACATGCTTCTTAGGAATTTTACTATTTTGATAATGAGGGCAACAAAATGATAGTTTTACATGCTTCTTGGGAATTCTACTATTTTGATAACGACGGCAACAAAATGATAGTTTTACATGCTACTTAGGAATTTTACTATTTTGATAACGACGGCAACAAAATGATAGTTTTACATGCTTCTTAGGAATTTTACTATTTTGATAACGACGGCAACAAAATGATAGTTTTACATGCTTCTTAGGAATTTTACTATTTGGATAACGACGGCAACAAAATGATAATTTTACGTGCTTCTCAGGAATTTTACTATTTTGATAACGAGGGCAACAAAATGATAGTTTTACATGCTTCTTAGGAATTTTACTATTTTGATAACGACGGCAACAAAATGATAGTTTTACATGCTTCTTAGGAATTTTACTATTTTGATAACGACGGCAACAAAATGATAGTT
Source organism: Symsagittifera roscoffensis (assembly GCF_963678635.1). Classification (NCBI taxonomy): domain Eukaryota; kingdom Metazoa; phylum Xenacoelomorpha; order Acoela; family Convolutidae; genus Symsagittifera; species Symsagittifera roscoffensis. Next base: position 46,816,323 of record NC_087069.1, on the reverse strand, counting down.
TTACATGCTTCTTAGTAATTTTACTATTTTGATAACGACGGCAACAAAATGATAGTTTTACATGCTTCTTAGGAATTTTGCTATTTTGATAACGACGGCAACAAAACGATAGTTTTACATGCTTCTTAGGAATTTTACTATTTTGATAATGACGGCAACAAAATGATAGTTTTACATGCTTCTTAGGAATTTTACTATTTTGATAACGACGGCAACAAAATGATAGTTTTACATGCTTCTTAGGAATTTTACTATTTTGATAACGAGGGCAACAAAATGATAGTTTTACATGCTTCTTAGGAATTTTACTATTTTGATAACGAGGGCAACAAAATGATAGTTTTACATGCTTCTTAGGAATTTTACTATTTTGATAACGACGGCAACAAAATGATAGTTTTACATGCTTCTTAGGAATTTTACTATTTTGATAACGACGGCAACAAAATGATAGTTTTACATGCTTCTTAGGAATTTTACTATTTTGATAACGACGGCAACAAAATGATAGTTTTACATGCTTCTTAGGAATTTTACTATTTGGATAACGACGGCAACAAAATGATAATTTTACATGCTTCTCAGGAATTTTACTATTTTGATAACGAGGGCAACAAAATGATAGTTTTACATGCTTCTTAGGAATTTTACTATTTTGATAACGACGGCAACAAAATGATAGTTTTACATGCTTCTTAGGAATTTTACTATTTTGATAATGACAGCAACAAAATGATAGTTTTACATGCTTCTTAGGAAATTTACTATTTTGATAACGACGGCAACAAAATGATAGTTTTACATGCTTCTTAGGAATTTTACTATTTTGATAACGAGGGCAACAAAATGATAGTTTTACATGCTTCTTAGGAATTTTACTGTTTTGATAACGTGGGCAACAAAATGATAGTTTTACATGCTTCTTAGGAATTTTACTATTTTGATAACGACGGCAATAAAATGATAGTTTTACATGCTTCTTAGGAATTTTACTATTTTGATAACGACGGCAGCAAAATGATAGTTTTTCATGCTTCTTAGGAATTTTACTATTTTGATAACGACGGCAACAAAATGATAGTTTTACATGCTTCTTAGGAAGTTTACTATTTGGATAACGACGGCAACAAAATGATAATTTTACATGCTTCTCAGGAATTTTACTATTTTGATAACGACGGCAACAAAATGATAGTTTTACATGCTTCTTAGGGATTTTACTATTTTGATAACGACGGCAACAAAATGATAGTTTTACATGCTTCTTAGGAATTTTACTATTTTGAAAACGACGGCAACAAAATGATAGTTTTACATGCTTCTTATGAATTTTACTATTTTGATAACGACGGCAACAAAATGATAGTTTTACATGCTTCTTAGGAATTTTACTATTTTGATAACGACGGCAACAAAATGATAGTCTTACATGCTTCTTATGAATTTTAATATTTTGATAACGACGGCAACAAAAAGATAGTTTTACATGCTTCTTAGGAATTTTACTATTTTGATAACGACGGCAACAAAAAGATAGTTTTACATGCTTCTTAGGAATTTTACTATTTTGATAACGACGGCAACAAAATGATAGTTTTACATGCTTCTTAGTAATTTTACTATTTTGATAACGACGGCAACAAAATGATAGTTTTACATGCTTCTTAGGATTTTTACTATTTTGATAACGACGGCAACAAAACGATAGTTTTACATGCTTCTTAGGAATTTTACTATTTTGATAATGACGGCAACAAAATGATAGTTTTACATGCTTCTTAGGAATTTTACTATTTTGATAACGACGGCAACAAAATGATAGTTTTACATGCTTCTTAGGAATTTTACTATTTTGATAACGAGGGCAACAAAATGATAGTTTTACATGCTTCTTAGGAATTTTACTATTTTGATAACGAGGGCAACAAAATGATAGTTTTACATGCTTCTTAGGAATTTTACTATTTTGATAACGACGGCAACAAAATGATAGTTTTACATGCTTCTTAGGAATTTTACTATTTTGATAACGACGGCAACAAAATGATAGTTTTACATGCTTCTTAGGAATTTTACTATTTTGATAACGACGGCAACAAAATGATAATTTTACATGCTTCTTAGGAATTTTACTATTTGGATAACGACGGCAACAAAATGATAATTTTACTTGCTTCTCAGGAATTTTACTATTTTGATAACGAGGGCAAAAAATGATAGTTTTACATGCTTCTTAGGAATTTTACTATTTTGATAACGACGGCAACAAAATGATAGTTTTACATGCTTCTTAGGAATTTTACTATTTTGATAATGACAGCAACAAAATGATAGTTTTACATGCTTCTTAGGAAATATACTATTTTGATAACGACGGCAACAAAATGATAGTTTTACATGCTTCTTAGGAATTTTACTATTTTGATAACGAGGGCAACAAAATGATAGTTTTACATGCTTCTTAGGAATTTTACTGTTTTGATAACGTGGGCAACAAAATGATAGTTTTACATGCTTCTTAGGAATTTTACTATTTTGATAACGATGGCAACAAAATGATAGTTTTACATGCTTCTTAGGAATTTTACTATTTTGATAACGACGGCAACAAAATGATAGTTTTTCATGCTTCTTAGAAATTTTACTATTTTGATAACGACGGCAACAAAATGATAGTTTTAAATGCTTCTTAGGAAGTTTACTATTTGGATAACGACGGCAACAAAATGATAATTTTACATGCTTCTCAGGAATTTTACTATTTTGATAACGACGGCAACAAAATGATAGTTTTACATGCTTCTTAGGGATTTTACTATTTTGATAACGACGGCAACAAAATGATAATTTTACATGCTTCGTAGGAATTTTACTATTTTGAAAACGACGGCAACAAAATGATAGTTTTACATGCTTCTTATGAATTTTACTATTTTGATAACGACGGCAACAAAATGATAGTTTTACATGCTTCTTAGGAATTTTACTATTTTGATAACGACGGCAACAAAATGATAGTTTTACATGCTTCTTAGGAATTTTACTATTTTGATAACGACGGCAACAAAATGATAGTTTTACATGCTTCTTAGGAATTTTACTATTTTAATAACGACGGCAACAAAATGATAGTTTTACATGCTTCTTAGGAATTTTACTATTTTGATAACGACGGCAACAAAATGATAGTTTTACATGCTTCTTAGGAATTTTACTATTTTGATAACGACGGCAACAAAATGATAGTTTTACATGCTTCTTAGGAATTTTACTATTTTGATAACGACGGCAACAAAATGATAGTTTTACATGCTTCTTAGGAATTTTACTATTTTGATAACGACGGCAACAAAATGATAGTTTTTCATTCTTCTTAGGAATTTTACTATTTTGATAACGAGGGCAACAAAATGATAGTTTTACATGCTTCTTAGGAATTTTACTATTTTGACAAAGAAGGCAACAAAATGATAGTTTTACATGCTTCTGAAGAATTTTACTATTTTGATAACGAGAGCAACAAAATGATAGTTTTACGTGCTTCTTAGGAATTTTACTATTTGGATAACGAGGGCAACAAAATGATAGTATTACATGCTTCTTAGGTTTTTTACTATTTTGATAACGACGGCAACAAAATGATAGTTTTACATGCTTCTTAGGAACTTTACTATTTTGATAACGAGGGCAACAAAATGATAGTTTTACATGCTTTCTAGGAATTTTACTATTTTGATAACGAGGGCAACAAAATGATAGTTTTACATGCTTCTTAGGAATTTTACTATTTTGATAACGACGGCAACAAAATGATAGTTTTACATGCTTCTTAGGAATTTTACTATTTTGACAAAGAAGGCAACAAAATGATAGTTTTACATGCTTTTTAGGAATTTTACTATTTTGATAACGAGGGCAACAAAATGATAGTTTTACATGCTTCATAGGAATTTTACTATTTTGATAACGAGGGCAACAAAATGATAGTTTTACATGCTTCTTAGGAATTTTACTATTTTGATAACGACGGCAACAAAATGATAGTTTTACATGCTTCTTAGGAATTTTACTATTTTGATAACGACGGCAACAAAATGATAGTTTTACATGCTTCTTAGGAATTTTACTATTTTGATAACGAGGGCAACAAAATGATAGTTTTACATGCTTCTTCGGAATTTTACTATTTTGATAACGACGGCAACAAAATGATAGTTTTACATGCTTCTTAGGAATTTTACTATTTTGATAACAAGGGCAACAAAATGATAGTTTTACATGCTTCTTTGGAAATTTACTATTTTGATAACGACGGCAACAAAATGATAGTTTTACATGCTTTTTAGGAATTTTACTATTTTGATAACGACAGCAAAAAAATGATAGTTTTACATGCTTCTTAGGAATTTTACTATTTTGATTACGAGGGCAACAAAATGATAGTTTTACATGCTTCTTATGAATTTTAATATTTTGATAACGAGGGCAACAAAATGATAGTTTTACATGCTTCTTAGGAATTTTACTATTTTGATAACGAGGGCAACAAAATGATAGCTTTACATGCTTCTTAGGAATTTTACTATTTTGATAACGACGGCAACAAAATGATAGTTTTACATGCTTCTTAGGAATTTTACTATTTTGATAACGACGGCAACAAAATGATAGTTTTACATGCTTCTTAGGAATTTTACTATTTTGATAACGAGGGCAACAAAATGATAGTTTTACATGCTTCTTAGAAATTTTACTACTTTGATAACGACGGCAACAAAATGATAGTTTTACATGCTTCTTAGGAATTTAACTATTTTGATAACGAGGGCAACAAAATGATAGTTTTACATGCTTCTTAGGAATTTTACTATTTTGATAACAAGGGCAACAAAATGATAGTTTTACATGCTTCTTTGGAAATTTACTATTTTGATAACGACGGCAACAAAATGATAGTTTTACATGCTTTTTAGGAATTTTACTATTTTGATAACGACAGCAAAAAAATGATAGTTTTACATGCTTCTTTGGAAATTTACTATTTTGATAACGACGGCAACAAAATGATAGTTTTACATGCTTTTTAGGAATTTTACTATTTTGATAACGACAGCAAAAAAATGATAGTTTTACATGCTTCTTAGGAATTTTACTATTTTGATTACGAGGGCAACAAAATGATAGTTTTACATGCTTCTTATGAATTTTAATATTTTGATAACGAGGGCAACAAAATGATAGTTTTACATGCTTCTTAGGAATTTTACTATTTTGATAACGAGGGCAACAAAATGATAGCTTTACATGCTTCTTAGGAATTTTACTATTTTGATAACGACGGCAACAAAATGATAGTTTTACATGCTTCTTAGGAATTTTACTATTTTGATAACGACGGCAACAAAATGATAGTTTTACATGCTTCTTAGGAATTTTACTATTTTGATAACGAGGGCAACAAAATGATAGTTTTACATGCTTCTTAGAAATTTTACTACTTTGATAACGACGGCAACAAAATGATAGTTTTACATGCTTCTTAGGAATTTAACTATTTTGATAACGAGGGCAACAAAATGATAGTTTTACATGCTTCTTAGGAATTTTACTATTTTGATAACAAGGGCAACAAAATGATAGTTTTACATGCTTCTTTGGAAATTTACTATTTTGATAACGACGGCAACAAAATGATAGTTTTACATGCTTTTTAGGAATTTTACTATTTTGATAACGACAGCAAAAAAATGATAGTTTTACATGCTTCTTAGGAATTTTACTATTTTGATAACGACGGCAACAAAGTGATAGTTTTTCATGCTTCTTAGGAATTTTACTATTTTGATAACGAGGGCAACAAAATGATAGTTTTACATGCTTCTTAGGAATTTTACTATTTTGATTACGAGGGCAACAAAATGATAGTTTTACATGCTTCTTATGAATTTTAATATTTTGATAACGAGGGCAACAAAATGATAGTTTTACATGCTTCTTAGGAATTTTACTATTTTGATAACGAGGGCAACAAAATGATAGTTTTACATGCTTCTTAGGAATTTTACTATTTTGATAACGACGGCAACAAAATGATAGTTTTACATGCTTCTTAGGAATTTTACTATTTTGATAACGAGGGCAACAAAATGATAGTTGTACATGCTTCTTAGAAATTTTACTATTTTGATAACGACGGCAACAAAATGATAGTTTTACATGCTTCTTAGGAATTTTACTATTTTGATAACGAGGGCAACAAAATGATAGTTTTACATGCTTCTTAGGAATTTTACTATTTTGATAACAAGGGCAACAAAATGATAGTTTTACATGCTTCTTTGGAAATTTACTATTTTGATAACGACGGCAACAAAATGATAGTTTTACATGCTTTTTAGGAATTTTACTATTTTGATAACGACAGCAAAAAAATGATAGTTTTACATGCTTCTTAGGAATTTTACTATTTTGATAACGACGGCAACAAAGTGATAGTTTTTCATGCTTCTTAGGAATTTTACTATTTTGATAACGAGGGCAACAAAATGATAGTTTTACATGCTTCTTAGGAATTTTACTATTTTGATTACGAGGGCAACAAAATGATAGTTTTACATGCTTCTTAGGAATTTTACTATTTTGATAACGAGGGCAACAAAATGATAGCTTTACATGCTTCTTAGGAATTTTACTATTTTGATAACGACGGCAACAAAATGATAGTTTTACATGCTTCTTAGGAATTTTACTATTTTGATAACGACGGCAACAAAATGATAGTTTTACATGCTTCTTAGGAATTTTACTATTTTGATAACGAGGGCAACAAAATGATAGTTTTACATGCTTCTTAGAAATTTTACTATTTTGATAACGACGGCAACAAAATGATAGTTTTACATGCTTCTTAGGAATTTTACTATTTTGATAACGAAGGCAACAAAATGATAGTTTTACATGCTTCTTAGGAATTTTACTATTTTGATAACGAAGGCAACAAAATGATAGTTTTACATGCTTCTTAGGATTTTTACTATTTTGATAATGACAGCAACAAAATGATAGTTTTACATGCTTCTTAGGAAATTAACTATTTTGATAACGACGGCAACAAAATGATTGTTTTACATGCTTCTTAGGAATTTTACTATTTTGATAACGAGGGCAACAAAATGACAGTTTAACATGCTTCTTAAGAATTTTATTATTTTGATAACGAGGGCAACAAAATGATAGTTTTACATGCTTCTTAGGAATTTTACTATTTTGATAACGACGGCAACAAAATGATAGTTTTACATGCCTCTTAGGAATTTTACTATTTTGATAACGACGGCAACAAAATGATAGTTTTACATGCTTCTTGGGAATTTTACTATTTTGATAACGACGACAACAAAATGATAGTTTTACATGCTTCTTAGGAACTTTACTATTTGGATAACGACGGCAACAAAATGATAATTTTACATGCTTCTCAGGAATTTTACTATTTTGATAACGAGGGCAACAAAATGATAGTTATACATGCTTCTTAGGAATTTTACTATTTTGATAACGACGGCAACAAAATGATAGTTTTACATGCTTCTTAGGAATTTTACTATTTTGATAACGACGGCAACAAAATGATAGTTTTACATGCTTCTCAGGAATTTTACTATTTTGATAACGACGGCACAAAATGATAGTTTTACATGCTTCTTAGGAATTTTACTATTTTGATAACGACGGCAACAAAATGATAGTTTTACATGCTTCTTAGGAATTTTACTATTTTGATAACGACGGCAACAAAATGATAGTTTTACATGCTTCTTAGGAATTTTACTATTTGGATAACGACGGCAACAAAATGATAGTTTTACATGCTTCTTAGGAATTTTACTATTTTGATAACGACGGCAACAAAATGATAGTTTTACATGCTTCTTAGGAATTTTACTATTTTGATAACGACGGCAACAAAATGATAGTTTTACATGCTTCTTAGGAATTTTACTATTTGGATAACGACGGCAACAAAATGATAATTTTACATGCTTCTCAGGAATTTTACTATTTTGATAACGAGGGCAACAAAATGATAATTTTACATGCTTCTTAGGAATTTTACTATTTTGATAACGACGGCAACAAATGATAGTTTTACATGCTTCTTAGGAATTTTACTATTTTGATAACGACGGCAACAAAATGATAGTTTTACATGCTTCTTAGGAATTTTATTGTTTTGATAAAGAGGGCAACAAAATGATAGTTTTACCTGCTTCTTAGGAATTTTATTATTTTGATAACGAGGGCAACAAAATGATAGTTTTACATCATGCTTCTAAGGAATTTTACTATTTTGATAACGACGGCAACAAATTGATAGTTTTACATGCATCTTAGGAATTTTACTATTTTGATAACGACGGCAACAAAATGATAGTTTTACATGCTTCTTAGGAATTTTATTGTTTTGATAACGAGGGCAACAAAATGATAGTTTTACATGCTTGTTAGGAATTTTACTATTTTGATAACGACGGCAACAAAATGATAGTTTTACATGCTTCTTAGGAATTTTATTGTTTTGATAACGACGGCAACAAAATGATAGTTTTACATGCTTCTTAGGAATTTTACTATTTTGATAACGACGGCAACAAAATGATAGTTTTGCATGCTTCTTAGGAATTTTACTATTTTGATAACGACGGCAACAAAATGATAGTTTTACATGCTTCTTAGGAATTTTACTATTTGGATAACGACGGCAACAAAAAGATAATTTTACATGCTTCTCAGGAATTTTACTATTTTGATAACGAGGGCAACAAAATGATAGTTTTACATGCTTCTTAGGAATTTTACTATTTTGATAACGACGGCAACAAAATGATAGTTTTACATGCTTCTTAGGAATTTTACTATTTTGATAACGACGGCAACAAAATGATAGTTTTACATGCTTCTTAGGAATTTTACTATTTTGATAACGACGGCAACAAAATGATAGTTTTTAATGCTTCTTAGGAATTTTACTATTTTGATAACGACGGCAACAAAATGATAGTTTTACAGGCTTCTTAGGAATTTTATTGTTTTGATAAAGAGGGCAACAAAATGATAGTTTTACCTGCTTCTTAGGAATTTTATTATTTTGATAACGAGGGCAACAAAATGATCGTTTTACATCATGCTTCTAAGGAATTTTACTATTTTGATAACGACGGCAACAAATTGATAGTTTTACATGCATCTTAGGAATTTTACTATTTTGATAACGACGGCAACAAAACGATAGTTTTACATGCTTCTTAGGAATTTTATTGTTTTGATAACGAGGGCAACAAAATGATAGTTTTACATGCTTGTTAGGAATTTTACTATTTTGATAACGACGGCAACAAAATGATAGTTTTACATGCTTCTTAGGAATTTTATTAATTTGATAACGACGGCAACAAAATGATAGTCTTACTTGCTTCTTAGGAATTTTACTATTTTGATAACGACGGCAACAAAATGATAGATTTACATGCTTCTTAGGAATTTTACTATTTTGATAACGACGGCAACAAAATGATAGTTTTACATGCTTCTTAGGAATTTTACTATTTGGATAACGACGGCAACAAAATGATAATTTTACATGCTTCTCAGGAATTTTACTATTTTGATAACGACGGCAACAAAATGATAGTCTTACATGCTTCTTAGGAATTTTACTATTTTGATAACGACGGCAACAAAATGATAGTTTTACATGCTTCTTAGGAATTTTACTATTTTGATAACGACGGCAACAAAATGATAGTTTTACATGCTTCTTAAGAATTTTACTATTTTGATAACGACGGCAACAAAATGATAGTTTTACATGCTTCTTAGGAATTTTACTATTTTGATAACGACGGCAACAAAATGATAGTTTTTAATGCTTCTTAGGAATTTTACTATTTTGATAACGACGGCAACAAAATGATAGTTTTACCTGCATCTTAGGAATTTTACTATTTTGATAACGACGGCAACAAAATGATAGTTTTACATGCTTCTTAGGAATTTTACTATTTTGATAACGACGGCAACAAAACGATAGTTTTACATGCTTCTTAGGAATTTTACTATTTTGATAACGACGGCAACAAAATGATAGTTTTACATGCTTCTTAGGAGTTTTACTATTTTGATAACGACGGCAACAAAATGATAATTTTACATGCTTCTCAGGAATTTTACTATTTTGATAACGAGGGCAACAAAATGATAGTTTTACATGCTTCTTAGGAATTTTACTATTTTGATAACGACGGCAACAAAATGATAATTTACATGCTTCTTAGGAATTTTACTATTTTGATAACGACGGCAACAAAATGATAGTTTTACATGCTTCTTAGGAATTTTACTATTTTGATAACGACGGCAACAAAATGATAGTTTTACATGCTTCTTAGGAATTTTATTGTTTTGATAACGAGGGCAACAAAATGATAATTTTACATGCTTCTTAGGAATTTTACTATTTTGATAACGACGGCAACAAAATGATAGTTTTACATGCTTCTTAGGAATTTTACTATTTTGATAACGACGGCAACAAAATGATAGTTTTACATGCTTCTTAGGAATTTTACTATTTTGATAACGACGGCAACAAAATGATAGTTTTACATGCTTCTTAGGATTTTTACTATTTTGAAGACGACGGCAACAAAATGATAGTTTTACATGCTTCTTAGGAATTTTACTATTTTGATAACGACGGCAACAAAATGATAGTTTTACATGCTTCTTAGGAATTTTACTATTTTGATAACGACGGCAACAAAATGATAGTTTTACATGCTTCTTAGGAATTTTATTGTTTTGATAACGAGGGCAACAAAATGATAGTTTTAATGCTTCTTAGGAATTTTACTATTTTGATAACGACGGCAACAAAATGATAGTTTTACATGCTTCTTAGGAATTTTACTATTTTGATAACGACGGCAACAAAATGATAGTTTTACATGCTTCTTAGGACTTTTACTATTTTGATAACGACGGCAACAAAATGATAGTTTTACATGCTTCTTAGGAATTTTACTATTTGGATAACGACGGCAACAAAACGATAATTTTACATGCTTCTCAGGAATTTTACTATTTTGATAACGAGGGCAACAAAATGATAGTTTTACATGCTTCTTAGGAATTTTACTATTTTGATAACGACGGCAACAAAATGATAGTTTTACATGCTTCTTAGGAATTTTACTATTTTGATAACGACGGCAACAAAATGATAGTTTTACATGCTTCTTAGGACTTTTACTATTTTGATAACGACGGCAACAAAATGATAGTTTTACATGCTTCTTAGGAATTTTACTATTTGGATAACGACGGCAACAAAATGATAATTTTACATGCTTCTCAGGAATTTTACTATTTTGATAACGAGGGCAACAAAATGATAGTTTTACATGCTTCTTAGGAATTTTACTATTTTGATAACGACGGCAACAAAATGATAGTTTTACATGCTTCTTAGGAATTTTACTATTTTGATAACGACGGCAACAAAATGATAGTTTTACATGCTTCTTAGGAATTTTACTATTTTGATAACGACGGCAACAAAATGATAATTTTACATGCTTCTCAGGAATTTTACTATTTTGATAACGAGGGCAACAAAATGATAGTTTTACATGCTTCTTAGGAATTTTACTATTTTGATAACGACGGCAACAAAATGATAGTTTTACATGCTTCTTAGGAATTTTACTATTTTGATAACGACGGCAACAAAATGATAGTTTTACATGCTTCTTAGGAATTTTACTATTTTGATAACGACGGCAACAAAATGATAGTTTTACATGCTTCTTAGGAATTTTACTTTTTTGATAACGACGGCAACAAAATGATAGTTTTACATGCTTCTTAGGAATTTTACTATTTTGATAACGACGGCAACAAAATGATAGTTTTACATGCTTCTTAGGATTTTTACTATTTTGAAGACGACGGCAACAAAATGATAGTTTCACATGCTTCTTAGGAATTTTACTATTTTGATAACGACGGCAACAAAATGATAGTTTTACATGCTTCTTAGGAATTTTACTATTTTGATAACGACGGCAACAAAATGATAGTTTTACATGCTTCTTAGGAATTTTATTGTTTTGATAACGAGGGCAACAAAATGATAGTTTTAATGCTTCTTAGGAATTTTACTATTTTGATAACGACGGCAACAAAATGATAGTTTTACATGCTTCTTAGGAATTTTACTATTTTGATAACGACGGCAACAAAATGATAGTTTTACATGCTTCTTAGGACTTTTACTATTTTGATAACGACGGCAACAAAATGATAGTTTTACATGCTTCTTAGGAATTTTACTATTTGGATAACGACGGCAACAAAATGATAATTTTACATGCTTCTCAGGAATTTTACTATTTTGATAACGAGGGCAACAAAATGATAGTTTTACATGCTTCTTAGGAATTTTACTATTTTGATAACGACGGCAACAAAATGATAGTTTTACATGCTTCTTAGGAATTTTACTATTTTGATAACGACGGCAACAAAATGATAGTTTTACATGCTTCTTAGGAATTTTACTATTTTGATAACGACGGCAACAAAATGATAGTTTTACATGCTTCTTAGGAATTTTACTATTTTGATAACGACGGCAACAAAATGATAATTTTACATGCTTCTCAGGAATTTTACTATTTTGAAGACGACGGCAACAAAATGATAGTTTCACATGCTTCTTAGGAATTTTACTATTTTGATAACGACGGCAACAAAATGATAGTTTTACATGCTTCTTAGGAATTTTACTATTTGGATAACGACGGCAACAAAATGATAATTTTACATGCTTCTCAGGAATTTTACTATTTTGATAACGAGGGCAACAAAATGATAGTTTTACATGCTTCTTAGGAATTTTACTATTTTGATAACGACGGCAACAAAATGATAGTTTTACATGCTTCTTAGGAATTTTACTATTTTGATAACGACGGCAACAAAATGATAGTTTTACATGCTTCTTAGGACTTTTACTATTTTGATAACGACGGCAACAAAATGATAGTTTTACGTGCTTCTTAGGAATTTTACTATTTTGATAACGAGGGCAACAAAATGATAGTTTTACATGCTTCTTAGGAATTTTACTATTTTGATAACGACGGCAACAAAATGATAGTTTTACATGCTTCTTAGGAATTTTACTATTTTGATAACGACGGCAACAAAATGATAGTTTTACATGCTTCTTAGGAATTTTACTATTTTGATAACGACGGCAACAAAATGATAGTTTTACATGCTTCTTAGGATTTTTACTATTTTGAAGACGACGGCAACAAAATGATAGTTTTACATGCTTCTTAGGAATTTTACTATTTTGATAACGACGGCAACAAAATGATAGTTTTACATGCTTCTTAGGAATTTTACTATTTTGATAACGACGGCAACAAAATGATAGTTTTACATGCTTCTTAGGAATTTTACTATTTGGATAACGACGGCAACAAAATGATAATTTTACATGCTTCTCAGGAATTTTACTATTTTGATAACGAGGGCAACAAAATGATAGTTTTACATGCTTCTTAGGAATTTTACTATTTTGATAACGACGGCAACAAAATGATAGTTTTACATGCTTCTTAGGAATTTTACTATTTTGATAACGACGGCAACAAAATGATAGTTTTACATGCTTCTTAGGAATTTTACTATTTTGATAACGACGGCAACAAAATGATAGTTTTACATGCTTCTTAGGAATTTTACTATTTTGATAACGACGGCAACAAAATGATAGTTTTACATGCTTCTTAGGAATTTTACTGTTTTGATAACGACGGCAACAAAATGATAGTTTTACATGCTTCTTAGGAATTTTACTATTTCGATAACGACGGCAACAAAATGATAGTTTTACATGCTTCCTAGGAATTTTACTATTTGGATAACGACGGCAACAAAATGATAATTTTACATGCTTCTCAGGAATTTTACTATTTTGATAACGAGGGCAACAAAATGATAGTTTTACATGCTTCTTAGGAATTTTACTATTTTGATAACGACGGCAACAAAATGATAGTTTTACATGCTTCTTAGGAATTTTACTATTTTGATAACGACGGCAACAAAATGATAGTTTTACTTGCTTCTTAGGAATTTTACTATTTTGATAACGACGGCAACAAAATGATAGTTTTTAATGCTTCTTAGGAATTTTACTATTTTGATAACGACGGCAACAAAATGATAGTTTTACATGCTTCTTAGGAATTTTACTATTTTGATAACGACGGCAACAAAATGATAGTTTTACATGCTTCTTAGGAATTTTACTATTTTGATAACGACGGCAACAAAATGATAGTTTTACATGCTTCTTAGGAATTTTACTATTTTGATAACGACGGCAACAAAATGATAGTTTTACATGCTTCTTAGGAATTTTACTATTTTGATAACGACGGCAACAAAATGATAGTTTTACATGCTTCTTAGGAATTTTACTATTTCGATAACGACGGCAACAAAATGATAGTTTTACATGCTTCCTAGGAATTTTACTATTTGGATAACGAGGGCAACAAAATGATAGTTTCACATGTTTCTTAGGAATTTTACTATTTTGATAACGAAGGCAACAAAATGATAGTTTTACATGCTTCTTAGGAATTTTACTATTTTGATAACGACGGCAACAAAATGATAGTTTTACATGCTTCTTAGGAATTTTACTATTTTGATAACGACGGCAACAAAATGATAGTTTTACATGCTTCTTAGGAATTTTACTATTTTGATAACGAGGGCAACAAAATGATAGTTTCACATTTTTCTTAGGAATTTTACTATTTTGATAACGACGGCAACAAAATGATAGTTTTACATGCTTCTTAGGAATTTTAATATTTTGATAACGAGGGCAACAAAATGATAGTTTTACATGCTTCTTAGGAATTTTACTATTTTGATAACGAGGGCAACAAAATGATAGTTTTACATGCTTCTTAGGAATTTTACTATTTTGATAACGAAGGCAACAAAATGATAGTTTTACATGCTTCTTAGGAATTTTACTGTTTTGATAACGACGGCAACAAAATGATAGTTTTACATGCTTCTTAGGAATTTTACTATTTCGATAACGACGGCAACAAAATGATAGTTTTACATGCTTCCTAGGAATTTTACTATTTGGATAACGACGGCAACAAAATGATAATTTTACATGCTTCTCAGGAATTTTACTATTTTGATAACGAGGGCAACAAAATGATAGTTTTACATGCTTCTTAGGAATTTTACTATTTTGATAACGACGGCAACAAAATGATAGTTTTACATGCTTCTTAGGAATTTTACTATTTTGATAACGACGGCAACAAAATGATAGTTTTACTTGCTTCTTAGGAATTTTACTATTTTGATAACGACGGCAACAAAATGATAGTTTTTAATGCTTCTTAGGAATTTTACTATTTTGATAACGACGGCAACAAAATGATAGTTTTACATGCTTCTTAGGAATTTTACTATTTTGATAACGACGGCAACAAAATGATAGTTTTACATGCTTCTTAGGAATTTTACTATTTTGATAACGACGGCAACAAAATGATAGTTTTACATGCTTCTTAGGAATTTTACTATTTTGATAACGACGGCAACAAAATGATAGTTTTACATGCTTCTTAGGAATTTTACTATTTTGATAACGACGGCAACAAAATGATAGTTTTACATGCTTCTTAGGAATTTTACTATTTCGATAACGACGGCAACAAAATGATAGTTTTACATGCTTCCTAGGAATTTTACTATTTGGATAACGACGGCAACAAAATGATAATTTTACATGCTTCTCAGGAATTTTACTATTTTGATAACGAGGGCAACAAAATGATAGTTTTACATGCTTCTTAGGAATTTTACTATTTTGATAACGACGGCAACAAAATGATAGTTTTACATGCTTCTTAGGAATTTTACTATTTTGATAACGACGGCAACAAAATGATAGTTTTACTTGCTTCTTAGGAATTTTACTATTTTGATAACGACGGCAACAAAATGATAGTTTTACATGCTTCTTAGGAATTTTATTGTTTTGATAACGAGGGCAACAAAATGATAGTTTTCCATGCTTCTTAGGAATTTTATTATGTTGATAACGAGGCCAACAAAATGATAGTTTTACATGCTTCTTAGGAATTTTACTATTTTGATAACGACGGCAACAAAATGATAGTTTTACATGCTTCTTAGGAAT
Source organism: Symsagittifera roscoffensis (assembly GCF_963678635.1). Taxonomy (NCBI): domain Eukaryota; kingdom Metazoa; phylum Xenacoelomorpha; order Acoela; family Convolutidae; genus Symsagittifera; species Symsagittifera roscoffensis. The sequence goes on along the minus strand of NC_087069.1, from coordinate 46,800,002 downwards.
TTTACTATTTTGATAACGACGGCAACAAAATGATAGTTTTACATGCTTCTTAGGAAATTTACTATTTTGATAACGAGGGCAACAAAATGATAGTTTTACATGCTTCTTAGGAATTTCACTATTTTGATAACGAGGGCAACAAAATGATAGTTTTACATGCTTCTTAGGAATTTTACTATTTTGATAACGAGGGCAACAAAATTATAGTTTTACATGCTTCTTAGGAATTTTACTATTTTGATAACGAGGGCAACAAAATGATAGTTTTACATGCTTCTTAGGAATTTTACTATTTTGATAATGAGGGCAACAAAATGATAGTTTTACATGCTTCTTAGGAATTATACTATTTTGATAACGAGGGCAACAAAATGATAGTTTTACATGCTTCTTAGGAATTTTACTATTTTGATAACGAGGGCAACAAAATGATAGTTTTACATGCTTCTTAGGAATTTTACTGTTTTGATAACGAGGGCAACAAAATGATAGTTTTACATGCTTCTCAGGAATTTTACTACTTTGATAACGAGGGCAACAAAATGATAGTTTTACATGCTTCTTAGGAATTTTACTATTTTGATAACGAGGGCAACAAAAAGATAGTTTCACATGTTTCTTAGGAATTTTACTATTTTGATAACGACGGCAACAAAATGATAGTTTTACATGCTTCTTAGGAATTTTACTATTTTGATAAGGAGGGCAACAAAATGATAGTTTTACATGCTTCTTAGGAATTTTACTATTTTGATAACGAGGGCAACAAAATGATAGTTTTACATGCTTCTTAGGAATTTTACTATTTTGATCACGAGGGCAACAAAATGATAGTTTTACATGCTTCTCAGGAATTTTACTACTTTGATAACGAGGGCAACAAAATGATAGTTTTACATGCTTCTTAGGAATTTTACTATTTTGATAACGAGGGCAACAAAATGATAGTTTCACATGTTTCTTAGGAATTTTACTATTTTGATAACGACGGCAACAAAATGATAGTTTTACATGCTTCTTAGGAATTTTACTATTTTGATAACGAGGGAAACAAAATGATAGTTTTACATGCTTCTTAGGAATTTTACTATTTTGATAACGAGGGCAACAAAATGATAGTTTTACATGCTTCTTAGGAATTTTACTATTTTGATAACGAGGGCAACAAAATGATAGTTTCACATGTTTCTTAGGAATTATACTATTTTGAAAACGACGGCAACAAAATGATAGTTTGACATGCTTCTTAGGAATTTTACTATTTTGATAACGAGCGCAACAAAATGATAGTTTTACATGCTTCTTAGGAATTTTACTATTTTGATAACGAGGGCAACAAAATGATAGTTTTACATGCTTCTCAGGAATTTTACTACTTTGATAACGAGGGCAACAAAATGATAGTTTTACATGCTTCTTAGGAATTTTACTATTTTGATAACGAGGGTAACAAAATGATAGTTTCACATGTTTCTTAAGAATTTTACTATTTTGATAACGACGGCAACAAATTGATAGTTTTACATGCTTCTTAGGAATTTTACTATTTTGATAACGAGGGCAACAAAATGATAGTTTTACATGCTTCTCAGGAATTTTACTACTTTGATAACGAGGGCAACAAAATGGTAGTTTTACATGCTTCTTAGGAATTTTATTATTTTGATAACGAGGGCAACAAAATGATAGTTTCACAAGTTTCTTAGGAATTTTACTATTTTGATAACGACGGCAACAAAATGATAGTTTTACATGCTTCTTAGGAATTTTACTATTTTGATAACGAGGGCAACAAAATGATAGTTCTACATGCTTCTTAGGAATTTTACTATTTTGATAACGAGGGCAACAAAATGATAGTTTTACATGCTTCTTAGGAATTTTACTATTTTGATAACGAGGGCAACAAAATGATAGTTTTACATGCTTCTTAGGAATTTTACTTTTTTGATAACAACGGCAACAAAATGATAGTTTTACATGCTTCTTAGGAATTTAACTATTTTGATAACGAGGGCAAAAAAATGATAGTTTTACATGCTTCTTAGGAATTTTACAATTTTGATAACGAGGGCAAAAAAAATGATAGTTTTACATGCTTCCTAGGAATTTTACTATTTTGATAACGAGGGCAACAAAATGATAGTCTTACATGCTTCTTAGGAATTTTACTATTTTGATAACGAGGGCAACAAAATGATAGTTTTACATGCTTCTTAGGAATTTTACTATTTTGATAATGAGGGCAACAAAATGATAGTTTTACATGCTTCTTAGGAATTATACTATTTTGATAACGAGGGCAACAAAATTATAGTTTTACATGCTTCTTAGGAATTTTACTATTTTGATAACGAGGGCAACAAAATGATACTTTTACATGCTTCTTAGGAATTTTACTATTTTGATAATGAGGGCAACAAAATGATAGTTTTACATGCTTCTTAGGAATTATACTATTTTGATAACGAGGGCAACAAAATGATAGTTTTACATGCTTCTTAGGAATTTTACTATTTTGATAACGAGGGCAACAAAATGATAGTTTTACATGCGTCTTAGGAATTTTACTATTTTGATAACGAGGGCAACAAAATGATAGTTTTACATGCTTCTCAGGAATTTTACTACTTTGATAACGAGGGCAACAAAATGATAGTTTTACATGCTTCTTAGGAATTTTACTATTTTGATAACGAGGGCAACAAAATGATAGTTTCACATGTTTCTTAGGAATTTTACTATTTTGATAACGACGGCAACAAAATGATAGTTTTACATGCTTCTTAAGAATTTTACTATTTTGATAACGAGGGCAACAAAATGATAGTTTCACATGTTTCTTAGGAATTTTACTATTTTGATAACGAGGGCAACAAAATGATAGTTTTACATGCTTCTTAGGAATTTTACTATTCTGATAACGAGGGCAACAAAATGATAGTTTTACATGCTTCTCAGGAATTTTACTACTTTGATAACGAGGGCAACAAAATGATAGTTTTACATGCTTCTTAGGAATTTTACTATTTTGATAACGAGGGCAACAAAATGATAGTTTCACATGTTTCTTAGGAATTTTACTATTTTGATAACGACGGCAACAAAATGATAGTTTTACATGCTTCTTAGGAATTTTACTATTTTGATAACGAGGGCAACAAAATGATAGTTTTACATGCTTCTTAGGAATTTTACTATTTTGATAACGAGGGCAACAAAATGATAGTTTTACATGCTTCTTAGGAATTTTACTATTTTGATAACGAGGGCAACAAAATGATAGTTTCACGTGTTTCTTAGGAATTTTACTATTTTGATAACGACGGCAACAAAATGATAGTTTTACATGCTTCTTAGGAATTTTACTATTTTGATAACGAGGGCAACAAAATGATAGTTTTACATGCTTCTTAGGAATTTTACTATTTTGATAACGAGGGCAACAAAATGATAGTTTTACATGCTTCTCAGGAATTTTACTACTTTGATAACGAGGGCAACAAAATGATAGTTTTACATGCTTCTTAGGAATTTTACTATTTTGATAACGAGGGCAACAAAATGATAGTTTCACATGTTTCTTAGGAATTTTACTATTTTGATAACGACGGCAACAAAATGATAGTTTTACATGCTTCTTAGGAATTTGACTATTTTGATAACGAGGGCAACAAAATGATAGTTTTACATGCTTCTCAGGAATTTTACTACTTTGATAACGAGGGCAACAAAATGATAGTTTTACATGCTTCTTAGGAATTTTACTATTTTGATAACGAGGGCAACAAAATGATAGTTTCACATGTTTCTTAGGAATTTTACTATTTTGATAACGACGGCAACAAAATGATAGTTTTACATGCTTCTTAGGAATTTTACTATTTTGATAACGAGGGCAACAAAATGATAGTTTTACATGCTTCTTAGGAATTTTACTATTTTGATAACGAGGGCAACAAAATGATAGTTTTACATGCTTCTTAGGAATTTTACTATTTTGATAACGAGGGCAACAAAATGATAGTTTTACATGCTTCTCAGGAATTTTACTACTTTGATAACGAGGGCAACAAAATGATAGTTTTACATGCTTCTTAGGAATTTTACTATTTTGATAACGAGGGCAACAAAATGATAGTTTCACATGTTTCTTAGGAATTTTACTATTTTGATAACGACGGCAACAAAATGATAGTTTTACATGCTTCTTAAGAATTTTACTATTTTGATAACGAGGGCAACAAAATGATAGTTTTACATGCTTCTTAGGAATTTTACTATTTTGATAACGACGGCAACAAAATGATAGTTTTACATGCTTCTTAGGAATTTTACTATTTTGATAACGAGCGCAACAAAATGATAGTTTTACATGCTTCTTAGGAATTTTACTATTTTGATAACAAGGGCAACAAAATGATAGTTTTACATGCTTCTTAGGAATTTTACTATTTTGATAACGAGGGCAACAAAATGATAGTTTTACATGCTTCTTAGGAATTTTACTATTTTGATAACGAGGGCAACAAAATGATAGTTTTACATGCTTCTTAGGAATTTTACTACTTTGATAACGAGGGCAACAAAATGATAGTTTTACATGCTTCTTAGGAATTTTACTATTTTGATAACGAGGGCAACAAAATGATAGTTTCACATGTTTCTTAGGAATTTTACTATTTTGATAACGACGGCAACAAAATGATAGTTTTACATGCTTCTTAGGAATTTTACTATTTTGATAACGAGGGCAACAAAATGATAGTTTCACATGTTTCTTAGGAATTTTACTATTTTGATAACGACGGAAACAAAATGATAGTTTTACATGCTTCTTAGGAATTTTACTATTTTGATAACGAGGGCAACAAAATGATAGTTTTACATGCTTCTTAGGAATTTTACTATTTTGATAACGACGGCAACAAAATGATAGTTTTACATGCTTCTTAGGAATTTTACTATTTTGATAACGAGGGCAACAAAATGATAGTTTTACATGCTTCTCAGGAATTTTACTACTTTAATAACGAGGGCAACAAAATGATAGTTTTACATGCTTCTTAGGAATTTTACTATTTTGATAACGAGGGCAACAAAATGATAGTTTTACATGCTTCTTAGGAATTTTACTATTTTGATAACGAGGGCAACAAAATGATAGTTTTACATGCTTCTTAGGAATTTTACTACTTTGATAACGAGGGCAACAAAATGATAGTTTTACATGCTTCTTAGGAATTTTACTATTTTGATAACGAGGGCAACAAAATGATAGTTTCACATGTTTCTTAGGAATTTTACTATTTTGATAACGAGGGCAACAAAATGATAGTTTTACATGCTTCTTAGGAATTTTACTATTTTGATAACGAGGGCAACAAAATGATAGTTTTACATGCTTCTTAGGAATTTTACTACTTTGATAACGAGGGCAACAAAATGATAGTTTTACATGCTTCTTAGGAATTTTACTATTTTGATAACGAGGGCAACAAAATGATAGTTTCACATGTTTCTTAGGAATTTTACTATTTTGATAACGACGGCAACAAAATGATAGTTTTACATGCTTCTTAGGAATTTTACTATTTTGATAACGAGGGCAACAAAATGATAGTTTCACATGTTTCTTAGGAATTTTACTATTTTGATAACGACGGAAACAAAATGATAGTTTTACATGCTTCTTAGGAATTTTACTATTTTGATAACGAGGGCAACAAAATGATAGTTTTACATGCTTCTTAGGAATTTTACTATTTTGATAACGACGGCAACAAAATGATAGTTTTACATGCTTCTTAGGAATTTTACTATTTTGATAACGAGGGCAACAAAATGATAGTTTTACATGCTTCTCAGGAATTTTACTACTTTAATAACGAGGGCAACAAAATGATAGTTTTACATGCTTCTTAGGAATTTTACTATTTTGATAACGAGGGCAACAAAATGATAGTTTCACATGTTTCTTAGGAATTTTACTATTTTGATAACGACGGCAACAAAATGATAGTTTTACATGCTTCTTAGGAATTTTACTATTTTGATAACGAGGGCAACAAAATGATAGTTTTACATGCTTCTTAGGAATTTTACTATTTTGATAACGACGGCAACAAAATGATAGTTTTACATGCTTCTTAGGAATTTTACTATTTTGATAACGAGCGCAACAAAATGATAGTTTTACATGCTTCTTAGGAATTTTACTATTTTGATAACAAGGGCAACAAAATGATAGTTTTACATGCTTCTTAGGAATTTTACTATTTTGATAACGAGGGCAACAAAATTATAGTTTTACATGCTTCTTAGGAATTTTACTATTTTGATAACGAGGGTAACAAAATGATAGTTTTACATGCTTCTTAGGAATTTTACTATTTGGATAATGAGGGCAACAAAATGATAGTTTTACATGCTTCTTAGGAATTATACTATTTTGATAACGAGGGCAACAAAATGATAGTTTTACATGCTTCTTAGGAATTTTACTTTTTTGATAACGAGGGCAACAAAATGATAGTTTTACATGCTTCTTAGGAATTTTACTATTTTGATAACGAGGGCAACAAAATGATAGTGTTACATGCTTCTCAAGAATTTTACCACTTTGATAACGAGGGCAACAAAATGATAGTTTTACATGCTTCTTAGGAATTTTACAATTTTGATAACGAGGGCAACAAAATGATAGTTTCACATGTTTCTTGGGAGTTTTACTATTTTGATAACGACGGCAACAAAATGATAGTTTTACATGCTTCTTAGGAATTTTACTATTTTGATAACGACGGCAACAAAATGATAGTTTTACATGCTTCTTAGGAATTTTACTATTTTGATAACGAGGGCAACAAAGTGATAGTTTTACATGCTTCTTAGGAATTTTACTATTTTGATAACGAGGGCAACAAAATGATAATTATACATGCTTCTCAGGAATTTTACTACTTTGATAACGAGGGCAACAAAATGATAGTTTTACATGCTTCTTAGGAATTTTACTATTTTGATAACGAGGGCAACAAAATGATAGTTTCACATGTTTCTTAGGAGTTTTACTATTTTGATAACGACGGCAACAAAATGATAGTTTTACATGCTTCTTAGGAATTTTACTATTTTGATAACGAGGGCAACAAAATGATAGTTTTACATGCTTCTTAGGAATTTTACTATTTTGATAACGAGGGCAACAAAATGATAGTTTTACATGCTTCTCAGGAATTTTACCACTTTGATAACGAGGGCAACAAAATGATAGTTTTACATGCTTCTTAGGAATTTTACAATTTTGATAACGAGGGCAACAAAATGATAGTTTCACATGTTTCTTGGGAATTTTACTATTTTGATAACGACGGCAACAAAATGATAGTTTTACATGCTTCTTAGGAATTTTACTATTTTGATAACGACGGCAACAAAATGATAGTTTTTTATGCTTCTTAGGAATTTTACTATTTTGATAACGAGGGCAACAAAGTGATAGTTTTACATGCTTCTTAGGAATTTTACTATTTTGATAACGAGGGCAACAAAATGATAATTATACATGCTTCTCAGGAATTTTACTACTTTGATAACGAGGGCAACAAAATGATAGTTTTACATGCTTCTTAGGAATTTTACTATTTTGATAACGAGGGCAACAAAATGATAGTTTCACATGTTTCTTAGGAATTTTACTATTTTGATAACGAGGGCAACAAAATGATAGTTTTACATGCTTCTTAGGAATTTTACTATTTTGATAACGAGGGCAACAAAATGATAGTTTTACATGCTTCTTAGGAATTTTACTATTTTGATAACGAGGGCAACAAAATGATAGTTTCACATGTTTCTTAGGAATTTTACTATTTTGATAACGAGGGCAACAAAATGATAGTTTTACATGCTTCTTAGGAATTTTACTATTTTGATAACGAGGGCAACAAAATGATAGTTTTACATGCTTCTTAGGAATTTTACTATTTTGATAACGAGGGCAACAAAATGATAGTTTCACATGTTTCTTAGAAATTTTACTATTTTGATAACGAGGGCAACAAAATGATAGTTTCACATGCTTCTTAGGAATTTTACTATTTTGATAACGAGGGCAACAAAATGATAGTTTTACATGCTTCTTAGGAATTTTACTATTTTGATAACGAGGGCAACAAAATGATAGTTTTACATGCTTCTCAGGAATTTTACCACTTTGATAACGAGGGCAACAAAATGATAGTTTTACATGCTTCTTAGGAATTTTACAATTTTGATAACGAGGGCAACAAAATGATAGTTTCACATGTTTCTTGGGAATTTTACTATTTTGATAACGACGGCAACAAAATGATAGTTTTACATGCTTCTTAGGAATTTTACTATTTTGATAACGACGGCAACAAAATGATAATTTTTTATGCTTCTTAGGAATTTTACTATTTTGATAACGAGGGCAACAAAGTGATAGTTTTACATGCTTCTTAGGAATTTTACTATTTTGATAACGAGGGCAACAAAATGATAATTATACATGCTTCTCAGGAATTTTACTACTTTGATAACGAGGGCAACAAAATGATAGTTTTACATGCTTCTTAGGAATTTTACTATTTTGATAACGAGGGCAACAAAATGATAGTTTCACATGTTTCTTAGGAATTTTACTATTTTGATAACGAGGGCAACAAAATGATAGTTTTACATGCTTCTTAGGAATTTTACTATTTTGATAACGAGGGCAACAAAATGATAGTTTTACATGCTTCTTAGGAATTTTACTATTTTGATAACAAGGGCAACAAAATGATAGTTTCACATTTTTCTTAGGAATTTTACTATTTTGATAACGAGGGCAACAAAATGATAGTTTTACATGCTTCTTAGGAATTTTACTATTTTGATAACGAGGGCAACAAAATGATAGTTTTACATGCTTCTTAGGAATTTTACTATTTTGATAACGAGGGCAACAAAATGATAGTTTCACATGTTTCTTAGAAATTTTACTATTTTGATAACGAGGGCAACAAAATGATAGTTTCACATGCTTCTTAGGAATTTTACTATTTTGATAACGAGGGCAACAAAATAATAGTTTTACATGCTTCTTAGGAATTTTACTATTTTGATAACGAGGGCAACAAAATGATAGTTTTACATGCTTCTCAGGAATTTTACCACTTTGATAACGAGGGCAACAAAATGATAGTTTTACATGCTTCTTAGGAATTTTACAATTTTGATAACGAGGGCAACAAAATGATAGTTTCACATGTTTCTTGGGAATTTTACTATTTTGATAACGACGGCAACAAAATGATAGTTTTACATGCTTCTTAGGAATTTTACTATTTTGATAACCACGGCAACAAAATGATAGTTTTACATGCTTCTTAGGAATTTTACTATTTTGATAACGAGGGCAACAAAGTGATAGTTTTACATGCTTCTTAGGAATTTTACTATTTTGATAACGAGGGCAACAAAATGATAATTATACAGGCTTCTCAGGAATTTTACTACTTTGATAACGAGGGCAACAAAATGATAGTTTTACATGCTTCTTAGGAATTTTACTATTTTGATAACGAGGGCAACAAAATGATAGTTTCACATGTTTCTTAGGAATTTTACTATTTTGATAACGAGGGCAACAAAATGATAGTTTTACATGCTTCTTAGGAATTTTACTATTTTGATAACGAGGGCAACAAAATGATAGTTTTACATGCTTCTTAGGAATTTTACTATTTTGATAACGAGGGCAACAAAATGATAGTTTTACATGCTTCTCAGGAATTTTACCACTTTGATAACGAGGGCAACAAAATGATAGTTTTACATGCTTCTTATGAATTTTACAATTTTGATAACGAGGGCAACAAAATGATAGTTTCACATGTTTCTTGGGAATTTTACTATTTTGATAACGACGGCAACAAAATGATAGTTTTACATGCTTCTTAGGAATTTTACTATTTTGATAACGACGGCAACAAAATGATAGTTTTACATGCTTCTTAGGAATTTTACTATTTTGATAACGAGGGCAACAAAGTGATAGTTTTACATGCTTCTTAGGAATTTTACTATTTTGATAACGAGGGCAACAAAATGATAATTATACATGCTTCTCAGGAATTTTACTACTTTGATAACGAGGGCAACAAAATGATAGTTTTACATGCTTCTTAGGAATTTTACTATTTTGATAACGAGGGCAACAAAATGATAGTTTCACATGTTTCTTAGGAATTTTACTATTTTGATAACGACGGCAACAAAATGATAGTTTTACATGCTTCTTAGGAATTTTACTATTTTGATAACGAGGGCAACAAAATGATAGTTTTACATGCTTCTTAGGAATTTTACTATTTTGATAACGAGGGCAACAAAATGATAGTTTTACATGCTTCTTAGGAATTTTACTATTTTGATAACGAGGGCAACAAATGATAGTTTCACATGTTTCTTAGGAATTTTACTATTTTGATAACGACGGCAACAAAAAGATAGTTTTACATGCTTCTTAGGAATTTTACTATTTTGATAACGAGGGCAACAAAATGATAGTTTTACATGCTTCTTAGGAATTTTACTATTTTGATAACGAGGGCAACAAAATGATAGTTTTACATGCTTCTCAGGAATTTTACTACTTTGATAACGAGGGCAACAAAATGATAGTTTTACATGCTTCTTAGGAATTTTACTATTTTGATAACGAGGGCAACAAAATGATAGTTTCACATGTTTCTTAGGAATTTTACTATTTTGATAACGACGGCAACAAAATGATAGTTTTACATGCTTCTTAGGAATTTTACTATTTTGATAACGAGGGCAACAAACTGATAGTCTTACATGCTTCTCAGGAATTTACTACTTTGATAACGAGGGCAACAAAATGATAGTTTTACATGCTTCTTAGGAATTTTACTATTTTGATAACGAGGGCAACAAAATGATAGTTTCACATGTTTCTTAGGAATTTTACTATTTTGATAACGACGGCAACAAAATGATAGTTTTACATGCTTCTTAGGAATTTTACTATTTTGATAACGAGGGCAACAAAATGATAGTTTTACATGCTTCTTAGGAATTTTACTATTTTGATAACGAGGGCAACAAAATGATAGTTTTACATGCTTCTTAGGAATTTTACTATTTTGATAACGAGGGCAACAAAATGATAGTTTTACATGCTTCTCAGGAATTTTACTACTTTGATAACGAGGGCAACAAAATGATAGTTTTACAAGCTTCTTAGGAATTTTACTATTTTGATAACGAGGGCAACAAAATGATAGTTTCACATGTTTCTTAGGAATTTTACTATTTTGATAACGACGGCAACAAAATGATAGTTTTACATGCTTCTTAGGAATTTTACTATTTTGATAACGAGGGCAACAAAATGATAGTTATACATGCTTCTTAGGAATTTTACTATTTTGATAACGAGGGCAACAAAATGATAGTTTTACATGCTTCTTAGGAATTTTACTATTTTGATAACGAGGGCAACAAAATGATAGTTTTACATGCTTCTTAGGACTTTTACTATTTCGATAACGAAGGCAACAAAATGATAGTTTTACATGCTTCTTAGGAATTTTACTTTTTTGATAACAACGGCTACAAAATGATAGTTTTACATGCTTCTTAGGAATTTAACTATTTTGATAACGAGGGCAAAAAAAATGATAGTTTTACATGCTTCTTAGGAATTTTACAATTTTGATAACGAGGGCAAAAAAAATGATAGTTTTACATGCTTCTTAGGAATTTTACTATTTTGATAACGAGGGCAATAAAATGATAGTCTTACATGCTTCTTAGGAATTTTACTATTTTGATAACGAGGGCAACAAAATGATAGTTTTACATGCTTCTTAGGAATTTTACTATTTTGATAATGAGGGCAACAAAATGATAGTTTTACATGCTTCTTAGGAATTATACTATTTTGATAACGAGGGCAACAAAATTATAGTTTTACATGCTTCTTAGGAATTTTACTATTTTGATAACGAGGGCAACAAAATGATAGTTTTACATGCTTCTTAGAATTTTACTATTTTGATAATGAGGGCAACAAAATGATAGTTTTACATGCTTCTTAGGAATTATACTATTTTGATAACGAGGGCAACAAAATGATAGTTTTACATGCTTCTTAGGAATTTTACTATTTTGATAACGAGGGCAACAAAATGATAGTTTTACATGCTTCTTAGGACTTTTACTATTTCGATAACGAAGGCAACAAAATGATAGTTTTACATGCTTCTTAGGAATTTTACTTTTTTGATAACAACGGCTACAAAATGATAGTTTTACATGCTTCTTAGGAATTTAACTATTTTGATAACGAGGGCAAAAAAATGATAGTTTTACATGCTTCTTAGGAATTTTACAATTTTGATAACGAGGGCAAAAAAATGATAGTTTTACATGCTTCTTAGGAATTTTACTATTTTGATAACGAGGGCAACAAAATGATAGTCTTACATGCTTCTTAGGAATTTTACTATTTTGATAACGAGGGCAACAAAATGATAGTTTTACATGCTTCTTAGGAATTTTACTATTTTGATAATGAGGGCAACAAAATGATAGTTTTACATGCTTCTTAGGAATTATACTATTTTGATAACGAGGGCAACAAAATTATAGTTTTACATGCTTCTTAGGAATTTTACTATTTTGATAACGAGGGCAACAAAATGATAGTTTTACATGCTTCTTAGGAATTTTACTATTTTGATAATGAGGGCAACAAAATGATAGTTTTACATGCTTCTTAGGAATTATACTATTTTGATAACGAGGGCAACAAAATGATAGTTTTACATGCTTCTTAGGAATTTTACTATTTTGATAACGAGGGCAACAAAATGATAGTTTTACATGCTTCTTATGAATTTTACTATTTTGATAACGAGGGCAACAAAATGATAGTTTTACATGCTTCTCAGGAATCTTACTACTGTGATAACGAGGGCAACAAAATGATAGTTTTACATGCTTCTGAGGAATTTTACTATTTTGATAACGAGGGCAACAAAATGATAGTTTCACATGTTTCTTAGGAATTTTACTATTTTGATAACGACGGCAACAAAATGATAGTTTTACATGCTTCTTAGGAATTTTACTATTTTGATAACGAGGGCAACAAAATGATAGTTTCACATGTTTCTTAGGAATTTTACTATTTTGATAACGACGGCAACAAAATGATAGTTTTACATGCTTCTTAGGAATTTTAATATTTTGATAACGAGGGCAACAAAATGATAGTTTTACATGCTTCTTAGGAATTTTACTATTTTGATAACGAGGGCAACAAAATGATAGTTTTACATGCTTCTTAGGAATTTTACTATTTTGATAACGAAGGCAACAAAATGATAGTTTTACATGCTTCTTAGGACTTTTACTATTTCGATAACGAAGGCAACAAAATGATAGTTTTACATGCTTCTTAGGAATTTTACTTTTTTGATAACAACGGCAACAAAATGATAGTTTTACATGCTTCTTAGGAATTTAACTATTTTGATAACGAGGGCAAAATATGATAGTTTTACATGCTTCTTAGGAATTTTACAATTTTGATAACGAGGGCAAAAAAAATGATAGTTTTACATGCTTCTTAGGAATTTTACTATTTTGATAACGAGGGCAACAAAATGATAGTTTTACATGCTTCTTAGGAATTTTACTATTTTGATAACGAGGGCAACAAAATGATAGTTTTACATGCTTCTTAGGAATTTTACTATTTTGATAACGAGGGCAACAAAATGATAGTTTCACATGTTTCTTAGGAATTTTACTATTTTGATAACGACGGCAACAAAATGATAGTTTTACATGCTTCTTAGGAATTTTACTATTTTGATAACAAGGGCAACAAAATGATAGTTTTACATGCTTCTTAGGAATTTTACTATTTTGATAACGAGGGCAACAAAATGATAGTTTTACATGCTTCTTAGGATTTTTACTATTTCGATAACGAAGGCAACAAAATGATAGTTTTACATGCTTCTTAGGAATTTTACTTTTTTGATAACAACGGCAACAAAATGATAGTTTTACATGCTTCTTAGGAATTTTACTATTTTGATAACGAGGGCAACAAAATGATAGTTTCACATGTTTCTTAGGAATTTTACTATTTTGATAACGAGGGCAACAAAATGATAGTTTCACATGTTTCTTAGGAATTTAACTATTTTGATAACGAGGGCAAAAAAATGATAGTTTTACATGCTTCTTAGGAATTTTACAATTTTGATAACGAGGGCAAAAAAAATGATAGTTTTACATGCTTCTTAGGAATTTTACTATTTTGATAACGAGGGCAACAAAATGATAGTCTTACATGCTTTTTAGGAATTTTTCTATTTTGATAACGAGGGCAACAAAATGATAGTTTTACATGCTTCTTAGGAATTTAACTATTTTGATAACGAGGGCAAAAAAATGATAGTTTTACATGCTTCTTAGGAATTTTACATTTTTGATAACGAGGGCAAAAAAAATGATAGTTTTACATGCTTCTTAGGAATTTTACTATTTTGATAAGGAGGGCAACAAAATGATAGTTTTACACGCTTCTTTGAAATTTAACTATTTTGATAACGAGGGCTACAAAATGATAGTTTTACATGCTTCTTAGGAATTTTACTATTTTGATAACGACGGCAACAAAATGATAGTTTTACATGCTTCTTAGGAATTTTACTATTTTGATAACGAGGGCAACAAAATGATAGGTTTACATGCTTCTTAGGAATTTTACTATTTTGATAAGGAGGGCAACAAAATGATAGTTTTACATGCTTCTTAGGAATTTTACTATTTTGATAACGAGGGCAATAAAATGATAGTTTTACATGCTTCTTAGGAATTTTACTATTTTGATAACGACGGCAACAAAATGATAGTTTTACATGCTTCTTAGGAATTTTACTATTTTGATAACGACGGCAACAAAATGATAGTTTTACATGCTTCTTAGGAATTTTACTATTTTGATAACGAGCGCAACAAAATGATAGTTTTACATGCTTCTTAGGAATTTTACTATTTTGATAAGAAGGGCAACAAAATGATAGTTTTACATGCTTCTTAGGAATTTTACTATTTTGATAACGAGGGCAACAAAATCATAGTTTTACATACTTCTTAGGAGTTTTACTATTTTGATAACGAGGGCAACAAAATGATAGTTTTACATGCTTCTTAGGAATTTTACTTTTTTGATAACGAGGGCTACAAAATGATAGTTTTACATGCTTCTTAGGAATTTTACTATTTTGATAACGACGGCAACAAAATGATAGTTTTACATGCTTCTTAGGAATTTTACTATTTTGATAACGAGGGCAACAAAATGATAGGTTTACATGCTTCTTAGGAATTTTACTATTTTGATAAGGAGGGCAACAAAATGATAGTTTTACATAATTCTTAGGAATTTTACTATTTTGATAACGACGGCAACAAAATGATAGTTTTACATGCTTCTTAGGAATTTTACTATTTTGATAACGAGCGCAACAAAATGATAGTTTTACACGCTTCTTAGAAATTTAACTATTTTGATAACGAGGGCTACAAAATGATAGTTTTACATGCTTCTTAGGAATTTTACTGTTTTGATAACGACGGCAACAAAATGATAGTTTTACATGCTTCTTAGGAATTTTAATATTTTGATAACGAGGGCAACAAAATGATAGGTTTACATGCTTCTTAGGAATTTTACTATTTTGATAAGGAGGGCAACAAAATGATAGTTTTACATGCTTCTTAGGAATTTTACTATTTTGATAACAACGGCAACAAAATGATAGTTTTACATGCTTCTTAGGAATTTTACTATTTTGATAACGAGCGCAACAAAATGATAGTTTTACATGCTTCTTAGGAATTTTACTATTTTGATAACAAGGGCAACAAAATGATAGTTTTACATGCTTCTTAGGAATTTTACTATTTTGATAACGAGGGCAACAAAATGATAGTTTTACATGCTTCTTAGGAAATTTACTATTTTGATAACGAGGGAAACAAAATGATAGTTTTACATGCTTCTTAGGAATTTTACTATTTTGATAATGAGGGCAACAAAATGATAGTTTTACATGCTTCTTAGGAATTTTACTATTTTGATAACGAGGGCAACAAAATGATAGTCTTACATGCTTTTTAGGAATTTTACTATTTTGATAACGAGGGCAACAAAATGATAGTTTTACATGCTTCTTAGGAATTTTACTATTTTGATAACGAGGGCAACAAAACGATAGTTTTACATGCTTCTTAGGAATTTTACTATTTTGATAACGAGGGCAACAAAATGATAGTTTTACATGCTTCTTAGGAATTTTACTATTTTGATAACGACGGCAACAAAATGATAGTTTTACATGCTTCTTAGGAATTTTACTATTTTGATAACGACGGCAACAAAATGATAGTTTTACATGCTTCTTAGGAATTTTACTATTTTGATAACGAGCGCAACAAAATGATAGTTTTACATGCTTCTTAGGAATTTTACTATTTTGATAACAAGGGCAACAAAATGATAGTTTTACATGCTTCTTAGGAATTTTACTATTTTGATAACGAGGGCAACAAAATGATAGTTTTACATGCTTCTTAGGAAATTTACTATTTTGATAACAAGGGCAACAAAATGATAGTTTTACATGCTTCTTAGGAATTTTACTATTTTGATAACGAGGGCAACAAAATGATAGTTTTACATGCTTCTTAGGAAATTTACTATTTTGATAACGAGGGAAACAAAATGATAGTTTTACATGCTTCTTAGGAATTTTACTATTTTGATAATGAGGGCAACAAAATGATAGTTTTACATGCTTCTTAGGAATTTTACTTTTTTGATAACGAGGGCAACAAAATGATAGTTTTACATGCTTTTTAGGAATTTTACTATTTTGATAACGAGGGCAACAAAATGATAGTTTTACATGCTTCTTAGGAATTTTACTATTTTGATAACGAGGGCAACAAAACGATAGTTTTACATGCTTCTCAGGAATTTTACTATTTTGATAACGAGGGCAACAAAATGATAGTTTTACATGCTTCTTAGGAATTTTACTATTTTGATAACGAGGGCAACAAAATGATAGTTTTACATGCTTCTTAGGAATTTTACTATTTTGATAACGAGGGCAACAAAATGATAGTTTCACATGTTTCTTAGGAATTTTACTATTTTGATAACGACGGCAACAAAATGATAGTTTTACATGCTTCTTAGGAATTTCACTATTTTGATAACGAGGGCAACAAAATGATATTTTTACATGCTTCTTAGGATTTTTACTATTTTGATAACGAGGGCAACAAAATGATAGTTTTACATGCTTCTTAGGAATTATACTATTTTGATAACGAGGGCAACAAAATGATAGTTTTACATGCTTCTTAGGACTTTTACTATTTCGATAACGAAGGCAACAAAATGATAGTTTTACATGCTTCTTAGGATTTTTACTTTTTTGATAACAACGGCAACAAAATGATAGTTTTACATGCTTCTTAGGAATTTAACTATTTTGATAACGAGGGCAAAAAAATGATAGTTTTACATGCTTCTTAGGAATTTTACAATTTTGATAACGAGGGCAAAAAAAAATGATTGTTTTACATGCTTCTTAGGAATTTTACTATTTTGATAACGAGGGCAAAAAAATGATAGTTTTACATGCTTCTTAGGAATTTTACAATTTTGATAACGAGGGCAAAAAAATGATAGTTTTACATGCTTCTTAGGAATTTTACTATTTTGATAACGAGGGCAACAAAATGATAGTTTTACATACTTCTTAGGAATTTTACTATTTTGATAACGAGGGCAAAAAAATGATAGTTTTACATGCTTCTTAGGAATTTTACTATTTTGATAACGAGGGCAACAAAATGATAGTTTTACATGCTTCTTAGGAATTTTACTATTTTGATAACGACGGCAACAAAATGATAGTTTTACATGCTTCTTAGGAATTTTACTATTTTGATAACGACGGCAACAAAATGATAGTTTTACATGCTTCTTAGGAATTTTACTATTTTGATAACGAGCGCAACAAAATGATAGTTTTACATGCTTCTTAGGAATTTTACTATTTTGATAACAAGGGCAACAAAATGATAGTTTTACATGCTTCTTAGGAATTTTACTATTTTGATAACGAGGGCAACAAAATGATAGTTTTACATGCTTCTTAGGAAATTTACTATTTTGATAACAAGGGCAACAAAATGATAGTTTTACATGCTTCTTAGGAATTTTACTATTTTGATAACGAGGGCAACAAAATGATAGTTTTACATGCTTCTTAGGAAATTTACTATTTTGATAACGAGGGAAACAAAATGATAGTTTTACATGCTTCTTAGGAATTTTACTATTTTGATAATGAGGGCAACAAAATGATAGTTTTACATGCTTCTTAGGAATTTTACTTTTTTGATAACGAGGGCAACAAAATGATAGTTTTACATGCTTTTTAGGAATTTTACTATTTTGATAACGAGGGCAACAAAATGATAGTTTTACATGCTTCTTAGGAATTTTACTATTTTGATAACGAGGGCAACAAAACGATAGTTTTACATGCTTCTCAGGAATTTTACTATTTTGATAACGAGGGCAACAAAATGATAGTTTTACATGCTTCTTAGGAATTTTACTATTTTGATAACGAGGGCAACAAAATGATAGTTTTACATGCTTCTTAGGAATTTTACTATTTTGATAACGAGGGCAACAAAATGATAGTTTCACATGTTTCTTAGGAATTTTACTATTTTGATAACGACGGCAACAAAATGATAGTTTTACATGCTTCTTAGGAATTTCACTATTTTGATAACGAGGGCAACAAAATGATATTTTTACATGCTTCTTAGGATTTTTACTATTTTGATAACGAGGGCAACAAAATGATAGTTTTACATGCTTCTTAGGAATTATACTATTTTGATAACGAGGGCAACAAAATGATAGTTTTACATGCTTCTTAGGATTTTTACTTTTTTGATAACAACGGCAACAAAATGATAGTTTTACATGCTTCTTAGGAATTTAACTATTTTGATAACGAGGGCAAAAAAATGATAGTTTTACATGCTTCTTAGGAATTTTACAATTTTGATAACGAGGGCAAAAAAAAATGATTGTTTTACATGCTTCTTAGGAATTTTACTATTTTGATAACGAGGGCAAAAAAATGATAGTTTTACATGCTTCTTAGGAATTTTACAATTTTGATAACGAGGGCAAAAAAATGATAGTTTTACATGCTTCTTAGGAATTTTACTATTTTGATAACGAGGGCAACAAAATGATAGTTTTACATACTTCTTAGGAATTTTACTATTTTGATAACGAGGGCAAAAAAATGATAGTTTTACATGCTTCTTAGGAATTTTACTATTTTGATAACGAGGGCAACAAAATGATAGTTTTGCATGCTTCTCAGGAATTTTACTATTTTGATAACGAGGGCAACAAAATGATAGTTTTACACGCTTCTTAAGAATTTTACTATTTTGATAACGAGGCCAACAAAATGATAGTTTTACATGCTTCTTAAAAATTTTACTTTTTTGATAACAACGGCAACACAATGATAGTTTTACATGCTTCTTAGGAATTTAACTATTTTGATAACGAGGGCAAAACATTTTTTACTATTTTGATAACGAGGGCAACAAAATGATAGTTTTACATGCTTCTTAAGAATTTTACTATTTTGATAACGAGGGCAAAAAAAAAGATAGTTGTACATGCTTCTTAGGAATTTTACTATTTTGATAACGACGGCAACAAATTGATAGTTTAGATGCTTCTTAGGAATTTTACTATTTTGATAACGAGGGTAACAAAATGATAGTTTTACATGCTTCTTAGGTATTTAACTATTTTGATAATTAGGGCAACAAAATGTTAGTTTTACATGCTTCTTAGGAATTTCACTATTTTGATATCGAGGGCAACAAAATGATAGTTTTACAAACTTCTTAGGATTTTAACTATTTTGATAACGAGGGCAACAAAATGGTAGTTTTACATGCTTCTTAGGAATTTAACTATTTTGATAACGAGGGCAACAAAATGATAGTTTTACATGCTTCTTAGGAATTTTACTATTCTGATAACGACGGCAACAAAATGATAGTTTTACAAGCTTCTTAGGAATTTTACTATTTTGATAACGAGGGCAACAAAATGATAGTTTTACATGCTTCTTAGGAATTTTACTATTTTGATAACGAGGGCAACAAAATGATAGTTTTACATGCTTCTTAGGAATTTTACTATTTTGATAACGACGGCAACAAAATGATAGTTTTACATGCTTCTTAGGAATTTTACTATTTTGATAACGTGAACAACAAAATGATAATTTTACATGCTTCTTAGGAATTTAACTATTTTGATAACGAGGGCAACAAAATGATAGTTTTACATGCTTCTTAGGAATTTTACTATTTTGATAACGAGGGCAACAAAATGATAGTTTTACATGCTTGTTAGGAATTTTACTATTTTGATAACGAGGGCAACAAAATGATAGTTTTACATGCTTCTTAGGAATTTTACTATTTTGATAGCGAGGGCAACAAAATGATAGTTTTACATGTTTTTTAGGAATTTTACTATTTTGATAACGAGGGCAACAAAATAATAGTTTTACATGCTTCTTAGGAATTTTACTATTTTTATGACGAGGGCAACAAAATGATAGTTTTACATGCTTCTTAGGAATTTTACGATTTTGATAACGAGGGCAACAAAATGATAGTTTTACATGCTTCTCAGGAATTTTACTATTTTGATAACGAGGGCAACAAAATGATAGTTTTACATGCTTCTTAGGAATTTTACTATTTTGATAACGAGGGCAACAAAATGATAGTTTTACATGCTTCTTAGGAATTTTACTATTTTGATAACGAGGGCAACAAAATGATAGCTTTACATGCTTCTTAGGAGTTTTACTATTTTGATAACTAGGGCAACAAAATGATAGTTTTACATGCTTCTTAGGAATTTTACTATTTTGATAACGAGGGCAACAAAATGATAGCTTTACATGCTTCTTAGGAGTTTTACTATTTTGATAACGAGGGCAACAAAATGATAGTTTTACATGCTTCTTAGGAATTTTACTATTTTGATAACGAGGGCAACAAAATGATAGTAGTACATGCTTCTCAGGAATTTTACTATTTTGATAACGAGGGCAACAAAATGATAGTTTTACATGCTTCTTAGGAATTTTACTATTTTGATAACGAGGGCAACAAAATGATAGTTTTACATGCTTCTTAGGAATTTTACTATTTTGATAACGAGGGCAACAAAATGATAGTTTTACATGCTTCTTAGGAATTTTACTATTTTGATAACGAGGGCAACAAAATGATAGTTTTACATGCTTCTTAGGAATTTTACTACTTTGATAACGAGGGCAAAAAAATGATAGTTTTACATGCTTCTTAGGAATTTTACTATTTTGATAACGAGGGCAAAAAATGATAGTTTTACATGCTTCTTAGGAATTTTACTATTTTGATAACGAGGGCAACAAAATGATAGTTTTACATGCTTCTTAGGAATTTTACTATTTTGATAACGAGGGCAACAAAATGATAGTAGTACATGCTTCTCAGGAATTTTACTATTTTGATAACGAGGGCAACAAAATGATAGTTTTACATGCTTCTTAGGAATTTTACTATTTTGATAACGAGGGCAACAAAATGATAGTTTTACATGCTTCTTAGGAATTTTACTATTTTGATAACGAGGGCGACAAAATGATAGTTTTACATGCTTCTTAGGAATTTTACTATTTTGATAACGAGGGCAACAAAATGATAGTTTTACATGCTTCTTAGGAATTTTACTATTTTGATAACGAGGGCAACAAAATGATAGTTTTACATGCTTCTTAGGAATTTTACTACTTTGATAACGAGGGCAAAAAAATGATAGTTTTACATGCTTCTTAGGAATTTTACTATTTTGATAACGAGGGCAAAAAAATGATAGTTTTACATGCTTCTTAGGAATTTTACTATTTTGATAACGAGGGCAACAAAATGATAGTTTTACATGCTTCTTAGGAATTTTACTATTTTGATAACGAGGGCAACAAAATGATAGTAGTACATGCTTCTCAGGAATTTTACTATTTTGATAACGAGGGCAACAAAATGATAGTTTTACATGCTTCTTAGGATTTTTACTATTTTGATAACGAGGGCAACAAAATGATAGTTTTACATGCTTCTTAGGAATTTTACTATTTTGATAACGAGGGCAACAAAATGATAGTTTTACATGCTTCTTAGGAATTTTACTATTTTGATAACGAGGGCAACAAAATGATAGTTTTACATGCTTCTTAGGAATTTTACTACTTTGATAACGAGGGCAAAAAAATGATAGTTTTACATGCTTCTTAGGAATTTTACTATTTTGATAACGAGGGCAAAAAAATGATAGTTTTACATGCTTCTTAGGAATTTTACTATTTTGATAACGAGGGCAACAAAATGATAGTTTTACATGCTTCTTAGGAATTTTACTATTTTGATAACGAGGGCAACAAAATGATAGTTTTACATGCTTCTGAGGAATTTTACTATTTTGATAACGAGGGCAACAAAACGATAGTTTTACATGCTTCTCAGGAATTTTACTATTTTGATAACGAGGGCGACAAAATGATAGTTTTACATGCTTCTTAGGAATTTTACTATTTTGATAACGAGGGCAACAAAATGATAGTTTTACATGCTTCTTAGGAATTTTACTATTTCGATAACGAGGGCAACAAAATGATAGTTTCACATGTTTCTTAGGAATTTTACTATTTTGATAACGACGGCAACAAAATGATAGTTTTACATGCTTCTTAGGAATTTTACTATTTTGATAACGAGGGCAACAAAATGATAGTTTTACATGCTTCTTAGGAATTTTACTATTTTGATAACGAGGGCAACAAAATGATAGTTTTACATACTTCTTGAAATATCGTGTGTAGGAAAAATTTTTGCCATTGTTTCTAGACTTCTAAATATTGAGTTTTTTGAAGCTGTTTCTACAATAAGGATCTCGATTTGTAATGCTGTTTAGATTTGGTAATGCTGTTTAAGTTTCAATCATAAAGTCTATTTTTTGTAGATCCAACTCGATGCCTGAGTAAGTTAGTGACGCGGATGATTATGGGTCGGTTGATTCATTGGAAGAAGATGCGGGTATCGTATGATGGGAGGATTCGTTGGGTCTTTGTGTTCTAAAATAAACGTGATTGGGCAGTTTTAGTAATCTTATTATCTGTAATTGTTTCGGGAAGGTTTGGGTATGGCTTACTGTCCATGATTCATCGGTGGTGATTCATCAATGGGTAGGTGCGTTTTCAGATGTTTTCAAAGGATCTACGGAGTGATTGTCCAGATTGACTTTTTCGGTGAAACAAAATTGAAGTTCCGGTAGGGGTGAGTTGATATCATTTGCTGGTTGATGATGTTGTAGTCAGTGATTAAGCTGCATGGTTGGAGAAATTGTGATATATCCTGTCTGTACAAAACAGTCCCATACAAAACAGTCCAATACAAAACAGTCCGAAAAAACATAGCAAAATACAAAAAAAACAGACCCATACAAAACAGTCCCAAAAATAGTCCAAAAAATAGTCCAAAAAACAGTCCCATTGTTCTAGAAGCTGATAAGTAAATTTATCTCATATTAAACATATTTTGATTCCAGCTAATCCGAATAACAATAGGTAGTATAGTAGAAAAATTAGAACAACCTAGATAACAGCAGCGGCCACTCAATAAAAGCAATAACATTCGAAACATTAAAGTTAACGCAATTTAGGAAAATGGACTCTTTTTTTAATCCAAACAAAAAGAGACAGGTTGTTCAATCTGCTTCATTTGCAAACACTTGACAACACTCAATATAAACAAAATTCACTATCTATCGATGGAAACCATTTAAGCAAACAAAAATTCTGAGTTACTGATTTTTGAAGGGTATGCTTATATTAAACACAGAACACTGACAGACAACTCCCTTTCCTGGCGCTGCGCACAAAGTAGTTGCAATGGCCGTGTACGTACAAAGGAGGACTCCGTTGAGATCGTTAAAGATCACTGCCACTTCCCCGATCCAGCTGACATCGAAAAACGTAAGTTCGGATAAACACTTAAAGATCGAGCAGCAGTATCCGATGTAACACCGCGGTAGACTATTTTTGCAGCCCAACGTGATGTGAACCGAGAAACAGCTGTTCATTTACCGAGTTATTCTGCTAATCAGCAAGCTGTAAATAGAGTTCGACGCGAAAAAAGACCAAAGATGGGAGAGCCAACATCGCTGACTGGCTTTGAACTACCACTGGCTCTACAGAAAACTCACGATGGATAGCAGTTCCTTCTTCACGATTCTGGTCCCCAAGATGAAAATCGGGTTATTGTGTTCGCCACGTTACCTGGATTAGACTTACTATCTTTATCGGATGATTGGTTCTGTGATGGAACGTTTTCGACTGCTCCCAATGTTTTCTATCAGTTTTATACTAGTTACGCTTCTGTTGAAGGATGCCTTATCCCTTTTGTTTACGCTCTGCTACCCGACAAAAAGGAATCAACTTATTGTCACCTTCTCAGTATTCTAAAAGTTGATTCCCCAAAACGCGTCACAATTGATTTTGAAGTAGCTGTGCGGAACTCAATAATAGCTACCCATCAGAGTGCGCAAATTCAGTTTTGTTTTTTCCATATGAGTAAAAGTGTCTGGCGACATGTTCAGTCATCAGGTAATACTCACAATTACAACAGTGAACTTAATTTTCGCGAAATTATTCGAAAGCTTCTCGCAACAGCATTTCTGCCCGTAGAGGACGTCCCCACAGCTTTCGAGCTTCTGCAAGGTTTGGCATCTGAAGAAAGTCAACCAATTTTCAATTATTTTGAGGACACATATACTGGTAGACTGACTTCTCAAGGACGACAGAAGCCCATATTTGATATGGAGCAATGGAGTTGCCATCAAAGAGTAAAAAACGACCTTCCCCGCACCAACAACGCTGAAGAAGGTTGGAACAGCAATTTCGTGAAGCTGGTCAATAGTAAGAATCCATCTTTCCCAAAACTGATCGAGAAATTCCAAGAAGTGCGAAAAAATGCAGAAATACTGTTGGAAAAAATGTGCGCAGGACAAAAAGTAATCAGACCCAAAAAGCTAAATACCAAAAACTCGACAAAAACTTGATCACTATGATTAAGTCACATCAACCCAACGATATCATTGAGTTTTTGAAAGGATGTAGTTATAATATTAAATTATTATCAAAGTTTTTTTTCTTTTCTATTTTTACATTTATTCCACATTGCCAAGCAATAAAATTTTTCCAAGTTATTTAATTTACTTGATTTTTCAAAATTGAGCTAGAGTCGATTTGAAACCGGCAAAATAATGAATACATACAAGGTGCCGATTTTTCTTTTCCCTCCGCCCAACCCTCTAAGGTTGAACCCTTTGTTGTACCCTATATATACCCGTTATCATATTTACCCGAATTTCAACTTTTTTCGGAAAATTTGAAAACTTTATGTGCCGCCGGAGATTCGATCCTTTGATCTCTAGAGTTTGCGACTAACGCTTTAAACACTATACCATGAGTCCTTTGATTTTCATCCGAATTATTGTTCCAACTTTGGCTCTTTGATCTTTAATTGCCCTTGTTTGAGTGTTCAAAGCGTAGATCAATTCTGTCGGCGCCAAAAGATCAAGGTCAAGAAATTCAACTGGTTTTGGACTGTTTTGTATGGGACTGTTTTTTAGAACCTTTTTTTGATGTTTCGGACTGTTTTGTATGGGACTGTGTTGTATGGGACTGTTTTGTATGGGACTGTTTTGTATATGCACCGATATATCCTGTTGACCGTAGTTATAACCTCTAGATAAACGAAATCTTGTTCGCATCAAAATATCCGCTCTAGTATTGGGTGGCAAAATCTGCGATGTATTATATGGGTGTAAATATTCATAAATTCAGTGTTGCTTCAGTGGTTGTTTCAAAATCAGTACCATATCTGAAAATACTTAGGATATAATGGCTATTTTACGCCTGCAAAATCAGATTTCTCGAAACTTGACCTGGCTACATCCTCTAGAATAGTTTCATCTAGTATGTGTTAAAATTTCGACCATACATTTTAGTTATTTGCAAGTAAATGACGAAGAAAAAAACTGTTCATTAGCTTGTTGAAATCAAGTTTCTACTTGTTTACTGTATTCCAGTGTAGTTCTATTAAATTTGTGGAGATGGAGGCAAGGTTTTTAGTATTTTGATTGGAATTTGAAGTTATGCGTATCGAAATTTCAAAGAAAACGGCAAGGATAGGCTTTTAATGTTTTTCATTGATTTTTTTTTTGCTCAATTATTTTCAAATTTTGTGACAAAAATACATCATTTTTTGATATATTCTTCAAGGAGTAAAATTAAGTTTACTTTGAAAACTACTGTTGCTTTTTTGAGAAACTGTAAATTTTTGAGGACTGCTGGTATTGAAATGTGAGTACTCAAAGTGCTACAATTTTTTATTTTTTAATTGATAGAAACCTCTCGGCAGTTATCAAATTTTCCTACAAATTGCTGTTTTTTATTCCGAGATGAAAGATTTTACCATGACAAAATGTCGAAGAAGTTCTTAAAAAAGTAAAGTATTCGACAGGGTTTTTTATTTTTGCTGTTGAAGATTTTTCAAAAATAGGATTTTTTTATGATTGAATCTCTCATTAAACTGATTTAAGAGTTTCGTGGGCATTTTAAACAACTGTTTTTGAGTCCCACGGATTTAATTTTCTAGTTCCTTTTTTTATTTTCCTAAACAAAACGCTGTTCAATTATAATTTTGATTTGATTTTTATTGTCTATTTTTTCCATTTTTTTCTTCAAAATTTGCCTTTGCTATGAACGTTTGATATAAAAAAAAATGGTTTTTTTTTCAAGTAGTTGGCGGATGTGATTGCTCGATTTTTGATGACTAAAAGTTGTCAGAGCAAACTGAAAAGTTTTGATTTTTGATTGGAGAAAAATTAAAATTCAAATAGAACTAGCAAATGAAGTCATTGCGTAACGAAACTTGAATACTATTTTTAAGAAACTTTAATGTATTTCAAGATCATTTTTCTGTGAACTCTGATCATGAAATCTTCTGGTCTTTATATTCATTCAATTTCTGCAAAAAAATCTTGCTTTAATTATTGCATCTTGTGGTTGCTTTTTGTGCTGATTTTGAGGTCTTTCCTAGTCGGGGTTTTTTTGCTAGAGCCTTCCGATTGTAGGCTAAAATTCCATTGGCTCCGTGGAAACGTTTTGTGACCTTGGTGATGATCTAAAATAATTTGATTCGTTATGTCTCCTAGTTATTGTAAGCTGTATGGTGAGAGTTCGTATCCAATAAGGTTTATTTTACAAGGAATTCTTTGGGTTTTCTTAACAGTTGCCCCCTTTTAAGAAAGGGGGTGCAATTGTAAAGTAGATTAAAATAACGCATTTTTGACCAATCAGATTGCAGCAGAATTCGACTTATAAATAAAAACCTCTAGTGCTATTTACTGCTTTTATTAATAGGGGTGGTATTTGTTAAGTAGATACCAAAGGGAGAGTGATTGATAAGTAGAACCATTTTTTTCCGATTAACCGGAGCTATCAGTTAAAAATTGTTTCTATATAACTTTCACAATTTTTCAAAACGCCAAATCGCTCATGTGTCCTATGCGCTCAATGTTGTTTTGTTAATGTGATTTTTAAAAAAAATTGTGAGATGAAGAGTTTTTTATGCAGCAATTTGTGGTAGTGTAGTGTGGTTTCGATATTGAGTGATATTATCCTTTGAGTGATACATCATTTTCCTGAAAATCAGGGTGCTCATACGCAAAAGACTGCACCACGAAAAAGGCGTTATGGGTAGTCCGTATAATGGGTGGGTTTATATGCGTAAATCCATTTTTTATGGTGATGTGGATGATTGGAGACTATTATATCTTTTGTTTTTTACAATCAAAAAAGTTGTATGGTGGCTTTTAAGGTGTTTCAGAGAATGATAAACTTATTTTGGTGGGGGATATATTGTGGTTCATAGTGAGATTTGAATCAAAGGGGAAATTCATAAAATTTGTAAGTTTCGAGTTCAAAAAACCTTTTTGTCCTCAGATCGATATATCAAGTTCCTGAAAAATAGAGCGTAGAAATGCTCGATAAATTATACTTTCGGTTTATGATCAGCCAATCTTACAATAACCCAAACAAGCGATCGCTCATCGAAACCCTAACTTCTTAGATTTTAAATTGGTGTGAGTGATTTCAGTGTTTGCTTTTGTTTAGAAGCTGAAATTTTTACAACAAAATTAAATTTAGTTGTGTACAATTAGTTTTATTTCAGCTCAAAAGATGACTTTTTATTGGTATTACTTTGTTAAAATTTTCAAGGCCTTTTTAAACTTGGACCGAATTTCAATAGGATAAATCGTTTGATTCTTCCTGTTTGAAAGTTGTTGGCATGAAATATTTGGATTTTGGTTAGAGATATCAAATTTAATACGGAATTTAAAATTATATTTAAAGAAATTTGAACGTACAATAAATGAATTTTTTGAGGGCAAAGTTAATGCATTTCAAGGTCTTTTTTCTGCAAAATATATGAACATGAGGGCTAATGGGGCACAAATTTAATTCTTGCATTTTTCATTTGTTTTATCAAATTGAACTTTACGATTGGGGTTTAGAGGTTTTATAGGCTTTTTTTTGAGGTTGAATAAAGAACTTTATAGCTACTTTTTCTCTATTTCCCCTTTTATTTGAAATTTCAGTTTTCGTTTTTTTTTGTGCTATAAATATTTTTTTTCTGCGGTTTTTAGCTTTCATGATTTTTTTAGTAATGATGACTGCCTGTATCAACATTGTTTGTTTCTAATTCTCTGAGGGGTTTTTGTTTGGCATTTATGTGAATGAATGAGATAATTATGATCATAAATGTAGCCTAGGGTAACAGGACAAAAACAAAAACAAATACGTTTTCGAAGTACGTTTTGTTCGTTTCGAAGTTACTAGTTCGTTATCCGTGAGAGTATTGCTGATTGTATACGGTCTGGTCTCTCTCCCCCCCTCTCTCTGTCTCTCTCTCTCTCTCTCTCTCTCTCTCTCGCTCTCTCTAGTGGTTTTGTTTATTGATTTTCCTTTTTATATTACGCAGTTTTGTGTAGGTACCCGTACCCAGTAAAAATTCTAAAACAAATCGGAAATAATCTTTTCCAGATCTAAATTTCAGATCTGAAATAGGATGTGAAATCTTTAAATAACGCTAGGATACATTAAGGATTGGTTATTTCAGATCTAATTCTACATCTGAAAATTTCTTTTTTGTGGTTATTTCAGATCTGATAAAATATATTTCAGACCTAATTTCAGATCTGAAATTTAATTTTTCTTGGTTATTTCAGATCTTAAAAATCATTGATTCGGACACAAATACTAGCAGGTACTAAGCAAAAAGGAGTATGCCAAAGTATGTTTCCTCAAGCAAGAGATAAACATTGGAAACGCATAAGTAGCGCATAAAAATCAAAAATGTTACAAGTGTTCTAACAGTTTTTGAAAATTTTTAAACACAGTTGAACAAAAAATTTAGTTCGAAAAAAAACACGATTTGTGAAAATTTTCGGATGATTTTCTGACCGCTACTTAACTTAAACATAATTGTGTATTGCATAAACATCAAAAAAATCCATGCTTTGCTCGAAATGCATAAATTGTAATTTAACAAAGCGTTTCTCAGATCTGATTTCAAATCTGAAATTTTAATTTTCAAGGTTATTTCAGATCTGAAATTTTCCATTTCAGATCGAAATTTCAGATCTGAATTTTTTAAATTCTTATCAAGATCTGAAATAAAGAAATTCAGATTTGAGAATCAACTTATGTAAGAAATAAAGAATTTCAGATCTTGCACAGAAAGTCCACTGGGTACGGGTACTAAAATTCTTGGTGCCGGAATGAATCTTGCAATTTACTGAGTTGGGGCGTTTCGTCTATGGCGTATTTTATTCACTTTTTGCTACATTTCGTTATGACTTCTATATTTTAAATTAACCAAACTTGTTTTGAAATGCATTCTAAATTTTCGATCAAAAGGTTTTACCTGTTTCAACTTTTTATTACTGGTAGAAACTTTACTTTTTGCTCAAAAACCAAAAGTGGTAATTATGTTCAAATTATGTGCAATATTTAACTTATTTTGGCAATTCATGCTATTTTTAATCGTTTGCCGTAATTGAATATCTGATTTGTTTTTGGAGACACACTTTTGTTTTTTCGACTGAGTCATTAGTCTATGGTGTTTGTACTCTCAGTTTTTGTTTTGAATGTGGCACAGGGTAATTAGATTTTGATTGATGGGATCTGTGCCCTTGTCTGTTTTTATGGTTTCGGGTTTTCCGACAACTGTTGTAAAAAATTCGAAGGGTCTTGATGCATAATGTCTATTGAGTTGTGGTTGAAAGACAATGACATTTTAGGTAGGTTTTTGTCCGAAAAATTTTATCCATGATGTTCTGTGATGTAAACGAAAACGTTTTGCTTAGAAATCTGGTTTTTTTGTTGGTTGTTTTTGATTCAAAAAAAGTTTGTCAAATTGACAGGGAAGATAGTCTATACAGATTAAAATTGATTAAAAGAAAAGTTGGGAAAATCGTACTTTCAAATAAATTTTTTTGTGCCCTCTTG
This sequence comes from Symsagittifera roscoffensis, assembly GCF_963678635.1. Lineage (NCBI taxonomy): Eukaryota > Metazoa > Xenacoelomorpha > Acoela > Convolutidae > Symsagittifera > Symsagittifera roscoffensis. The sequence goes on along the minus strand of NC_087069.1, from coordinate 46,769,115 downwards.
TGTCTGCTAATTGTTTTTTTTATGCTGTCAGCATTAAAATGAATGATAGACATGGAACTGCTCTGTCCAAATCATTGAAAAAGTGTTTTTCAAAAAATAAACTGGCGGTCATAAGATTATTGCGGTCTTTTCACATTATAGCCCAGCTTTTAACAAGAAAACCCTAACCCCTCCCACGCACCGCAATCCCCGGTTGACTTCTGTAACATGCTAAAAGATATCATACAAATCCATGCACCAAAATTTTTGACCAAAATTTCCATAAATCAAATGGAGAAGTGCTTCTCACGCAGTTTTGATATCTAGAAAAATGCTTATCATACAAATTTCATTTTTGAAAAAAGTCTTGTCGTAGAGGTTTCATACAATTTTTGCTGCGTATAAAAATCTATGAAATTGTATGATAAGCTATTTCCATATAAGAAAGTTAGATAGTATGCATTTTTGGTCAATCCGGGATCTTACGATGATAGAAGGCTACATACAGTTTGATGTTTGCTTTAATGGGAAAAGATCAAAATGGTTCAAATTAAACTAGGTAACAAATTTATTTCAGTTAAAGCCCGCCTTGTGAGTATTAATAAATATCAGCATTTACCATCAAATACTTCCAGACTAGTATCCCCACAGACCGTGATCTCTGATTCTACAAAAAATGTTGGTGGTAATTTCTGGTGGGGGCTAAATGGTAAAGTGCCTATTTTTGTTATCATTTTGATGGGGGGGCTATATTTTTTTATCTTAAGCTGGCGTAGTGGGAGGGGTGGGGGCGGGTCGTTGGGAAATGGGAGGAGGCATCTGCTATTATGGTACAGACCCGAATATTGTTTCAATTGAGATTATTTGTTTTAAACTCAGATTAATGCTCCTAAAAAAAGACACTTAAAGTATTGGTAAGGCTTTCACTTTGAGATCACCAGATCGTTTAATCAATCCCCTGTCATAATGATGATAGACGTGACTGATTCCGGCAGCAAAAATGGTACCACGTGACGATTCTAGATTTTAAAAAATGGCCTTGATTTGTCCAAAAATAGCTTCGCTCAACAAAATAACTCAGCATAGAATGTGACCTGAAGAAAAACGAACAACCTTTAGACAGGCTGGATAGTTTTTCATAGATCCTCTGAAACTCGAAGAAACTGTAATTATAAAGATTAATTTGTAGTACTTTGAACTGGTCGAAAACTAGGCTACTTTTACTGCCCTCACTGCAAATTTTTGAAAGAAGTTTTTAAATTGCATTATTTGATTGCTTGAAAAATGACATGTGGACTGATTAGCCCATAATAAAAAATTTTAGGATATCTTTGACTCGTTACTCTATAAAAATAATGGGGGAAAGGAAAGAGAGCCGGTCTATCATTTAAAAAGAACGCTGTAACTGCATTGATCACCAAGCTATCTTCCTGTGCCCACGAATTTCATGACCGCCAAATTTATAATCGCAGAACTCAATTTATGGTCTCTGATAAAAATTGCGGTGCTTTAATATAAAAAAAATTCATTTGAAATAAAATTCATTTTTTTCTTTTTCAATCTACTATTTTTTAGTTTTGAGAACGAATTATGGAAGTTGGTTTCTGTATACTGAGTATTTTTCTTGGAGCGGCATTATCAGTCGAAGAAACTTCAAGAGGTTGGTTGAAGTTTTTGTCTATAATTTTGCTGCCCCTCTGACCTGTTAAATTATATCACAGAAATATTACTCTGAACAATAAAGTTTTTTTTCCATTATAGCTTATATCAGCCTGTTGGCATGAAGAAAACACCTCCTTTTGTCCAGTTTGTCACTTGTTAATTGACTTTCAAATAATCGTTGTGCTTTTATTCATAAGCATATTCACACTAAAATTCACTCATAAATTGTTGATATTGATTTAAGCGTTGCATGTAAAAAAAAACAATGAAACAAGCTCCAAAATATAAAATATTCGGAATTTCACCGGGATTTATTAGGAGAGTTCCACGGGTTATCATAGGAGAGTTCCAAAAAATTATAACAAACTAGCTACTTTTTATCCACCCCTGAAAAACAATTATTAAAAAATTTTGTGAGAAGCTCTTTGCGCATGGAATTGGTCATTAGAGCTTTATTAAACAAAACTTGTTCATCAAAACTCACACAATTAGGCGAGGTAACGTACGGTAAGAAAACATTTTTTCCATTAACATTTTTTCCATTAACATTTGCTCTTCAGTAAATTAAAAAGGTACAAAAACTTTTATAGTTTCAAACACTCCCATTTGACAACTAAAAATCTAATTGAAGGGTCTAGGAAATTGGGCATACCAGGAAATACTTATCAAAAATTGGAAAATGAGACACTAAAAATGAACGAAAAGTAGAAAATGAGCTGCAGCAAGCCGCTGCATCAGCAAAACAAAAACCTTTGAAACAATATATCTGTTAGTCGCTGTTCGTTCGGTTCAATACATTTAAGGTCGAGGCGTAGCTAATCAGTACTTCTGTATTCAGGTCAGGAATTTCGTTTCATCAATTTTTACTTCAATTTAAATGCAGCCAAAATTTCAATTCTTTTTTGTTCGAATAAATTTGTCTGATTATTCTCACAACTCACAATTATTTCTTAAACTTTTTTTATACCATTTTTTATACCATTCAAAAGGTATTGTAGTCCTGAGCTTAACTTTAAAAAGATATTCCACCTGCGATCAATTTCCGTAATCTTACGGGGGGGGAGTGGGACGGTTAAATATTTCCATTTTAGCCAGTTTGGGACAATTAACGCGCGATATATTTCGTGCCATTTATGCGTGCGCGGAGATTTAATCTATCTTAGAAATCGTTCCAAATTGGCTAAAGGAAGCTTATTTGCCATAATTGATTTGTTACTAGTAGGGAAATCTATCACTTTGTTCTTTATATGGCGTGTGGGGGGGCTGATTTTCACAAAAAACTTAAGTTAAAAAAAATCTTTTTGTTTTATTACATTTAAATTTTTCATGTTATTACTGCCCCCATAGACCTTAAAAGGCAGTCGGAATATTGAGGGCTTTGCCCTGATACGAGCAGTCTTGATGATTTTTAGATGCAATTACAGGTGTTTTTGGCTCTTTTTTTCTATTCCTTCCACCTCACACGATCTTCACTTTTATGGTGTAACGAGTGATTTTACAAGGTTTATTATGAAGACCAAATATGTTTGGCACAGCCTAATTAGTCCGCCTGTCAAGTTTCATTATAATAGTCCGCCTGTCAAGTTTCATATGTCAAGTGATCACGGGCCGTTTTTTTATCATCTTTTTTTATCATTCATCAGGATTGTTGTCCTGGGCTCAAAATTGCACCCGTGATCACTTTTCCTAGAGTTACGGGGGTTTAAAGATTGCCATTTTGGCCAATTTGGGACAATTAACGCGCAAATTGATTGAAAGAAGCTTTATTGCCATAATTGATTTGTTAAAATGAGCGAAATCTATCCTTTTGTAATTTTTATGGCGTGTGGGGGGATGAGTTTTGTTTAAAAAATTTCGAATTTTGGGGAAAAAAAGTTTTTCATTTTGTTTTATTACATTTAATTTTTTAATGTTATTACTGCTCCATAAACCTTAAAAGGCACTCGGAACAATCAGGGCTTCGCCCTGATACGAGCAGTCTTTTTTATCTGTTCGTATTCAATTCAACTTAAGTTTGTTTTTTGCTAATTCACTGTTTCATCTGCGCAATTTTAATTTTTTTTTGAAATTAACTCCGTTATTAGAAAAAATAGGTTTTTTTTTCTTGAAACACCCTTCCAGCAAGTTCAACCTCCTCTTCCCAGCTCAGAATCATGAATTTCAATTCCTCGTTTACCATCAACCAACCACACAACACACACACACACATAAACACACACATACAAACGCATAAACACACACACAAGCACACACACACACACTTTTAGACACATACAAACACCCACACACATACATATACCCACGGAGATGGTCAACCGGAGTAACTGAAAGTGTAGAGAATGGTGTTGGAAGTGGCGATGAATATGTGTGTGCATGGAGGGAGGGTTAGGGTTGATTGGTGTAGCATGATGTTGGTGGATGAGACGAATGGGGAGGGGTGAAAGTGTGGGTCTTAAACGGCCTTCGGCTCTTATCCAGTCCCCCCTCAATTTTTTCTGAAATTCATTATGTAAAAGTCTGTTTAAACTGACTTTTCATAAAATAAATTTCATTAAAACGAGTCAGCGTGAACAGGTGAGCAAATTGTTTCAAAATTTCCAACATGCAACATGCCATGTGAAAAATTGTTTGAACAGCTTCGTTTTGTTATTTTACGAGGGGGGGTGTGGGAAACTGGAAAAGATCCCGGTCGTCAAGGTGCGGTTAACAAATCTTTTTCATAGACTTTAAGAACAAGGAGACCTGACGCAAAGATGAAAACTGGCGAAAATTGACTTCCTCTTGTTTTCATTCAAAAATGTTCACTAGACTCCAGAAACATTTTTGCGGATTTAGACCAATTGACGTATTTTTTGTTGGACCGATTCCTAGCACTCTAGTACTTCTGTGTATTCAAGAAAAGAGCGCGGAATTTGTCACATTACGAAGATGGTCAATGAAATAGAAAATTATGATATTTCAAGTGCCCAAAAGTGCCAAACTTTGTAAGACCGTCCCGTTTGTTTCGCAGTGAAATTATATGCTTGTTCATGAAAAATTCAGAAAACTAGAAAGCCCAAGATTGTCCAAAACTTTCGGTTGGCTTATAAAGAAGACACCGCGGCTCTTTTTCCTCCCTGATAGTTAAACACCCTGATACTAGAAAGTATAAGAGTAAGATTAGGATCGGTATTAGACTAAGAAGTTGCACGAATCTATCCGGCCGAAAATAAGATAGCGTGACGAGCAGACGGTGTACCCTATCCAAAATTACTCTATGATTTAACCACATCGGTTATAACTCATCTGATGCGACCATAAGTCTCGAATAAGACCTTAATAGCTTAGAATTAACCAAAAAAATAGATTAGAATTTAGACAAAACATTTTAAAAATGTTATACGACGATAATTTAATCGAAATGTCTCTACGACTCAATAGATCAGAGCCAATATTCCGAAGGATAATAGAACTACCCGGAATTTGAAGAAGACCTCGAACCAGAGACGACATACGACAAAGTAGAAACTTACCAAATAGTTATATGATAGTACGGCAAAAGCCAACACAAACTTTTATATTTAGAATTTTATTAGCAATGAATTTAGATTTTCATTTGCAAACATAAAATCTTGAAGTCAATCTTCATGATCATTTCAGGCGCTAAACAAAACTATTAATATACAATAACGATTGATAAAGAGATCTCAGATCGTTTTCCTAAATTCTGCAGTATTATATAAAACATGTTTCGGAAATGTTTATTGAAAAACAAAACAAAAATTAGTAGCATGACAATAAATTGTTAGTAATCATAAAATCATCAGTTGTCCCAGCTTCCTCACCTAAACATAACAGCAATCATAAGCTCACTAAAAATCAAAAACTAACATTTTGAACAGTTTAAATCATTTTAAACTTAAAATATAATTTTAAAATCAGATCATCAAGGCTTATCCTTGGATCTACATTAAATTTTTCTATTTCATTAAATTTAAAACTTGATCATCAAGGCCTATCCTCGGATCAAAAAGAACAATTTTGTTCTCCCCCACCCATTTAGCAAGTGTCTAACGACCTCAAACGTCGATTCACTATCCAGCCCTTTCAAAAAACCCAAGACTAATAGAAATTTTTGAACAAAACTAATCATTCAAATTAGGATAAACAGTGAAGAACTTCGGTTATTCATCCTTGACTTGAACCCTCCTCTTACCAGACCCAGGATAAATCTTAGACTTAGTAAGTTTAAAATAGTATCTAACGAACTACTCGCGTTCTAATTATACCTGAACCTTGTGGATCGATTTACTATTCTCCAACCCCTTGAACACAATCACTACCCCTAAGTAAGATTAAGTAAGTTAACACCTTAGCTTATACTAGCCACGAGAAAGTAAAAAATCATTCTTCGGAATCGATATACTTTTCTCTCCAACCCTGAACAATTAGACCCAGGTTAAGCTAACCAAAAAATCGTAAGGACTAACAGTTTAAGAAAATAGAAATCATCTAACAACTTTTTGCATCCGTCATCCTAAACCTTAGGTCGTTTAAAAATCTAGGAAACAAACAAACAATCGTTTTACACAACTGTGAAATAGATAACAAAAAATACGACCTCGTAATCTCACCTCATACACAAACAGTTGGATATATCAGAACAAAATTATCAGAACAAACACTAAAAAAGAAAATAATAACCAAACAAAGACAAATAACACGAAAAAGATTTTCCAAAAATAGAAACGCATTTTCAGAATATGAAACCAACAATTTAGACGAAATTTATAAATTAAAAGAATCTATTGATAAAAATTGCCCCATTCACGATCAAGTATATTTTTCCGACTCAGAAACAACTTCAAATTCATCAAAAAGAGGAAAAAGAAGAATAAAAAAGCAATATAAACACAAACCAGTACACTTGTATAATTGGAATCAACCAATTAGACACATCAGTAATTACCTATTAACAGTCATTCAACAAAAAAATGAGCCAAACACACACTCCAAGTGAAGATAGTCCAGATGATGACGATATCTACCCCTTCCTCGTAGATGCACCCGATAATAGAGGACAACATGATCTTTGCAAAAATTTCCTCCTAAATTTGTTTGAACCCGGAATCAGCCCATGTAAAGCAGAGTTCCCAGATGTAAAAATAAAAAGACAGATTATTGATCACTATCTGAAAGATATATGTAATTTAACACAACAATACGGAATCTACACCATGGAATTCAGTACACCAAACCCGAATCACCGCAGATATGTAATTCAAACAGACGATCTTGACTTAGAATTTTCAAAAGTATTCTTAGAATATATAAAAAGCATACAATATCATAACTCACAAAGAGCAAACTCCATATTTACTAATGAAGTTTTTGCAATAATATATAGTTATATTTCAATATTAGAAAACGAAACCCCAATCTCAAATGTCTCACCGACAGAGACATCCAAACATATAAGGGTACGACATGAAATCACACTATTTTCAACTTTCCTACATATAATTAAACAAAATTTCACTAAAGATGAAGTTTCACAACATACAAAACATGACTTACAAAAAATTTTGGCATGGTTTATAATAAATTATTTCACACATAATATAGATTTAATTTCGCAAGCAAGAAAACATTTCAGACCTCAAAATTCAAACGATGATACCGATGAGACCATCACAGAACAGTCAGACTACGTTTGGGACCCCGAATGGTCTCATTATGCATTCATAAATATCCCACAATCAATCTCAAGTCAAGCAATAAGTACAATATCTTATGCAAGAGATTATGTAAGAGTAGTACCATTAACCATTGATGCAACACCATTAAACTACAATACATTTTTACCTGATACGCGAAATAACAGTTTAAATTCGACCGTCATACACAATGAAAACCTTAATGGAACTAGGAATCTCACTCAACAAGATATTCAAACACCATCACACTTCATAAATGAAGAAATCGTCCAAACAACAACAACTACACAACAAAGTATTTCACCGATACGTCCAAATTTAACAACACCAAGAAATACAAACACTTCACTAGCACAGGTAACCTTACAATCAACCGTTAAACCTTCGGTTGCTCCAAAATATTCACAAATGGATTATCAAACATATAGAACCATGACAATACCGTCAAAAACACGCAGAACGTTCACAAGAAACACTTTTGCGGAACACAATTATAATTACGCACATTCATCAAAAACAAACTATCCCCCACGAAAAAATAATAATAATCAGATAAGATCTCAATATTGGGATAACCCAATGGCAACAACCAACTCAGTAAAATTTCAAACTAATTCACATCCTCCACAGGATCGTAGTGAAAATTACCCATTGTTTCAACAGTATAAAAATAAAAAACAAGCACCTCATCAAACGGATTATCTATCCTCTGATGATGATTATTTACAACCAGATATATTTGCACCATATACTCAAGAATATCGTGGACAAAGAGTGCAGAAACCACATACATATCACAGAAGTTTTTCTCCACATCCAATAGATACACAAAATCAACAACCAATACAAATGCAAAACCCAATTAATACACAATCTTTTCAACCAATTCAGCCACAAAACCCAATGATTACACACTCGTATCAACCAACACAAATGCAAAATGAAATACCACTCCCATATTACCTTCAACAACACGAAATAACAAAAAATCAACTTTCATATTTTTCACAAATGCCAAATGCCGCAGAATCATTACAAATGACAATGAATCCATACCTTATGGGTGGATCATCAATAACATCAAACAAACCATTAATGGTATTCACAGGAACAGACCCTGAATATTCTGTAGAAGATTATTTAAATGCAGTAACAGCAAAATTAATTTTAAATATAGGACCTGAACCAATTAATACGCCACTACATCAAAATTGGATACATCGACGCACAGCGTTGATACAGACAACCTTAGACGGCGCAGCCCAAAAATGGTTTTCAGTATTGCCTATAGAAATAAAATCAAATTGGAAAAGATTTACACAAGAATTTTCAAAAATGTTTGACTCCGAGAGAAATAAACAACAACAAAGAGTTTTATGTAATGAAATTCGCAGATTACCAAATGAAACCATCAAACAACTAGCAGTACGTATCGAAACACTAGTTCGAAAAGCATATTCATTAAATACACACGACTATAAAAACACAAAAATGACAGAAATCTTAATGATGACCTTAACACCTCAATTAAGGAAAATATCAATAAAAAAGAGAGCATCCCATCCCTCCTCAATTCGAGAGCCCGATTTAGATTTTCGAAAACTAGTAGACAAACTAGAGCAAGCGGAAATCACAATGAAACTTGAAGAAACAGAAAATCTGAAATTACAATATGTTAATCGAATTGAAACAAATACCACAAATATCAACAATATACAGGAATCAGATACAGACCTCGTTGAAAAAATCACTGAAATACTCAATATTTATGAAAAACACCCAAACTTTAAAGGCAAACCATCTTTAAAAAAATGGTGTAATTATTGCCGACGATACGGACATAGTATATCTGAATGTAGACAAAAACAACAGGACAATCAAAACAAACCTCAAAAATATAAAGAACCAAATAAATCATTCTATCAATACATGAAAAAAGATCAAAATCTACCAAACAAAAATGTATACAGCAACAACAGTTCAGGAAAACCACTTCCGAACAATACCAATTACACGAGAACTCAATCAACATATAACTCAAGTTATAGAGGAAGACAATCAGAACGAAGAAATACACAGAATTCTTCACAAAATCATTACAATAGACCAAATAGTCGAAATAACTACTCCAGATCAAATTCGAATACAACACAATTTGTTTCTAGATCTAATTCCCAATCAAGGAATAAATACTATCCAAACAATCAGTCACGAAACTCATCATATAATAGAAATAGAAACTACTCTAATAATCGAAATAGAAGTTATTCAAACAACCGAAATCAGAATTACCCGAACAATCGATCAAGGAATAACTCATATAACAGATCAAAATATAACAGATCAAACGATAATTATCAAAACAGATCACGAAACAATTCACAAAATCGACATTCAAGTTATAATAATCGTTATAGAAATTATTCCCAATCACCACACAGAAATAATAACCATTATAATAATTCCAACAATCGCCACAGAAGTAGTACACCTAAACATCAAAGACATATTAATCAAGTACAATCAAATCCAGAAACAACATCAGACCCCCCAGGTATTGATGACACAGTAAATGACGAACTACAACTAAATCAAATAAACTGTGGATCATCAGATTCAGAAAGTGATACAGAAAACACTAGCTCCATCAATATGATAGCAGTCGAAAATGACTACGAACCTTTTATATATGAACAACCTTTTTCATAACATATATATGAAAATCAATTAGAACTCCTTCACAATTATTATATTGAACCCATCCATTCCACACAAACAGCAAAAGAAACTAACGAAACCAACACTGTAAATAAATCCAATGAAAATGACAAAACAAAATGCTTAAATACAAATCACATCTTTCAAAATATACAAAAAGAACAACCCAAAGAAAAAATTTGGACAATACCATTTCTTTTAGAAAGTCCAAGAAACGAAGAATTTCAACCACCAGATCTTGAAATTGATTTTTTAATTGATTCAGGAGCAGAACCAAACATATTAAACATTCCCACATGGAATGAGATAAAAACATTACACCCAAAACTAACACCTCTTGCAACCTCCAGTAAACTAGCAACAGCACAAGGCTCAACATTGGTAAACTATGGAAAAGTTCAATTATTTCTTCTCCCCACAAGAACAATAGAGCAAAATAAAATTTTAAATAAACCATTTAAACAAATACTTCATATCACTGATATTAAACACAATATCATTGGAATACCATTTATCTCTAAATATATACCAACAATCAACATCTTGAATAGTAAAATACTAATCAAAGATAAATACACAAAAACAAAAGACACATCCCTAACATTTTTTCAAAGATTAAATAAACAACCACCATTCTTTTCAAAATTTTATCCAATATATAACCAACAAAGAAAACACCTGAAACCACTTTCAGGAAACATATATAATTTTTCAATAAAACAAGTTCACCAATATGATAAAAATCAAAATAAACAACAACTCTATATGTCAGACTTTGAATTCAAACCTATCCATAAGTTTTTCAAAATCTTAATTTCATCCATAAAATATTTGAAAAAGATTCAGATGTTATTTCGTTACATGTATACAACATTACACCGTATCAAGTAACATTACCTTTAGAACTTTTAGGATATTGCAAAACCAACGCTACGATATCACCAATGCATGAAAAAGCATACCGCGTAAATAATATACTCCAATTATTAGATATTTGTCAATCCACAATTCTTAATGAAGAATTACCAATAAATAATATAATAAGTAATGAAAAAAAAATACAGATTATTTCACAAAAACCCCATATTTCAAACCTACATTCAACATAAATAACTATACAGAGGATCAACAGAAATTTTTAACAATGTTTAACTTCCAACATTCACAAATAACACAAGACGAATTTGATAAGTTAGCCAAACAGCTAAAAAAATATTCATCAGTCTATGCAACATCCAAATTTGATGTTGGCAAAATCAGTTCATCACTACATCTCCCATTAAAACCTGACGCAGTTTTCAAAAAACAAAGAGCAAGTGAAGTACCAATTCATTTACACGATAAAGTGAACAGATTACTCGATATTTCAGAACAATACAAAATTATCTCACCGGTAAACAAAGAAGAACAACCAAAAGGTAACACATTTATCAACCCTGTTATCATCCTAGCAAAAGGAGAATCATTAAAAATAGTTCTAGACGCTAGATATCTTAATTCACTAATAGACGAATCAAAATGCAATTGGCCTTTTGAACCAATACAAGTTATTTTAACAAAAATAAACGGAAAATACTTTACAACCGCAGATATGAATAGTGCATACAATCAAATGCCACTAGATGAACAATCGCGACGCTTAACACAATTTGTTATTGGAAATCAACAAAATGAATTCAACCGCCTATTCTATGGAATATCCATAGGACCAGCAGCATTTTCAGCTTTTATGAGCAAAATTTTTAGACCACTAATACTCAAGAAAAACGCAATCACCTATTTAGACGATGTTTTTATGCAATCACAGACAAAAGAAGAAATGTTCAATGTTTTAGAACACTATCACAAAACACTTCAGAACGAAAATCTGAAGCCGCCCCCGATAAATCACACTTCTTTTTAACACGAGTTAAATTCTTAGGACACAATATAGAAAGAAAAACAATCACTCCATTAAAATCACGCATTGATGCTATTCAGAAGCTTCAACCACCAACAAACAAAAAGAAAATCCAAGAATTCCTTGGAATGTTAAATTTTTTAAGCAAATACGTCTATAAAATGCAATTATACTTAAGACCATTCTATAATATAATTAGACAACAAAATAATTTTGAATGGAACACAGAACATCAAGCACGATTTGAAGAAATTAAAAAACTCTTAACTGAACAAACTTTGAATACAATTCCAGATCCAAATCAACCATTCTATGCAATGTGCGATGCTTCGAATTTTGGCATCGGCGCAGCATTATTACAATCACACAATGGTACAAACAAAAGGAATCTTATATCAGCAAATTCTCGATTATTCACTCAAGCAGAGCTACGACTCTCAACTCTAATGAGAGAATGTACAGCCATAATCTATACACTAACAGAATTTGAATTTCTGATACTTGGATCAAAACATCCAACAGATCACAAACCAATCATTTTTCTCTTTACACAAAAATCCAATCCAAATCACCGAGTTTATAGATTTCAATTAATTCTAATGAAATTCCCAAACTTACATATAGTTTGGACAGCAGGAAAGAATCTTGCATTACCAGACACATTAAGTCGAAATACACCACCTGAATTACTTACACGTAAAACTACAGTTGAAAAACCCAAAAATATAAAATTTTACCTTGCAGAAAACGAAACATCACCCCGACTAGAATGCAAATATGCAGTAAAAACTGACGTTGAACAATCACAGCTAAATAATCTACAACACTTCCCACTTAATTTAGATTGCCAAAATAACCACTACGAAGTTGATCTACTTGGAATATCAACTTTCAAACCAATTCCATATTCACAATGGATAAAAAATAACACCCAGCAAAAAAGAGTAAAACAACACTCGCATAAAAAGACCTTTTTCCGTTAATTGAAAAAGAAAATCTAACTGATAAAATAAATTTATCAGTACCACAAACAAACGATTCAAAATACACAATAAATCAAGTTTTTGACCTCCATGACCCACTTGATACAATTCCTTTATCTAAATTAGAAATTGAAAAAATTTTTCTCCCCCCAATAGATAAAATTACAATTAATACCTTGAAACTATACCAAAATCTTGACCCAGTAATTAGACAACTAAAATCATGGCACAAATATAAAACTAAACCCATAAAGGCAGATACAACAATTTTAGGAAATAAAACACTCCTCCGATATTTTCGAAAATTTAATAATACAACAATTAATGAAAACACAGACCTTCTAGAATACCAATTAAATGAATCTACAGTTCCCTGTCTCCCTTTAAGTATGATTCTCAATTTCACATACATATTTCACATACACAAAACATTGAAGGACACTCTGGATCAGAGAAAACATATTCAAATTTCATACAAAACTTTTATTTCCCAAATGCACCAATTTGGATAAAAGTACTATGCAATGATTGTATAGTTTGTCAGCTAAATAAACCTTATCCAAATCAAAAACAAATAGCACAAAAACAAGATTTTAAAGGACAAAGTTTGTACTTTAACCACCGTATTTCATTTGATACAAAAGGACTAATTTCACCATCATCCGAAGGAAACTCCTACATTATGGTAATTGTTGACGCACGCATTTACACATTATGTAGCACTTAACCCAGTACCACATTGTAATGCTTATTACGCTTACACAACACTTTATGAACACTGGATAGCCATATTCGGACTACCAGAAATTTTAGTTACAGACAACGGTACAGAATTCATAAATAATGAAATCATCACACTATGTCATTTATATAACATCAAACAAAAACCACGTACATCTCACGCACCTTGGACAAACGGCTTAGTCGAAGGTATGAACCGTTCACTACAAGAATATCTTAGATGTATCATCAATGGAAATGATACAAGATACACCGAATGGTCAGCAGATGTTAAACTATTTCCCTTAGCATATAATTCACAAATCACGACAACTCTAGGAATGTCACCATATGAAATGGTTTTTAATCAAAAGCCACGCAAACCAATTATGTTTACAGCAAACTCTCATAAAAATGCACAAAGTCATTGTCAACCGAATGAAGACTCAATTTGTTATAACCTACCTTTACACACACATGATGAAGATCATTTTCATCACCCACAAATTCTTAAATTAGCCTCCGGTACACACACCGAATGGATTTTAAACAGAGATAAAAAAACACAATGAAATTTACCAAAAAGTAACAAACAAATTGTTACAAAGGCAAAACATTAATGAACAAATAAATTCACGCTTTACACCAGCCTCCGATTTAAAAATTGGAAGATTTGTTTTAATACCCAATTTTAACACTCAAAAAGGAATTTCTAAAAAATTACAACCCCTTCGTAAAGGACCATACCAAATAATTGCCAAACCCACTGATGTCACATATAAAATCACCGACTCAGACCAAAAAGAAATTGTTCAACATCGAAACAACCTATTACCTTATTACCCAAAAGAATACGCACTACGCGAACTAACTCAATTATATTCTTTCACAGTTTAAAAGTTATTCAAAATAACCCACATACGGAAAATAAAACAAAGGAACAACATGACATTCACTTCGAAAACCAAAATAAAAAATCAACTACAACGAAAAACAATACAAAAAAGCTAGATCAAAATATACCTCAAAAAGAAAGAAAAAATAGAAAAATGACAGAAAAAATTATACCCCAAGAACAAATCGACAAATCAGAACATAGAGAGTCATCACGACTTAGAAATCAACCACGCAAAAACTATAAAACATTCATCCCACAATCTAAAATATTAAAGAAAGTTGAAATTCAAAAACAGCTTTAATTTTATATTTAATAATCTTTGCACCTCTGAAATATTTTGAACTTTCATTTTTCAAACTAACATGCTGACAGACACGCAACGATTCTAGTTCAAAATTAGCCAATAGGATTCATCCAATCCGTCACCTTCTATAACTCTAACACAAACCAACTAGACGAAAGATATTAAACTCCAGGCATATCTATAACTATAACTTTGCGACCTCCAGGTCAAAAATAAAGAAACCATTCCAACTTGACAACTAAAATATATATCACCATAATATCATAACCCTCCCTTATCTAATAACCCAAAGATCAACAATATTTCCCCAACTCAGACCTCAAATACCCCCCAAACAAATATGTTAAATTAGCCTAAAGTAAAAGAACGACCATTTTAATTAGCCTAAAGTATAAAAATCTCAAAAATACCCCAGATCACTTGACAAATAAAAATAAAGACAAAGAAGACCTCCCGATCACCATAAAATTCGCCCCCAACAGTTTTTCACAAAACTCAACCCACTTGTCAAAAAACCAATAAATAATTCGACCACACTTGAAAATTGCCTCAAACAACAAAAAATATTCGATCGAGAAACCATTTCTTAAATGCTCTTCTCTCGACCAGTCAACATATTTTCTTAACATTCTCATAAACTTTTTAACGATATTTAAACTTTTAATCATATTTCTTTTTGATACCTTTGAAACTTTTGTAATAATCTTAATCATTTTTTGCAATATTTTTTAAATTTTCTATTCCATATTTGAACTATACCTCCAACTTTCAAAAGTTATTGACTATATCCACAGGTACGATTCACAAAACTTATCTAAATGATACGAACCATTTTTAGTAGAACAGATATTTTTTTACTATTTGTAATTTTTATAACATTTCTATCATCCCTCATCTTGACAATATGCAAATGTATAAAGAAAACAATCATCACATTCGCCCTAGCAACAATCCTCCTAATTCTTTTTCTAGAAGAATACTACAAGAAACATAAATTTTTTCACTAAAAGAATATATCAAAAACCATCAAAAATTGCTAACCAACAATCACACAGTCAGTCTTCACCGACATCATCCCAAGATAACCCAACACCACCTTGAACTACCCAAAACCCCCAAACATCTACACGAATTTCTTTTCAAGATAACCCATTTACCTTTGAAGAACGACACGCTCGCTTATCTGAACCACTAGAACCAGTTCAACGACAAGCACCTCTAAGTGAACCAACATATAACTTATACCCAACACTACCACAAGAATTAAGTAGAATAAGAAATTTTAGTCAAAATCAAAATACAGTCGAAATAAATAGACAAATTATACATCCTCGACGAAACAGAAATTTTCAAACCCCCCGAGTTCATTTTGATATACCTCAATCCCCATCACAAAGTACTCCAGAAAACCCCATTGGTATATTACCAGAAACCCCTACGCTTCTTTCACAACGTAGCACCTCAAGCCTACCCTCCGATTACTTAGGTTCAACACCAACATCTGAACAAATACGTGAAAATCCCTTTAATCCCACAAACCAAACATCACGACTACCATATTGGACAACACAATTATTCACACAAGGTGAACCAAATTTAATCAATGATCCAATAGATATTTCTACGGATACAACAACATCCTCATCACTACCAGAAACATTATCACTACCATCAACACCATCAATAAGCCAGATTTCACCAACGTCTTTTAACTTAAATTTCCCAAATAACCTCGACGCTAGATATCGAGAACAATCATCAACAAATATTCCTCTAAGATTAGACTGGAATACATTCACAGCACCCCCACCATTATTTGGACAACACCCAGAAAGTAACAGACTCCACAACTGGGCACTCAATAGACTACAATATAGACAAGACATCCACGAAGACATTCGTGATCATAACATCCAAATACTCCAACAAAATAGTCTACAATTAAAATTTGAAATCACGGTTAAACTAAACAACATTGCTCAACATCCCTACCCATTAAACCCACCAAATATAACAGCTCAATCACTACCACCAGCATTTATAACAACTGAAGTAATATACAAATACGACAGATATACCAAAAAGACAATTGGTTACATCACATTTTATAACCCATACTCAGGATTATCATACACATGTATATTCTAAAAATATTAATTTTTCTCCAGCTCTTTTTTCAAGTAATCTCCAATCAGAACATAAACCCTTCCCCCCGCACAGGACCCCAAGATTTATTAGTAACACATTACGATTGTGAAGAAAATGAACAAAAAACACTACACAAATATGCAATAAATCAAGTATCACAATGCGAAACAGAACCACAAGCTATAGAAACTACAAATTTAATAGCAACACTTTATTCAAAAGCCCGAGCAACAACAGTTATAGGATATAAATTCACAGCAACATTTTCTGAAAAGAAAGTACATTGTTCACAAGTCTCAAATGGAAATAAAAACCGACTTGACCACGAATCATTCTACCAGAGTAAAATCGAACGACTTTTACATCTCAATCCCGAAGATTGTAAAAACGAGTTACTCAGACTAAATATCACAAGAAATAAAAACACAGATAGAAAGTTAGTATATTTCCAAGTTTTTTCAGATTCTGTCATCAAGCAGAACTTGAAAGATATCAAGGACATATAAAACTAGATGAAAAATACCCATACAACGGCGCACACGGAAGATTAACTTATGACATACACGATAAACACTGGATACCGCACATTGGTATAAATAACCCATCAAACTACAAAGCAGACACAAAAAATAAAGGATATCAAGAAATAATATTTTTCGATTGGAAAATACAACTCGAAAAAATACAACTCACACGCGATTTATCTGACAACACAATGATCTATCAAGGAATTAGATTACCTTGTAAAAACGATCAAGGCTATTGTGACCCTACAACACGAACACAAGCAACAATTGTTTGGTTCCCCGAAGACACATGTACAACATTTCAAGTAGCAAAAATACACGCTCGAATGATAAAATTTCACGAAAAATATTTTGTACAATCAATTCCATATGAACAAGTAAATCCATCACGAAAACAAAGTTCTAATTTTAGAAACATACACAATATAGAAAATAAATTGACACGTTTTCAAATATATCAAGAAACAGAACTTGCATGTAAATACAGAAACCCACTTCACAAAACACAAAACTCCGAAATATTAGTTGAATACGAAAAAGGATTCGACATGACCACTGGAAAAATAAAAATCGACCCATACGCCACAAGTCATCCTATAAACGAAGGAACATCATATATACCAGTTAATTTTCAAAAAAGTAAAGGTCAACCTGGTGGACATCTAAAGCCCCATGACACTAGAAGCACACGTTTACAAGAACTATCACTAATGAATAGTACATATTTCGGTAATATCCACTATGATATTCACTTAGATATGAAATTAGACTACACAATTAGCCGAATTTTTCAAGAAATGTCACTCTCTGAATTAGAAACACTTCACCAACTATGCGAATTAGAAAGGACACAAATCCTACAATCACTTGCACTAGCAGTATTAAAAATACCCTACGCAGGATATTTACTATCAGGAAATAGATCAAATTTTTTAGACTACGAAGGAAACATTTTATGGTTTTATACCTGTACCAAAAAAGTATCACCACTATATGTTTTTGAAGATAAACGATGCTATAAAAGAATTCCTATCTTTTATAAGAATAAAGTACATTTCGTTGACACACTTTCAAGACGAACCTATTTCTGGGATACCGCAGTCCCATGTGGATCAGAAAATAGTCACAATGTAGTACAACTGAACCCTGATGAAGATAAATATTACCTTCTTACCCCATACCCCACATTAATGCAATCACTCAAAAAATGTTCACCTGAAAGCATTAGAGCTATTGCTCGAAACCCAAATATCGACCTACAATCAATTGGAATATATTCAAAATCCGATATCCAACATCACATTAGAACACAACAATTCCAAGAATTATTAACACAAATGGACACTATACAAAGACAATCAATTGACCAAAACTTACGCAAACTTGCCGAAACCGCAGGATTTGCAGATATTTATACACAAGATTATAGCGGATATTTTAAAGACATTAAAGACTATATATATCTAAACGGTTAAAAATACCGACCACAAGATATCTCACCTATAAATTATTTTAGCTTTGTTACACTAAAAAATGAAATTCTTGATTTTCTAGGATGGCCCTATTACATCTTAGAAAAATTAACTATTTTATACGCAATGTTTAACTTTATAGGATTTCTTTTTCACTTTTAAAAGGATTCTATAATACATGCGCTATACACACACAAGTAAATAGACAAGCAAGTGTAGCACGCATACTATTTGCAGGATTTTTTGGAATTTTTTCATCATCAATAAACAAAATTATTTTAGACGCACAAATAAAAGAATACAACACAAAAATAGCAACAAGACAGAACACATACGACGAAGAACATAACAATGTAGAAATAACGCCTACGGCACCACAGTTACCATCCCTACCACATAATCATCCATTATCCCTAGTCCCACGAAATTTTCGAAATTTAGCAATAACACATAATCCAAATTTTAGACCAACCATATCACAAAGTCCCATTCAACATATAATGACACATCATTCACTAGATGAAAATACATATGAACAAATTATAGAACAACCCCATACCACCGCTTTTCAGTCTCAAAATAATAATTTTTTTAGCCCACGATGAGCTGACAACTTGGATCCCTACACCGCTAAAATTCCCATCCAACCAACCTCAACACTCCAATTACAATAATTCCACTTTTTGCTTTCCCGCCACCCGATTTCCCAACCAGTAATATAACATCAGGCATGAATTCAGACACTAATTCACATATCTCAGTTTTATACTCCATTTCACAACTCAATAAACCAAATATTGAAACCCCTGATGAATTTGCAGACTCTGAACCATCTCCATCCAATAATTTTCAAACCAACTGCTCAGTTTTTTCAAAACCCCCTTTTCAACCAATCCCACCAAATAACCCACTCCCATCCATTTCTACACCCTCTTATGCTTCACAAGTCACCCCAACCTACTCCTCATTTCATTCAGACCGATCATCCAATTCTCCAGATACTCCCCAAATCTCCCAAGAACTAGATAATTTTATCACCCTTCAACAACAACCCTTCCACCTTGACACCCCCACTATAAATCAGATTTCATCCACAATTAAATCATCAAACCCACCTACCCCTACATCCTCTTCAGCTTATACCGCATCATTAGCACCATCATCCACACCCACCGAATCATCAAATAGCACTAATAGAGCTTATCGCACTTTCAAAAGAAAATTCCCAAACCATCCATTTCCAACAAAACCAGGAACAGCCCGTGAATATATTAATCATCCAAATCACACTAACACGAAAGATTTTTTAGCAATCACCTTACCTTCATTTCCACAGTATACTTTGAACACCCCTAACGACACTAACGACACACGTAGTTTTGTAGATGAACATGTTTTAATGCCTACACTTCATTGGACATCATATTATCATTATACTAATCCCCTTTGCCTACCTTTATCTAATACTCACATCGATATAGAAAGAAATCAAGATATGCTATATTGACTCACCACATCACTCACACATAGACAATTTACTTATATAGGATATAAAAAGTCACTAAAAACATTCACTGCACCCCGAGCTAACGAATATACGCTAGAATATTACAATCATAACATCATCCGAGCTAACCAAGACCAATTTTTAGATGATGATCGCTTCGCTAACCCACAAATCACAGAAAAATTCTTCATCAAAACACCATATGTATTTACACTCAATATATTTGATCGCAAATTCGACCACGTCATTTCTGAAGCACTAACCGACATGCAAGCTTACGAAAGTTTTAAAGAAAGATTTCAATTATTTTCACTAACCTTCAATTTCCTTGCACCACATGAACGCGATTTGCACTGCTCACACGACATTATGTTACGCACTAAACAAACCCACACATATACATATTATCGCTTCATACAAAATCATTTTGACCTACACACTCCATCAAGACAACCACACCACCGTTTTCAGTTTATTAACTCTAAATACACTTCACCATTTTTTCTTAACTTCACATGTTGCATCAAAGATACTAGCCTTCACGGTATTCTTCGCAATTATGATCCCATAACCCAAATGTATATTTTTTGTCCCATCACGAAGCCCTTTAATACTGAAGAATCCAGACAGTTCCTTATCCCACATGAATTTATCCAACCTATAGAAATCCCTATATTAGAATTCATCCACAATACTAAATACAATCACAAAAAATATAATCTCATTCAAAACACACCTTATGAGTTTGCAGTTGGCACCGAAGAACTAAAAACTATTAAAGCACTTCAATTGCTTTGGCCACTGCTTCAAACTAAAAACATCATTCGCATACTAGCAAAATTACTAACAAATTCCGACATGATACACAACATCTTCCCCCACGGTTTTTTCCCCGACGACTAACAGGTAAGTATAATTTATACATATTCTTCACTAATAAATTTAAATTAATACTAACCTTTCCTTACTCATGTTTCATTTAGATTTTTAGTCTTCATCCCACGATCATCTGCAAAATACACAAAAGAAAAATAAAAAATAGAAAAAATCTTCAAATTCTTCAAAACTCTATTAATATTTTACACTAGATAAATTCAATAAAATTCATACCAATGTAGTAAATTAATTTATAAATTGTTTCCCCAAAAGCAGTAAGTTTAGTAATGATGAAAATTTGTAACCTAATTTTTCCCCAAAAACTAGCAGTAAAATTGAAATTCTATGTAGTAAATTGATAAGACGAAAATGCAGTACTAACCTTTTGATATTTCCATTCACTCGCACAAGAATTCTATCCAAACTCGCACAGCTCGCCCACGAAGAATTGTTTAAATAATGAATTTCAGTTTCAAGTGTTCACACTCAACAACTCTAACACAAGATAACAAGTTTCAAACTTTCCTTTAACCCGGTTGGAAAGGAATTATATACTAAACAAAACTAACCAACGCAGCTTACTAAACACCACAAATCATAGAACAACAGCATGACTAAGAAAAGGAAACCAACGGTACCCAAACCGGATTAACCCAGTTTAAAACTGGATAATTTATTCTTTTGAAGACTATTATAAAGTCTAAGAAAGAAATAATAAAACACAAAAAAGTCGAAAGACAAACCCATACCAAAAACAATTTGATTTTTGAAAAAAGGACACAACCAACGAAACATAAGAAAAACCGCAATAAACCCAAAATAAAACGTTATCACATAACAGGACCTCTCACAGAAACCGCACGAAATTATACTCCCACTCCTGGCCTAACCCACCAGAGAGGACGTCCTGAGCATGCTCTATAGCCGGCCTAACCCACCGCGCTACATCCACGCTTTGTGACCACACTTCTATTTTTAATAAGAGGTACTCAAGGGTGAGTAACTCTTCAAAATAACCGAACTAAAACAAAAAGCTTTTGTGAAAACAAATAACCAAAATCATAATTAAAACACTGAACTAATAAAAATTTTATAAAATGTAAATTATAGCTTGCAGTATATAGATCAGCATACAACACCAAAGACGAACATCCAAAGACAAAATGACCCCACTACACTCGAAAAAGAATGGCCAACCACAATCAATATGCCGTCCACAATCACAACTAAAAGGATTTAGAGTACGACTAGACCAATGACCACCTCGATGTTCAAGTATACGTACAGATCCGAGTAACCAGGCATCCCCTCCACGCACAATCTCCACGCCATTCCCAGACGAGGTTGAACACAAAAGACGTTCTCTACATGAAACAGAAAAACCTGTCATAGCAAACCATTCTGAAATCAGATTTGAGTTTGTTGACAAAACCCAGTCGTTGTCATAAGAAGACACAACGATTGATCCTGGAACTTCTCTAACAAGAGAACCCAGAAGAAATATGATGTTCGCCAAAGAACCCAGAAGAAATATGATGTTCGCCAAATACCAACGTCCATCATCCATCCTTTGAATTGCAGAAAGACTATTCTAAAAAACTCTGTAAAACCCGGATGGGTGGAACCTGATCTAAACTACATTTTATGATTGGATAAATTAGATATTTACCACTGTAAAGTATTTTATATTAACCAATCATGATCCATCTAACTAACAACCCACTTATTTGTAAGTGCTGAAATTACTTGTAATTTCAGCACCAGAGAGATTTGAATTTAACTTAGAAATTAGTTGCCTCTCCAAGAGAACTTCAGCAGCCGCAATAAACCAGTATACCCTAGATCTATTGAGCCTAGCAGAGACTAGTTAAACAACCTGAGACTAGATAGTATAAGAGTAAGATTAGGATCGGTATTAGACTAAGAAGTTGCACGAATCTATCCGGCCGAAAATAAGATAGCGTGACGAGCAGACGGTGACCCTATCCGAAATTACTCTATGAGTTAACCACATCGGTTATAACTCATTACCGTTTTTAACGCCGCTATCGCACCGCATTTTTTCGTTTACCTTACTTTGTCATATTTCAATCTAATGGCGCTACAACAAGTTTTTTCTACCCTACTGTTTCACTTACATCTAATCATACTTTGATTGAGGTATTTAAGGAAGTTTTTTTCTCCATTTTTCACTTTGACCTGGTCTTTTTCTTGGTGTAATTTCCTTGTGTTATGCTATTGAAGCAAAACTAGGTAAACTCCGAAAACATTTTGGTAAGCTATTAAACTTTTAAGCTGTTCTAGTTATGCAAGGATCATCAAGAAACAGGTTCAAAATTTTTTGCCCAAATATAAGCATTATTGCTTAAATTCACAATTTAGTTTTATGGCATGATTCATTAAATAATTCGTTACGTCGACATTTAAGCAAGAATAATCAATGTCTCTCTGCATTATCTTTAAGTAGGTTAATGAATAGTAATCAGGACAAGGTTGAAGTAGTTACGTTGTGTCGAAGATAAAACTGCTGAAAATCTCGCTTTGCAGTAATAGTGGGCTCTTTTCCAGTCCCCCCCCCTTTGGTTTTTTTTCTGGAATTCTTTTTAAAAAACTCTATTCAGAATTACTTTTCATGTTGAAAACTGCAATGCTGAAACTGGAAAAGAGCCGAATAGTGTAAAGAATTCTACCAAAAACATACTTTCGAATTAAAAATATCAATGATCAATTAAAACCGTAGTCGAGACCTCAACAAAATGAAATAAAAAAAAAACATAATTAATTGAAAATGTCAAAAACCAAAAATTTCAAAATTGAAAGATGAGAGAAAAAAATCATGTTTATGGACAAATTTTTCGTTTCACTGATGAGTCTCTATTTCATTTAACTCCAATTTTATATTATTAAACAAGATTTATGTTTTTGTTAAGGATTTTTTTATCGTTTTATTCAAGTTTTAGGTTGAAATTAGCTTGAAACATGGTTAAAAGTCTTTAGTACCAGACACCTTTCGATGCAGTCGGAAGATTATTAGTGGTATTTAATTTTGCGTAGAAAACAAAAAATTGTAAAAAAAAACATCCGCACACAGAGTTTTTCTCCATTTTCATTTTTTCAATGATCATAACAATAGGCTAAAAATATTGCAAACAAAACTTTTTTCCTTTCGATGCAGTCGGAAGATTATTAGTGGTATTTAATTTTGCGTAGAAAACAAAAAATTGTAAAAAAAAACATCCGCACACAGAGTTTTTCTCCATTTTCATTTTTTCAATGATCATAACAAAAGGCTAAAAATATTGCAAACAAAACTTTTTTTCGTAAAAAAATTAATCTTGGAGCGTAGATGTAAGAAATTGTATTAGAAAAATGATTCGTGATTGGATGTCAATCGGGATGGTTCGCGCCATTTGAAAAACTATATGGAGAAATCCCGCTTGTACACTTTACTTTGAGATGACATCGAAAACAACACTGATAAGAACGGTAAAGTCATCAACTATAAATAAAATGACCTCCCGTGTTTTCGGTAAGTAAACAAAAAATATTCTCGATACTCTCGAGGCTAAATTATATGAACAGACTAGTCAATTCATTTAAAAACCATATTGGAGTTGAACAAAAACCGACCGAAAAAGCAGATTTGAAGTTCTACGAAAATCTAGAAGGTTGATTACGGTAATTACTTCTTTTGTTAACATTTTAGTTTTAAATTATTATTCCTAAAAACATTTGCTGTTTTGTTAACGCAGCTAGCAAAAGCTGTGGATTCCTAATTCTTGGGGGCATCTTTTGGAATTGGTTCCCGATTAGGATATCACATCGACTATGGTTTGACCCTTTTTACTCAACTTTTTAGAAGCATTCAAAAGACTTTATTTTGTAGAAAATTGAAGGCAACAATTTTGTCTGATATAATCATCTTCATACACACTAACGGGTATACAAAACAAGGGGGAGGGTTCTCATGCTTGAGGGACCGATTGCTTAAAAATTTTCAACCAATCAAAATTGCTAAGCGTTCCTATTGGCTAAATGCCTTTCTCACAAAATCGAAGTCAAAATTATCAGAAAATGTATTAAATCAGTGGAAAAGTAATCAAAAATATTACAAATTGCGGGGTACAACCGCAAAGCTATTCAGATAAACATCAAGCTATATGAGTTCAAATTCATAATAATTTTTCAGTTTGAAAACTCATCTGCTTATTATCTAATTGGTCAATATTAAATGGCCTGGATTTATTTTTTTGAGTTTTGCGATTTATTTTGAGATTTTGAATACTCAATTCTGATTGGCTGAAAGTAAGCTGAAATTAATTTCAAGCATTCGGTCTCTCAGGCATGAAGGACGCCGCCCGAAAGAAGAGGTTAGACAAAGACAATTTGATTGCCCACTGAGAGTCTACCCAGTGTTTGCTTTACAAAATTAATCGGTAGCTTTTTAATTAACAAAATGTAATATAACTTTTTATTGTGTAAAAAACATATTAACATTCATTAATTCTTATGTATAATTTGTATAGTAAAATATGAATTGATTGGAGAAATTTTGAAACATTTATTGTAACTGTCTCAAACAGCATGAGGGCAAAACCTCACTTCAATGAAGTCAGTTTTTTTTTAAATTCCAAGTTTAGTGGAAATTTTCTGAAAAATCTTTAGGGTCAGCTTCTCAGCATTTAATCTGATAGCATTTAAAAACCTTTCTAAAGAGTTCTTTTGCCTTTTTTCGTTCTTTTTTTAATTATGACTTTTGCTTATTTCCGCAGAAAAAAAATTTCCGCAACTTAATTAGCTGTTTTTTATTGCCGCAGTTTATTTTAGTTAAGTTTTTTTCTCAAAATGATGTATTTATGTTGTCTTTAGAAAAACTATGAAAAATAAAAAAGGGTTCAAATTTCACATTGATAGTTCGTCTTAAAATTCTACTCAGTAATAACAAATAGTATGATAACTAAAATATGGTATAAGGGAGAAAATGATTGTGCATTTTTATTCTTGCAGGTATAAAGTTTCAGGCAGTTATCTCAAGATTATGTACGTTGCACAACAAATCGAGTCTGTTTTTTGTTGAAAACTAATGTGTATTTTTTTATTGTATGTTTTTAGACTTCAGCAAATTTGACCTTGAAAAACTTGGAGGAAACGAGTGTGGAAATGACAGGTGTGAAATTTATGAGCAATGCGTGAACAAAAAATGCATTCGAAAATCATGCCTTGAAGATATTCATTGTCCACATCGTTCGATGTGCTCCTTTGGAAAGTGTTATGGTTGTGAGTTGTACATTTTACAAAACAAGGTTTTGTTATACGTCCCCCATCCCAGAACTAAAGAATTGCAACTTCATCCACAAAGAATCGTTTTTCTTTCACGTCGTTCGATTGTCTTGAAACTCAACTTGTGGAACCTGATCTAAACTATATTTTATGATTGGATAAATTAGATATTTTACCACTGTAAAGTATTTAATATTAACCAATCATGATCCATCTAACTAACAACCCACTTATTTGTAAGTGCTGAAATTACTTGTAATTTCAGCACCAGAGAGGTTTGAATTTAACTTAGAAATTAGTTGCCTCTCCAAGAGAACTCCAGCAGCCGCAATAAACCAGTATACCCTAGATCTATTGAGCCTAGCAGAGACTAGTTAAACACCCTGAGACTAGAAAGTATAAGAGTAAGATTAGGATCGGTATTAGACTAAGAAGTTGCACGAATCTATCCGGCCGAAAATATGATAGCGTGACGAGCAGACGGTGTACCCTATCCAAAATTACTCTATGAGTTAACCACATCGGTCCTAACTCATCTGGTGCGACCATAAGTCTCGAATAAGACCTTAATAGCTTAGAATTAACCAAAAATAGATTAGAATTTAGACAAAACATTTTAAAAATGTTATACGACGATAATTTAATCGAAATGTCTCTACGACTCTATAGATCAGAGCCGATATTCCGAACGATAACAGAACTACCCGGAATCGTAAGAAGACCTCGAACAAGAGACGACATACGCCAAAGTAGAAACTTACCATATAGTTATATGATAGTACGGCAAAAGCCAACACAAACTTTTATATTTAGAATCTTATTAGCAATGAATTTAGATTTTCATTTGCAAACATAAAATCTTGAAGTCAATCTTCATAATCATTTCAGGCGCTAAACAAAATTATTAATATACAATAACGATTGATGAAAAGATCTCAGATCGTTTTCTTAAATTCTGCAGTCTTATATAAAACATGTTTGAAAAATACTTATTGAAAATTAAAACAAAAATTAGTAGCATGACAATAAATTGTTAGTAATCATAAAATCATCTGTTGTCCCAGCTTCATCACCTAAACATAACAGCAATCATAAGCTCACTAATATCATTAAAAAACTAAATCTTTTTCTTAAATAAATTTAAACCATTTTAAACTTAAATTCACTTAATTTAAAAATCAGATCATCAAGGCTTATCCTTGGATCTTAATTAATTTCCTATTTCACTAAATTTAAAAACCTGATCATCAAGGCCTATCCTTGGATCAAAAAGAACAATTTTGTTCTCCCCCATCCACTTAGCAAGTGTCTAATGACCTCAAACGTCGATTCACTATCCAACCCTTCCAAAAAACCCAAGACTAATAGAAATTTTTCAACAAAACTAACCATTCAAATTAGGATAAACAGTGAAGAACTTCGGTTATTCATCCTTCACTTGAACCTTCCTCTTACCAGATCCAGGATAAATCTTAGACTTAGTAAGTTTAAAATAGTATCTAACGAACTACTCGCGTTCTAATTATACCTGAACCTTGTGGATCGATTTACTATTCTCCAACCCTTGAACATAATCACTACCCCTAAGTAAGATTAAGTAAGTTAACACCTTAGCTTATACTAGCCACGAGAAAGTAAAAAATCATTCTTCGGAATCGATATACTTTTCTCTCCAACCCTGAACAAATAGACCCAGGTTAAGCTAACCAAAAAATCGTAAGGACTAACAGTTTAAGAAAGTAGACATCATCTAACAACTTTTTGCATCCCTCATCCTAAACCTTATGTCATTCAAAAATCTAGGAAATAAACAAACAATCGTTTTACACAACTGTGAAATAGATAACAAAAAATACGATCTTGTAATCACACCTCATGCACAAACAGTTGGATATATTAGAACAAAAAGACTAACAATAAAAAGAAAAATAATAAACAAACAAAGAAAAATCACATGAAAAAGATTTTCAAAAAATAGAAACGCATTTTCAGAATCAGAAGCCAGCAATTTAGATGAACTTTATAAAGTAAAAGAATCGATTGATAAAAATTGTCCCATTCACGATCAATTATATTTTTCCGACTCAGAAACAACTTCAAATTCATCAAAAAGAGGAAAAAGACGAATAAAAAAGCAATATAAACACAAGCCAGTACACTTGTATAATTGGAATCAACCAATTAGACACATCGATAGTTATATAATAACAGTCATTAAACGAAAAAATGAGCCACAGCCATACTCAAAGTGACGAAAGTCCAGATGACGAAGAGGTTTACCCCTTCCTCATAGATGCACCCGATAATAGAGGGCAGCATGACTTTTGCAAGCATTTACTCCTAAATTTGTTTGAACCCGGAATCAGCCCATGCAAAGCAGAATTCCCAGATGTAAAAATCAAAAAAGAAATATTATTGAACATTATCTGAAAGATATATGTAATTTAACACAACAATACGGAATCTACACCATAGAATTCAGCACACCAAATCCGAATCACCGTAAATATGTAATTCAAACAGACGATCTTGAATTAGAATTTTCAAAAGTATTCTTAGAATATATTAAAAGCATACAATATCATAACTCACAAAGAGCAAACTCCATATTTACTAACGAAGTTTTTGCAATAATATATAGCTATATTTCAATATTAGAAAAAACTGAATTTCAAAGTATCTCACCAACTGAGACATCCAAACATACAAAAGTACGACAGGAAATCACATTATTTTCAACTTTTCTACATATAATCAAAGAAAATTTCACTAAAGACGAAGTTTCACAACACACAAAACATGATTTACAAAAAATTTTGGCATGGTTTATAATAGATTATTTCACACAAAATATAGACTTAATTTCACAAGCAAGAATAAATTTCAGACCTCAAAGTCCAAACGATGATACTGCCATCACAGAACAGTCAGACTACGTTTGGGACCCTGAATGGTCTCATCATGCATTTATAAATATCCCACAATCAATCTCAAGTCAAGCAATAAGTACAATATCTTATCAAAGAGATTATGTGAGAGTAGTACCACTGACCATTGATGCAACACCATTAAACTACAATACATTTTTACCTGATACGCGAAATAACAGTTAAAATTCGACCGTCATACACAATGAAAACCTTATTGGAACTAGGAATCTTACACAACAAGATATCCAAACACCATCACACCTCATAAATGAAGAAATCGTCCAAACAACAACAACTACACAACAAAGTATTTCACCGATACCTCCAAATTTAACAACACCAAAAAATACAAAGACTTCACTGGCACAAGTAACCTTACAGTCAACCGTTAAACCTTCGGTTGCTCCAAAATATTCACATATGGATTATCAAACATATAGACCTATGACAGTACCGTCAAAAACACGAAGAACGCTCACAAGAAACACTTTTGCAGAACACAATTATAATTATGCACATTCATCAAAAACAAACTATCCCCCACGAAAAACTAATAATAATCATGTAAGTTCTCAATATTGGGATAACCCAATGACAACAACCAACTCAGTAAATTTTTGAACTTATTCACATCCTCCACAGGATCGTAGTGAAAATTACCCATTCTTTCAACAAAATAAAAATAAAAAGCAAGCACCTCAGCATACGGATTACTTATCATCTGATGATGATTATTTACAACCAGATATTTTTGCACCGTATACCCAAGAATATCGCGGACAAGGAGCGCAAAAACCTTATGCATATAATAGAATTTTTTCTCCAAATCCAACAGATACACGAAATCAACAACCAATACAAATGCAAAATTCAACTAATACACAATCTTTTCAACCAATTCAGCCACAAAACATAATGATCACACACTCGTATCAACCAACTCAAATGCAAAATGAAATACCACTCCCATATTACCTTCAACTACACGAAATAACAAAACATCAACTTTCAAATTTTTCACAAATGCCAAATGCCGCAGAATCACTACAAATGACAATGAATCCATACCTTATGGGTGGATCATCAATAACATCAAAAAAACAACTAATGGTATTCACAGGAACAGACCCTGAATATTCTGTAGAAGATTATTTAAATGCAGTAACAGCAAATTTAATTTTAAATATAGGACCTGAACCAAATAATACACCACTACATCAAAATTGGATACATCGACGCACAGCGTTGATACAAACAACCTTAGATGGCGCAGCACAAAAATGGTTTTCAGTATTACCTATAGAAATAAAATCAGATTGGAAAAGATTTACATAAGAATTTTCAAAAATGTTTGACTCCGAAAGAAATAAACAACACCAAAGAGTTTTATGTAATGAAATTCGCAGATTACCAAATGAAACCATCAAACAATTAGCAGTACGTATCGAAACACTAGTTCGAAAAGCATATTCATTAAATACACATGACTATAAAAACACAAAAATGACAGAAATTTTAATGATGACCTTAACACCTCAATTAAGGAAAATAGCAATAAAAAAGAGAGCATCTCATCCTTCCTCAATTCGAGAACCCGATTTAGATTTTCGAAAACTAGTAGACAAACTAGAGCAAGCGGAAATCACAATGAAACTTGAAGAAACAGAAAATCTAAAACTACAATATGTTAATCGAATCGAAACAAACACTACACATCAATAACATACAGGAATCAGATACAGACCTAGTTGAAAAAATCACTGAAATACTAAATATTTATGAAAAACACCCAAATTTTAAGGGCAAACCATCTTTCAAAAAATGGTGTAATTATTGCCGACGATACGGACATAGTATTTCTGAATGTAGACAAAAACAACAAGATAACCAGAACAAACGTCAAAAGTATAAAGAACCAAATAAATCATTCTATCAATATATGAAGAAAGATCAAAATCTACCAAACAAAAAAAAATACAGTAACAACAGTTCAGGAAAACCACTTCCGAACAACGCTAATTACACAAGGAATCAATCACCATATAACTCAAGTTATAGAGGAAGATCACCAGAACGAAGAAATACACAGAATTCTTCGCAAAATCATTATAATCGACCAAATAGTCGAAATAACTACTCGCGATCAAATTCAAATACAACACAATTTGTTTCTAGATCCAATTCCCAATCAACCCAAGAAATAAAAATTATCCAAACAATTAATCACGAAACTCATCATATAACAGAAATAGAAACTATTCAAATAATCAAAACAGAAGTTATTCGAACAATCAAAATCAAAATTACCCGAACAATCAATCAAGAAATAACCCATATAACAGATCAAACTACCACAGATCAAACGACAATTATCAAAACAGATCACGACAGAATTCACAAAATCGAAATTCAAGTTATAATAATCGATATAGAAATTATTCTCAATCACCACATAGAAATAATAACCATTATAATAATTCTAAACATCGCTACAGAAGTAGTACACCCAAACATCAAAGACATATTAATCAAGTACAATCAAATGAAGAAACAACATCAGACCCCCCAGGTATTGATGACACAGGAAATAACGAACTACAACTAAACCAAATAAACTGTGGATCATCAGACACAGAAAGTGATACAGAAAACACTATCTCCATAAATATGATAGCAGTCGAAAACGACTACGAACCTATTATATATGAACAACCCTTTACATCACATATACATGAAAATCAATTGGAACTTCTTCACAATTATTATATTGAACGCATCAATACTACATAAATGGCACAAGAAGTAAACAAAATCAACACCGTAAATAAACCCAATGAAAATGACAAAACAAAATGCTTAAATACAAATCAAATTTACCAAAATGTACAAAAAGAACAACCCAAAGAAAAAATTTGGACAATACCATTTCTCTTAGAAAGTCCAAGAAACAAAGAATTTCAACCACCAGATCTTGAAATTGATTTTTAATTGATTCAGGAGCAGAATCAAACATAATTAACATTCCCACATTGAATGAAATCAAAACATTACACCCAAAATTAACGCCTCTTGCAACCTCTAGTAAACTAGCAACAGCACAAGGATCAACATTAGTAAATTATGGAAAAGTTCAATTATTCCTTCTCCCCACAAGAACAATGGAGCAAAATAAAATTCTAAACAAGCCATTTAAACAAAAATTTCATATCACTGATATTAAACACAATATCATTGGCATACCATTTATCTCGAAATATATACCAACAATCAATATCTTGAATATTAAAATACTAATCAAAGATAAGTACACAAAAACAAAAAATACAGCTCTAACATTTTTTCAAAGATTAAATAAACAACCACCATTCTTTTCAAAATTTTGTCCAATTTATAACCAACAACGGAAACACCTGAAACCACTATCAGGAAATATATATATAACTTTTCAATAAAACAAGTTCACCAATATGATAAAAATCAAAATAAACAACAACTCTTTATGTCAGACTTTGAATTCAAACCTATCCATAAGTTTTTCAAAATCACGATTTCATCTATAAAATATTTGAAAAATACGAATTCAGACATCATTTCGTTACATGTATATAACAATACACCGTTCCAAGTAACATTACCCTTAGGACTTTTAGGATATTGCAAAACAAACGCTACAATATCACCCATACATGAAAAAGCATACCGCGTAAATAATATACTCCAATTATTAGATATTTGTCAATCCACAATTCTTAACGAAGAACATTCAACATAACCAACTATACAGAAGATCAACAGAAGTTTTTAACAATGTTTAACTTCCAACATTCACAAATAACACAAGACGAATTTGATAAGTTAGCCAAACAGCTAATAAAAAATTCATCAGTCTATGCAACTTCTGACGCAGTTTTCAAAAAACAAAGAGCAAGTAAAGTACCAATTCATTTACACGATAAAGTAAATAGATTACTCGATATTTTAGAGCAATACAAAATTATCTCACCGGTAAACAAAGAAAAACAACCAAAAGGTAACACATTTATTAACCCTGTTATCATCCTAGCAAAAGGAGAATCATTAAAAATAGTTTTAGACGCTAGATATCTCAATTCACTAATAGACGAATCAAAATGCAATTGGCCTATTGAACCAATACAAGTTATTTTAACAAAAATAAACGGAAAATACTTTAAAACCGCAGATATGAATAGTGCATACAATCAAATGCCACTAGATGAACAATCACGACGTTTAACACAATTTGTTATTGGAAATCAACAAATTGAATTCAACCGCCTATTCTATGGAATATCCATAGGACCAGCAAAATTTTCAGCTTTTATGAGCAAAATTTTTAGATTACTAATACTTAAGAAAAACGCAATCACCTATTTAGACGATGTTTTTATGCAATCACAGACAAAAGAAGAAATGTTTACAGTTTTAGAACACTATCATAAAATACTTCAGAACGAAAATCTGAAGGCCGCCCCCGATAAATCACACTTCTTTTTAACACGAGTTAAATTTTTAGGACATAATATAGTTGAAAGACAATCACTCCATTAAAATTACGCATTGATGCTATTCAGAAACTTCAACCACCAACAAACAAAAAGAAAATCCAAGAATTCCTTGGAATGTTAAATTTCTTAAGCAAATACGTTTATGAAATGCATTTATGTTTAAGACCATTCTATAATATCCTCAGACAACAAACTAATTTTGAATGGAATACTGAACATCAAACACGATTTGAAGAAATTAAAAAACTTTTAACCGAACAAATTTCAAACACAATTCCAGATCCAAATCAACCATTCTATGCAATGTGCGATGCTTCAAATTTTGGCATCGGCGCAGCATTATTACAATCAGACAATGGTACAAATAAAATGAACCTTTTACCAGCAAATTCTCAATTATTCACTCAAGCAGAGCTACGACTCACAACTTTAATGAGAGAATGTACAGCTATAATTTATACACTTACAGAATATGAATTTCTGATACTTGTATCAAAACATCCAACAGTTCTATTCACAGATCATAAACCAATCATTTTTCTCTTTACACAGAAGTCAAATCCAAATCACCGAGTCTATAGATTTCAATTAATTCTAATGAAATTTCCAAACTTAGATATAGTCTGGACAGCAGGAAAGAATCTTGCATTACCAGATACATTACGTCAAAATACACCACCTGAATTACTTACACGAAAAACTACAGTTGAAATACCCAAAAATATAAAATTTTACCTTGCAGAAAACGAAACATCACCCCGACTAGAATGCAAATATGCAGTAAAAACTGACATTGAACAATCACAGATAAATAACCTACAACACTTCCCACTTTACTTAGATTGCCAAGATAACCACTACGAAGTTGATCTACTTGCAATATCAACTTTCAAACCAATTCCATACTCACAATGGATAAAAATAACACCCAACAAAAACGATAAAAACAACACTCGCATGAAAAAGACCTTTTTCAGTTAATTGAAAAAGAAAATTTAACTGATAAAATAAATTTGTCAGGCCCACAAACAAATGATTCAAAATACACGATAAATCAAGTTTTTGACCTCCATGACCCACTTGACACAATTCCTTTATCTAAATTAGAAATTGAAAACATTTTTCTCCCCCCCAACAGATAAAATTACAATTAATACCTTGAAACAATATCAAAATCTTGACCCAGTAATTAGACAACTAAAATCATGGCACAAATACAAAACTAAGCCCGTAAAGGCAGATACCAAAATTTTAGGAAATAAAACACTCCTCCAATATTTTCGAAAATTTAATAATACAACAATTAATGAAAACACAGACCTTCTAGAATATCAATTAAATGAATCTACAGTTCCCTGTCTCCCTTTAAGTATGATTCTCATAGCTTTTAACATTTCACATACACAAAACATTAAAGGACACTCTGGATCAGAGAAAACATATTCGAATTTCATACAAAATTTTTATTTCCCAAATGCACCAATTTGGATGAAAGTACTATGCAATGATTGTATAGTATGTCAGCTAAATAAACCTTATCCAAATCAAAAACAAATAGCACAAAAACAAGATTTTAAAGGACGAAGTTTATGTTTTAACCATCGTATTTCATTCGATACAAAAGGACCAATTTCACCATCATCTGAAGGAAACTCCTACATTATGGTAATTGTTGACACATTTACACATTATGTAGCACTTAAACCAGTACCACATTGTAACACTTATTACGCTTACACGACATTTTATGAACACTGGATAGCTAAATTCGGATTACCCGAAATCTTAGTTACAGACAACGGTACAGAATTCATAAAAAATGAAATCATCACACTATGCCACTTATATAACATCAAACATAAACCACGTACATCTCATGCACCTTGGACAAACGGTTTAGTCGAAGGTACGAACCGTTCACTACAAGAATATCTTAGATGTATCATAAATGGAAATGATACAAAATACACCGAATGGTCAGCAGATGTAAAATTATTTCCCTTAGCATATAATTCACTAATCATGACAACTCTGGGAATGTCACCATACAAAATGGTTTTTAATCAAAAGCCACGTAAACCAATTATGTTTACAGCAAACTCTCATAAAAATGCACAAGGTCATTGTCAACCGAATAAAGACTCAATGTGTTATAACCTATCTTTAGACACATGATGAAGATCATTTTCATCACCCACAAATCCTAAAATTAGCCTCCGGTACACACACCGAATGGATTTTATATAGAGGTAAAAAACACAATGAAATTTACCAAAAAGTAACAAAAAAGTTGTTACAAAGGCTAAACATTAACGAACAAATAAATTCACGCTTTACACCAGCCTCCGATTTAAAAATTGGAATATTTGTCTTAATACCTAATTTTAATACTCAAAAAGGAATTTCTAAAAAATTACAACCCCTTCGTAAAGGACCATACCAAATAATCGCCAAACCCACTGACGTAACATATAAAATCACCGATTCAGACCAGAAAGAAATTGTTCAACATCGAAACAATCTATTACCTTATTACCCAAAAGAATACGCACTACGCGAACTAACTCAATTATATTCTTTCACAGGTTTAAAATTTATTCAAAATCACCCACATACGGAAAACGAAATAAAAGAACAAAATGACATTCACCTTGAAAAACAAAATAAAAAATCAACTACAACCAAAAACAATACAAAAAAGCTAGATCAAAATATACCTCAAAAAGAAAAAAAACAGAAGAATGACAGAAAAAAATCATACCCCAAGAACAAGTCGAGAAATCAGAACATAGAGAGTCATCACGACTTAGAAATCAACCACGCAAAAATTACAAAACATTCATCCCACAATCTAAAATATTTAAAAAAGTTGAATTTCAAAAACAGCTTTAATTTTAAAATTAATAATCTTTGCACCTCTGAAACATTTTAAACTTTCATTTTTCAAAATAACATGCTGACAAACACGCAGCGATTCTAGTTCAAAATTAGCCAATAGGATTCATTCAATCCGTCACCTTCTATACTTCTAACACAAACCAATTAGACGAAAGATATTAAACTCCAGACATATCTATAACTATAACTTTACAACCTCCAGGTCAAAAATAAGCAAACCACTTAAACTTGACAACTAAAATAAATACCACCATAATATCATAACCCTCCCTTATCTAATAACGCAAAGATCAACAATATTTTCCCAACTCAGACCTCAAAAACCCCCCAAACAAAAAAGTTAAATTAGCCTAAAGTAAAAGAACGACCATATTAAATTAGCCTAAAGTACAAAAATCTCAAAAATACCCCAGATCAACTGACAAATAAAAATAAAGTAAAAGAAGACCTCCCGAACACCCTAAAATTCGCCCCCAACAATTTTTCACAAAACTCAACCGACTTGTCAAAAAACCAAAAAATAAATCGACCACACTTGAAAATTGCCCCAAACAACAAAAAATATTCGATCAAGAAGCCATTTCTTAAATGCTCTTCTCTCGATCAGTCAACATAATTTTCAACATTTTCATAAACTTTTTAACAATATTTAAACTTTTATTCATATTTCTTTTTGATACCTTTGAAGCTTTTGTAATAATCTTAATCATTTTTTGCAATATTTTTCCAATTTTCTATTCCATATTTGAACTATATCTCCAACTTTCACATGCCATTGACCATATTCACAGGTACGAAAACCCAAAATTTATTTAAATGATACGAACCATTTTTAGTAGAACAGATATTTTTTTACTATTTGTAATTTTTATAACATTTTTATCATCCCTCATATTGACAATATGCAAATGCATAAAGAAGGCAGTCATAACATTCGCCTTAGCAACAATCCTTTTAATTCTTTTTCTAGAAGAATACTACAATAAACATAAATTTTTTCACTAAAAAGAAATAAATTTAAAAACCCTCAAAAATTGCTAACCAACAATCACACAGTCAGTCTTCACCGACAACATCCCAAGAAAACCCGACACCACCTACAACTATCCAAAACCCCCAAACATCTACACGAATTTCTTTACAAGATAACCCATATACATTTGAAGAACGACACGCTCGCTTATCTGAACCACTAGAACCAGTTCAGCGACAGGCACCTCTAAGTGAACCAACATACAACTTGTACCCAACACTACCACAAGAATTAAGTAGAATACGAAATATTAGTCAAAACCAAAATACAGTTGAAATAAATAGACAAATTATACATCCACGACGAAATAGAAATTTTCAAACCCCCCGAGTTCATTTTGATATACCCCAATCTCCATCACCAAGTACTCCGGAAAACCCAAATAACATATTACAGGAAACCCCTACACTTCTTTCACAACGTAGCACCTCAAGTCTACCCTCAGATTACTTAGGTTCAACACCAACATCTGAACAAATACGTGAAAATCCCTTTAACCCCCCAAAGCAAACATCACGACTACCATATTGGACAACACAATCATTCACACAAGGTGAGCCAAAATTAATAAATGATCCAATAGATATTTCTACAGATACATCAACATCATCATCACTACCAGAAACATTATCACTACCATCAACACCATCAATAAGCCAGATTTCACCAACGCCTTTTCCTTTAAATTTCCCAAATAACCTCGACGCTAGATATCGAGAACAATCATCAACAAATATCCCTTTAAGATTAGACTGGAATACATTCACAGCACCCCCACCATTATTTGGACAGCACCCAGAAAGTAACCGACTCCACAACTGGGCACTTAATAGATTACAATATAGACAAGATATCCACGAAGACATTCGTGACCATAACATCCAAATACTCCAACAAAATAGTCTACAATTAAAGTTTGAAATCACGGTTAAACTAAACAACATTGCTCAACATCCTTACCCATTAAACCCGCCAATTATAACAGCTCAATCGCTACCACCACCATTTATAACAACTGAAGTAATATATAAATACGACAGATATACCAAAAAGACATTGGCTACATAACATTTTATAACCCGTACTCAGGATTATCATACACATGTATATTCTAAAAATATTGATTTTTCGCCAACTCCTTTTTCTAATAATCTCCGATCAGAACATAAATCCTTCTCCCCGCACAGGACCCCAAGACTTATTAGTAACACATTACGATTGTGAAGAAAATGAACAAAAAACACTACACAAATATGCAATAAATCAAGTATCACAATGCGAAACAGAACCACAAGCTATAGAAACTACAAATGTAATAGCGACACTCTATTCAAAAGCCCGAGCAACAACAGTTATAGGATATAAATTTACAGCAACATTTTCCGAAAAGAAAGTACATTGTTCACAAGTCTCAAACGGAAATAAAAACCGACTTGACCACGAATCATTCTACCAAAGTAATATAGAACGACTTCTGCATCTCAATCCCGATGATTGTAAAATCGAGTTACTCAGACTAAATATCACAAAAAATAGAAACACCGACAGAAAATTAGTATATTTTCAAGTCTTTGCCGATTCTGTACAACAAGCAGAACTTGAAAGATATCAAGGACATATAAAACTAGATGAAAAATACCCATACAACGGCGCACATGGAAGATTAACTTATAACATACACGATAAGCACTGGATACCACACATTGGTATAAATAATCCATCAAACTGCAAAGCAGACACAAAAAATAGAGGATATCAAGAAATAATGTTTTTCGATTGGAAAATACAACTCGAAAAAATACAACTCACACGAGATTTATCTGACAACACAATGATCTATCAAGGAATTAGATTACCTTGTAAAAACGATCAAGGTTATTGTGACCCTACAACACGAACACAAGCAACAATTGTTTGGTTTCCCGAAGATACATGTACAACATTTCAAGTAGCAAAAATACACGCTCGAATGATAAAATTTCACGAAAAATATTTTATACAATCAATTCCATATGAACAAGTAAATCCATCACGAAAACAAAGTACTGATTTTCGAAACATCCATAATATAGAAAATAAATTGACACGTTTTCAAATATATCAAGAAACAGAACTCGCATGCAAATACAGAAATCAACTTCACAAAACACAATATTCTGAAATATTAGTTGAATACGAAAAAGGTTTCGACTTGACCACTGGAAAAATAAAAATTGACCCTTATGCCACAGGTCATCCGCTAAACGAAGGAATATCATATATACCAGTTAATTTTCAAAAAAGTAATGGTCAACCTGGTGGACATCTAAAGCCACATGACACTAGAAGCACACGTTTACAAGAACTATCACTAATGAATAATTCTTATTTTGGTAATATCCACTACGATAATCACTTAGATATGAAATTAGACTACACAATTAGCCGAATTTTTCAGGAAATGTCAATCTCTGAATTAGAAACACTTCACCAACTATGCGAATTAGAACGGACACAAATCTTACAATCACTTGCACTAGCAGTATTAAAAATACCCTACGCAGGATATTTACTATGAGGAAATAGATCAAATTTTTTAGACTACGAAGGAAATATTTTATGGTTTCATACTTGTACCAAAAAAGTATCACCACTATATGTATTCGAAGATAAAAGATGCTATAAAAGAATCCCTATCTTTTATAAAAATAAAGTACATTTTGTTGACACACTTTCAAGACAAACATATTTTTGGGATACCGCAGTCCCATGTGGATCATAAAATAGCCACAATATAATACAATTGAACCCGGATGAAGATAAATATTATCTTCTTACCCCATACCCCACATTAATGCAATCACTCAAAAAAATTTCACCCGAAAGCATTAGAGCTATTGCTCGAAACCCAAATATCGATTTACAATCATTTGGAATATATTCAAAATCCGATATCCAACATCACATTAGAACACAACAATTCCAGGAATTATTAACACAAATGGACACTATACAAAGACAATCATTTGACCAAAACTTACGCAAACTTGCCGAAACCGCAGGATTTGCAGATATCTATACACAAGATTATAGCGGATATTTTAAAGACATTAAAGATTATATATATCTAAACGGTGAAAAATACAGACCACAAGATATTTCACCTATAAATATTTTTAGCTTTGTTACACTAAAAAATGAAATTCTCGATTTTCTAGGATGGCCCTATTACATCTTAGAAAAATTAACTATTTTATACGCAATGTTTAACTTTATAGGATTTTTTTTTTCACTTTTAAAAGAAATCTATAATACATGCGCTATACACACACAAGTAAATAGACAATCAAGTGTAGCACGCATACTATTTGCAGGATTTTTTGGAATTTTTTCATCATCCATAAACAAAATTCTTCTAGACGCACAAATAAAAGAATATAACACAAAAATAGCGACAAGACAGAACACGTACGACGAAGAACATAATAATATAGAAGTAACGCCTACAGCACCACAGTTGCCACCCCTACCACATAACCATCCATTATCCTGAGTCCCACGAAGTTTCCGAAATTTAGCAATAACACATAATCCAAATTTTAGACCAAACATATCGCAAAGTCTCATACAACATATAATGACACATCATTCACAAAATGATAATACATATGAACAAATAATAGAACAACCCCATACCACCGTTTTTCAGTTTCAAAATAATCATTTTTTTAGCCCACGATGAGCCGACAACTTGGATCCCTACACCGCTCAAATTCCCATCCAACCAACCTCAACACTCCAGTTACGATAATTCCACTTTTTGCTTTCCCGCCACCCGATTTCCCAACTAGTAATATAATATCAAGCATGAATTCAGACACTAATTCAGATATTTCAGTTTTGTACTCCATTTCACAACTCAATAACCCTTATATAGAAACCCCTGATGAATTTGCAGACTCCGAACCATCTCCGTCCAATAATTTTCAAACCAACTCCTCAGTTTTTTCAAAACCCCTTTTTCAACAAATCCCACCAAATAACCCACTCCCGTCCATTTCTACCCCCTCTTATGCTACACAAGTAACCCCAACCTACTCTTCATTTCATTCAGACCGATCATCCAATTCTCCAGATACTCCCCAAATCTCCCAAGAACTCGATAATTTTATCACCCTACAACAACAACTATTACAACCTAACACCCTCACTGTAAATCAGATTTCTTCCACAATAGAATCCTCAAACCCACCTACCGCAACACCTTCTTCAGCTTATACTGCATCATTAGCACAATCATCCACATCCACCAAATCATCAAATAGCACTAATAGAGCTTATCGCACTTTTAAAAGAAAATTCCCAAACCATCCATTCCCAACCAAACCAGGAACAGCCCGTGAATATATTAATCATCCACATCACACCAACACGAAAGATTTCCTAGCAATCACCCTACCTTCATTTCCACAGTATACTTTAAACACCCCTCACGACACTAATGACACACGTAGTTTTGTAGATGAACATGTTTTAATGCCTACACTTCATTGGACATCATATTATCATTTTACTAATCCCCTTTGCCTACCGTTATCTAATACTCATAACGATATAGAAAGAAAAAAAGATATGCTATATCGACTCACCACACCACTAACACATAGACAATTTACTTATATAGGATATAAAAAATCACTAAAAACATTCACTGCACCCCGAGCTAACGAATTTACACTAGAATATTACGACCATAATATCATCCCAACTAATCAAGATCAATTTTTAGATGACGACCGCTTCGCTAACCCACAACTAACAGAAAAATTTTTCATCAAAACACTATGTATTTACACTCAATATTTTTGATCGAAAATATGATCACATCATTTCTGAAGCACTAACTGACATGCAAGCTAACGAAAGTTTAAAAGAAAAATTTCAATTATTTTCACTAACCTTCCTTGCACCACATGAACGCGATTTGCACTGCTCACACGACATTATGTTACGCACTAAACAAGCCCACACATATACATATTATCGCTTCATACAAAATCATTTTGATCTACACACTCCATCAAGACAACCACACCACCGTTTTCAGTTTCTTAATTCAAAGTACACTTCGCCATTTTTTCTAAATTTCACATATTGCATCAAAGATACTAACCTCCACGGCATCCTCCGCAATTATGACCCAATAACACAAAT
This sequence comes from Symsagittifera roscoffensis, assembly GCF_963678635.1. Classification (NCBI taxonomy): domain Eukaryota; kingdom Metazoa; phylum Xenacoelomorpha; order Acoela; family Convolutidae; genus Symsagittifera; species Symsagittifera roscoffensis. The sequence continues at coordinate 46,725,865 of NC_087069.1, read as the reverse complement.
GTATATATTTTGTCCCATCACGAAGACCTTTAATGCTGAAGAATCCAGACCCTTCCTTATCCCACATGAATTTATCCAAACTATAGAAATCCCTATATTAGAATTCATCCACAATACTAAATACAATCACAAAATATATAATCTCATTCAAAACACACCTTATGAGTTTGCAGTTGGCACCGAAGAACTAAAAACTATTAAAGCACTTCAATTGCTTTGGCCACTGCTTCAAACTAAAAACATCATTCGCATACTAGCAAAATTACTAACAAATTCCGACATGATACACGACATCTTCCCCCACGGTTTTTTCCCCGACGACTAACAGGTAAGTATAATTTATACATATTCTTCACTATTAAATTTAAATTAATACTAACCTTTCCTTACTCATGTTTCATTTAGATTTTTAGTCTTCATCCCACGATCATCTGCAAAAAACAGAAAACAAAAATAAAAAATAAAACTTGTTAAAATTCTTCTAAACTTTATTAATATTTTGCACTAGATAAATATAATAAAACTCATACCAATGTAGAAATTAACTTATAAATTGTTTCCCCAAAAGCAGTAAATTTCATAATGACGAAAATTTGTAACTTAACTTTCCCCCAAAAACTAGCAGTAAAATTAAAATTCTATGTAGTAAATTGAATAGTAAATTGAAACTGGATAATTTTTTCTTTTGAAGACTATTATAAAGTCTAAGAAAGAAATAATAAAACACAAAAAAGTCGAAAAACAAACCCATACCAAAAACAATTTGATTTTTGAAAAAAGGACACAACCAACGAAACATAAGAAAAACCACAATAAACCCAACATAAAACGTTATCACATAACAGGACCTCTCAAAGAAACCGCACGAAACCATACTCCCACTCCTGGCCTAACCCACCAGAGAGGACATCCTGAGCATGCTCTATAGCCGGCCTAACCCACCGCGCTACATCCACGCTTTGTGACCACACTTCTATTTTTAATAAGAGGTACTCAAGGGTGAGTAACTCTTCAAAATAACCGAACTAAAACAAAATGCTTTTGTGAAAACAACTAACCAAAATCATAATTAAAACACTGAACTAATAAAAATTTTATAAAATGGAAATTATACCTTGCAGTATATATATCAGCATGCAACAACAAAGACGAACATCCAAAGACAAAATGACCCCACTACACTCGAAAAACAATGGCCAACCACAACCAATATGCCGTCCACAATCACAACTCAAAGGATTTAGAGTACGACTTGACTTCGCAGAAAAGGACTTCATTGAACTAGACCAATGACCACCTCGATGTTCAAGTATACGTACAGATCCGAGTTACAAGGCATCCCCTCCACGCACAACCTCCACGCCATTCCCAGACGAGGTCGAACACAAAACAAGTTCTCTACATAAAACAGAAAAACCCGTCATAGCAAACCGTTCTGAAATCAGATTGATTTCGTTGGGAAACCCCGTCGTTGTCACAAGAAGACACAACGATTGATGTCCCTAACTCCAGCGTCTTGGAACTTCTCTAACAAGAGAAACCGGACCAGAATACGATGTTCGCCAAATACCAACGTCCATCATCCATCCTTTGAATTGCAGAAAGATAATTCTAAAAAACTCTGTAAAACCCGGATGGGTGGAACCTGATCTAAACTATATTTTATGATTGGATAAATTAGATATTTTACCACTGTAAAGTATTTAATCTTAACCAATCATGATCCATCTAACTAACAACCCACTTATTTGTAAGTGCTGAAATTACTTGTAATTTCAGCACCAGAGAGATTTGAATTTAACTTAGAAATTAGTTGCCTCTCCAAGAGAACTCCAGCAGCCGCAATAAACCAGTATACCCTAGATCTATTGAGCCTAGCAGAGGCTAGTTAAACACCCTGATACTAGAAAGTACAAGAGTAAGATTAGGATCGGTATTAGATTAAGAAGTTGCACTAATCTATCCGGCCGAAAATAAGATAGCGTGACGAGCAGACGGTGTACCCTATCCGAAATTACTCTATGAGTTAACCACATCGGTCCTAACTCACTTGCATCCTTTATTACCAAAATTCAAACATATGCAACTTATTATCATTAAAGGCTTTCTTCGTTTCCCCCTAAACCAATGGACTTTTTTCTGAAATTAATTTTTACCAAAACCATAATAAATCGAAAATTTTATTCTAAATTGCAATAAAATGAGGATTCCTCGTTTTTGGTTTCCAGGGAAACATTTTTTAAATGCGCTACTGGTTTTTCTAGCTGGAATCTATTGTGACTAAAAGTTGCCAACACAAAATTCTGAGGGTTTTAAAAAGGCCCAAAACCAATATTTTTTATATCTTTGACTTAAATCTTAAGCGATCGAATCTGACTGGCTAATATTAGGCATTCAAGTTCTTGCAACATATTCAGGCAATATTCAATGGAACTTCCAGTAGATAAAAATAATAGCCGAAAACACCACAATGTGAAACTTCGTCTAAAAATAAGTAACTTAGGAAGTTTCGAAAATGGCTTCAGTAGAATAAAAGTTTTATAATTTTGATTATATCGGCCAACACCTTTATCTGCTTGAAATTGAATTTTAGTGTCCGATTAGCCAATCAAATTCAACCTTATTACTTTGAGTTCAAAAAATTTGTAGAAATACTGATTTTGGGTCTTTTAGTGCATAAGGCCCAATTCGGAAAAAAAAATGTTTTTATTGAACCCAGCCACAAAAACTTGTACATTGATTAAAAAACCACCTAGTATTGAAAAAATTTTGTCCCTCATTTTCAGTTCAACAATCATATAAGGAAATCCGGTTCAAAGTTTGCGGGAAAAAAAGACAGAGTCTGTGGAATACAAACCAGCAGTACACAACATGGGGGCGTAGCGATTAGCTTTAGTGCTTTTTTGCATGCGTTAATTGCTTTAATTGGGTGTGAGTTCAGACGAAAACAAGGATCTTCTTAACAATTACTTCTTTCAAGTTAAGGATTGATAAGTAGATTGGTGGCGTCCCTCAATGCTGGAACGACCGAATGCTGGAAATTATTTTAGCTTATTTTGAGCCAATCAGAATTGAGTATTCAAAATCTCAAAGTTAACAAATAAATCCAGACCATTAGTGTTATATTGAACGGTTAGGTAATAATCGGATGAGTTTTCAAATATTGCCGGATCGAAAGCGGATTGGAACAAATTTAATATTTCAAAGATACCGAATAACGAAAAAGAGAAAGACAAAAAAATTATTACATCTGCACAAATTGTACAGCTTGTAACACTTACTGTTAATATTGACCTCAATTTTATTGGAAAGGCATTAAGCAAATGAAAACGCTTAGCAATTTTGATTGTTTGAAATTTTTCAAGCATTCGGTCCTTCAAGCATGAGAACCCTCCCCAAGTAGATTAGGTTAGTCGGATTTTCGACCAATCAGAAAGCAGCAAAATTCGAACTATAAATAGAACGCCCAAATTCTTAGATGGAAAAACAATCATCCTAATTTGACCTTATTTTGTCAAATCATCATCATCCCAAATTTTTTCAAAGCACCAAAACTTTACGAAAAAGTTAATGTAAATCTTACGTTTAACCTAAATTGCTAAACTTTTTCAGTCGACTGGAGCGATTGTTTTGAAGACTGGCACTGTCCAAAATTCGCCCTCTGTAACAAACAACGGCGACAATGCGAACGGATGCACTGTGAAACAGACGAACAATGTGGTGATTTGTCTCGGTTGTATTGCGCAGTTCACGAAGATGGTGTTGGGTGCATGTACAGTACGTGTTAAGCAGAATTTTTTTGTGCACTCTAAGGTGCCGGAAAAAAATCGTTGGATCAATTTCAGTTTCCATAAGATCTGCCCTTTATTTAAACAGGCAGCACTGAAAATCGATAATTTGTTTATTACTGCAAACTTAGGTTAAATGAAAAAAATATATTTGTTTTTTTTTCAGTTCAAAAAGAAAAAAAACTTTATGAAAAAAGCTAGTGAAAAAAGCAAGAAGTGATTTCTGCGGGAAGAAAATCTCGACTCATACTAGAAAAAAAACAAGTCCACCCAAAAAAAAAACATTTAACGCGATATCTTGCCATTTTATCAAACTTATTTTTCAAAATAACACTGTAAAGGAGTGGAAAAAAAATCAAGTTTTCTGATGAGATCAAGTTTTTTCCGACAACGTAAAATTATGCGACACGACTTAATGGTGCTCACAACCGATTAAAATATTGTTTGATTTGCCGAATTAGTTTATTTTGCAAACGCAATATTTCAAGAAGACGGGACTCTCGCTCATACAGCACGTTAAAAAAAACATTTAATGCATGGGTGGATTTAGGGGGGCAGGGGGGAAGATTTGACCCCCTGCCGGCCCAAAGGTACCCTTTGTACTGTTTTGAGATATCTAGTTTTGGTGACGGACCCTAAAATTTTTCTATGGGCGTATTTGGTGCCAATATATACTACTAAGGGGGAGTGCACGCCGAAAAAACGCAATTTGTTGGTGAAAATTTTCCAAAAAATGTCTGAAAAAGCCGTTTTTGGCCTGTTTTTTCAACATTTTCTCTGCGGCGCACAAAATTTGGAGTGCTCTGGAAGAGATTGGAAAATCAATTTGGTCGGCCTAAAAAAGGATCCCGTCCATCGAGAAAATCCTAGATCCGCCCCTGATTTAATGGCCAAAGACGCAGTTCCTCTTTAACCAATTGGTCTGCTCAAAGTCTAGCTTTAAACATGATCGAGCATATTTGAGACAGTTTGAAAACACAAGTACGTCGCAGATCTCGCGCTGTTAATAGAGCTCAACTCTGGGACAGTGTAAAGATAAATTTTTACGCAATACTACACTTTTTAACCGGAACATGTAGGATTGAAACCGGAACAAAAAGTAACAAAAAGGTCGACTATTTTTTCTTCGAAACTTTTTTGAAAATCCGACCCCCGGCCCCACTCTTCCCCCCTCGAGAAAATCCTAGATCCGCCCCTGGCCTGGTAACCAACCAATTTTTTCCAAAACTTTTCATCCTTTAATTTTACTGCGAACTATTTAACTTAAAACAGAGCTCAGTCGAAACTAAAACGAGTTCATCAACTGAGAATACGACATTTTTTCCAACAAGCTTTCAAAAAGCAGTCAAGTAACAACATACCAATGACTCTAATTGGTTGAAAAAAAAATCAGGCTGAGAAATTCAACGCAAATAATTAATCGCTCAATGGATTCTAAGCCGATTGTTGATTTAGGCTCGCCGGTGGGCGATTAACACGGGCGATTTTATTTCAACATGATTTATAAGTATCTCGAGAATAATATGCCGTTTTTTATATGCCGTTTTTACGCCCCCTCTTAAATATAACTATAAGTTTCCTGATTTTGATTTTTTTAAGGCTTGCTCATGATTATATTAGAAAACTATTGAGTATATTATATTAGAAAACTATATTAGAAAACTTGCTCAGAAAACTAATATTTGGATGACAGAAAAATTAAAATCTAATTTAAAATCATAAAAATAGTGGTCATTTATGAATTTTGTTTATAGCTTAACTACATACTATTTGCTAGTTTAAAATTGTAAAGGTTTCAAGCAAGAGACTTATAGGAAGAGTACTCATTAAACTGTTTTTTTTTTGCAAAGTAACCAAAAATTTTTTCAAATCATTATCAAAATAAGTTTGAATTTATTGGTACTTTTTGATCTTGGGAAAACGCTTTGAGATGGAGAAAATTTTAAATTTTTGATCAACAATGCCGATAGAAATGGACAAAAGAAAACATTTTAAAATTGTTTGGAAGTCGCATTCAGTTGATTTTTTAAGACCTGAGGTGAACAAAGTTTTTTCGTAACTGGTGGAGAGAAACCTGAAAAAAATGTGCTTCAAGGACGAATTACTGCCGGTTGTGTTCCAGTGAGGACATCTTGCAAACTCGGAAGGAAATAGATGTCATCAAGCCATAACGCTTTTCTGGTTTCATTTTCAGTTTGCTTTGTCTTCTAACTTCTGAATAAATCTTAAAAAGACAGCGACAAAGGATCAATAGTAACTGAAAACATACATTATAGAATACTTACATTTTACTCACCCGGGTTGACGTCCATACAAGAAAAATGATTATCATACAATTTCCTATATGGCGACTATGGAATAAATTCTTATCATACAATTTTCATACAAAATTTAAAATCTGTATTAAACGTTTTTAGAGAAATACTTCTGTTCTATTTCCATCTTTTGAATCTTCTGCTCAATAAATACATGATTTAAATTTTTGTCAAAAAAATGCTTATCATAATTTTCATATATGAAAATTGTATGATATGCATTTTTTTATAAGCGAAAACACAAATTTGAGGTATAAAAATTTTAATTCCTTTTTTGGTTGCAAACTTGTTTTTGTGCTCAAATATAAGATTAAAAAATAATTTGTGAAAAAAAAACTCAACTATCTTTTTTTCTCAACTACCAAAATTTCCAAAACAAAAATTATCTAGACATATACAAAAAAGTTACATTTTTGGTATATAATTCCATGTGAAATTCCATGCGAAACTCTGGGTTTTCTTATAGCAAAAAGTCCAGGGTTAGTGTATCGGATGAAACACAAAACTTCAAAAAAAATCAATTTTTTGATATTTTTTTATCAGAAAAAATGCCTATCATACAATTTTTATGTATGGACAAAATGCCTATCATAATATTTCATAGTAAATAAGAAATGATCACATGCTATTTTCATAGTATTTTTTTTTTGGTCTATGAACTAGTATGAATTACTAAAATAAGCATTTTTTTCATAATATAAAATAGTATAAATAGTTTTTTGCCAACCCGGGCATTGTTGTTGATAGTGATGAAATTCAGTATAAAATCAAAATCTAGCATAAATGTAACCTAATGATATGATTGAACTTGATATGATTAAAATCTGTATAATTGTGTTTATAAACGGTCCGTACATTGTAAGAGGCAGAAAATGTACTCCCACAAGGGATTTTAGTAGCCTTCAAATCTTCGATTCAAGTTTGAAATGCAGTCAATCAAAATCAATTTAAGAGTATATAAGTTTTTTAGTTCATATAAAAACAATTTTTCTTACAAATATATTTTTCAATTGCAAAATCGATTTTAGCCCGGGATGACCAAAAATACTAGTCATACAATTTCCATATATGGAAAAATGCTAGTCATACACTTTCCATGCAATTCCATACGTACAGAAAATTGCATGAAAGGTCTATGATTAGTATTTTTTCATATATGGAAATTATATAACTAGCATTTTTCCATAAACCAAAAAAATTGATTTTTTACATTTTAATTTCTCAAAATTTTTTGGTTGTGTTCGTAACCGAACACAAATGACATAAACCTTGATTACTCAAACGTAGTTAGTAACCAACGGTTTGGCCGTCTCGCATTAACAATGCATTGGAAACAGCCTGATATGTCTTACTTCTGTCTCAGACAATTAACATAGAGAAAGTAGTGAACTTTTAAATTTTGGCAATATTTTTCAAAGATGATTATTTCTAAAATTTGATTGTTTAAATTACCAGACATTTATCAAGGCATACAAAAACATGCCATACAAAAGAAAGAGGAGTGTTAAGCGTTTTTGAAAAAAGTTACGAAGAGAAAAGGAAAAAAAATCCAATATTAGTATATCCAGGACTACGTTATACACACAAAAAATTAAATTTTGCATGCAAAATTTTTTTTCAAAAAATGTTTGTTTAATACTAAAATCAATTTGCAGTTGAAAAAAATACAAAAAATTTTTGGGGGCAATTTCAAAATTTTTTGACGTCGCCATCAAAAAAATGCTAGTCATACAATTTCCATATATGGCAATTGTATGACTAGTGTTTTTTTTTCAGAAAAAAAAATAAAAAAAGTCAAAGTTTTCAGTCGTAGCAGCCCAAAAAACGTTTAAATGTTTTGCAAGAAGTAGAATTGATTGTTCAAAGCTTTTTTTTCACAAAAAAAAATTTAAAAAAAACTTCTACTCATACAATTTCCATATATGGAAATTGTATGGGTAGCATTTTTTTTCATACCATTTTTTTTTCCTTTTTTTTATGAAAAGATACCAATTTCGATACCAAAACAACTATAAAACACCTTTGAAGTTCGATTAAATTCATTTTGCAAAAATGTATGAAATTTGTATGACCAGCATTTTTCCATAGACTAAGTGTATGAAATTGTATGATTAGCATTTTCGGTCTATGGAGGTCAACCAGGGAGCTTTGCTAATGCGGAAAATTTTTCTAGTATATTTATTATTTTGTTTCAGAAACAAACAAAAATCAAAACAAACACTCTAAGAAAGCTTTGGGAAAACCTTGTTCAAAGGACTATTGCTCTGGGTACGAGATGACGAAAATAATGCTTGTGTGAGATGAACGTGTGACCAACTCAAAGAAGGAAATTGCCCAGAGAAAAAATTTGAAAAAGTTGAGAGTTGTGATATGTACTTGAATTAGAAGAAAAGTCCTTGATATAATTCCAATTTAAGATTTAAAAAATGAACTTGACTTATTAAATGAACAACTTACTCAAATATTAGAAGAATTATTTATTTTTAAAAAGTTTTGCACTTCATAATAAAAGATTTCAGTATTTACATTTATTTTATGCATTTAATTTTATGCAACAAAGTTGGTGAACTAACTTGTTAAAGTAGTTTTTTTCAACCAAAAAATATTATCTGATCATCTAATGAAACTAATTTTCTGCAAAAATAGTGGAAATTATCTATCAGTCAAACCGCCGAAAACAATTTAGACAGACAGCGAAAAAAAACAAGTATAGTTTTTAAAAACAACGTCGTTTTTTTTCTACTACGCAGAAAATGTTGTTACTTTCATGTGTATCAGTCAACTTAAGGTTATAATATTTTCCTTGCTGCTATTCTAGAATTTAAAAAATTTTCATCATCTATCGAAGTTGACTCTTCTAAGCGCGTCAAAAAAAAAGACTTTTTCTTTTCAAAAGTCTGAAAAACAGCACAATTCTTTGTGAAAAAATTGATTAAAAATACTATTTTTAAAGAAAAAATAGGTACTTCAAAAACTATTACCAAAATTCGCACTGACAAAAATGGTTTCGAATGACTTTAAATTGATTTTAAAACGATTAACAATGTATAGTTTGAAAACTTAAATGAATTTTAATCAACTTAAATCGATCCTTCTTGAAAATTTTAGATCAATTTAAAAGCATTTAAAATCGGATAACTCGATTGCGATGAATTTTCAGACTCATTAAATTCGATTCATTGCAAACACAGCAAAAAAAGATACTATTTAGAAAAACAATTGAAATTTTTTCATCTCGGTTTTTTAAATAGAAACACACGTGCCAGATTTTATAAAACTTAAGAAAACGATCCAAATACGATCCAAGCTCAAAAAAATACTCAAGGATATCATCATTCTAAATCAGATTATGGGCAAAACCCTATGTAACAAACAAAAAAGTTTCCAAACAAATCAAATTTTGATCTCAATAATATGCAATTAAATCGTGGAAAATCATGAATTTAAATCGGATTTTGAGTAAAAACTTATAAGACGAGTCAAGAAAAGAGTCATAATGGAACAAATTTTGAACTCAAAATATTCAAGAAAATCATATTGCGTTATCGATATTTTTTTTTACTTTATCCGAAAAGTCCGAAAATTGGCATTCGAACTAATTAGGTCATGACAAACATATCTGATCTTCATGTTTAACCTTGTGAAACCCCTCGTTACACCATAAAACTGATGCTTATGTGAGGTGGAGAGAAAAAGTATTAGAGCCGGTCTTTTTATTATGGCATAATACGCTATGGATGTAAATTGGAAAAATTGGGCAATGAATAAATGCAATAAATAATTGAAACAAGTTCGAACAAAAAAAGATGATTTGAATCAATTTAAACTCGTTTTTTTCCCCTAAAAAATTAAGACTGAAAAACGGATTTGAAACGATTTAAAATTGAAAGTTTTTTCATATGTAAGAAATAGAAAAGTTTTTGAACATATCACATTTTCTTGGTCTCTTTAATTCCATTTACACTTTTGCAACTCTCTGTTTGCATTAATCCTTGTTCTTAAAACCAAAAACAAAATTATCAGCAGTTGTATTGTTAAATAATTGTAATAAGAAACCAAAGTTTAATAATTCGATACATGAACAAATGGGCGGAAGTGCACACATTGCACGCTACCTATAAAAGTCAGCTTGTAATTGCTGATTTTCGACAGTTTCAATAATATCATATCTCTAAAGCCCTGCTACAAAATGTCGAAGGTCATGTTTTAAATTAAATTGGTGTTCAATTGACTACAAAAAAAACAACCAATTAGTAAAATATGTATAATTAAGTACAATTAGTAGAATCAATGACAAAGAGTTCGAATTGTATTTCAGGGTTTTGTTCGTTCGAAACCCTTTAAATTTCAAAATTATTTTAAAAAATTTAGTGAATTTGAATAGAAGATTTCCAAATTGAATTTTTTTGAATACAGTATAAATATGAACTTGAACTTTTTAAAAAAAATTTTAAATTTTATGTTTGAATTTTTTTTTATTGGGGTAAAAAGTGTCCAAAATCATTTTCCAGAATTTTTTTAATATTGACTAGTTTAATTTTTTCGTAACCCTTTGCCTTTTTCCTAAGTTTTAGACTGGAGTAGATTTTGTGAAAGAGGCTGTCTCTCACAAAATTCATTCAACTTACAATCTTAACGTAGTTGTAAGTAAAACTAGTACTCGTTCCAGCAGTTTTGGCAAGCTTTTCTCAAAAAAACTTGCCAATTGGAAAAATAATGTGAAATAAATTTTTTTCTGATATTTTTTCCATTTTTGATATTTTTTTTCTCCCAGCAACAAGCCATCGTGTTTTGCCATTAACAAGCTATCCCTGTGTTTATGTTTAAGTAAGAAATAATGAGGAAATTTTGTTTCATCAAAGATAACTAAAGCCATCAACTACTTTCAGATGATCAAAACTGTAACTTTATCTATAATTTGTGCAAATAAAAAACTTTTCACGTTTTTTCAACCTTATGTGACTAAGTTTCGTTTAAAAACCTAGATTAGTCCATCAGATTGCAATTAGCATACTATGGGTTTTTATAAAGTGTGATGAAGCATTTAAGATGCAACTTAGGGTCGCAAATTTTTCGAAAAGTTGTTCAGGTTACCACAAAATTCTCTTGTAGAAAAAAAATATATAAATATCAGTTAAATCAGAAAAAGAATAGCTACAAAAAGTTATTTCTTTATATTCAGTTATAGGTGAAATAAACCAATTTCTTCTTAAAATTCTTGCGGAAAAAAAACGAGCAGAAAACTCAGAGTCAGTTACACGATACGACAATAATTATAAGGAAAAAAATATTCGCTACTTCAAAATTGCTCTGATAATTTTTCATGGTAGCAAAAAGCGACAACCGCTAGAAGAGTAAGCTATAGCCGAAACTGATATTAACATTATCAGATAAAAATCACCATCGATATCATATTTTCAAGTTTTGGTGGCAATGTTTTGTTTCAATTAATTGCGATTGGCCGGCGAAATTGTATCGCAAGCTTTATAACTATAAACTCCTCAGTCACCAAATTATGTTAGCTGTTTTGGGTTTTCAGCTAAATTTTGATTGATCCTGTTGATCTATAATCGCGACAACAAATCAATTGAACACAATTTCATTGGATTAAACTAATCTAAGCCTAAATTTTTTCATTCATTTTGGTTCGCAAAAGAAAATTAAAACAAATAGAGACAATCAAAGCTCACTGATTAAGGATTCCACAAATTGTTGAGAGAATCCAAAAAACTTAAGTAATATGTTAACCGGTGAAAAAACTTCACTTTTTTCTTTTTTCTATCACTGAGTGAATTAGAACAGAGGAACATTTTTAATTTTTTTGATTTTAACTCGTGGCATAAGTTTAACCCGTGGAACATGTAAACCGATTCCACAAAGGAATAAGCCTTCGGCAATAATGCCAACCGGTCAGATTCGCATGAGTTATCATTATGTATCTAGATTTATAAGCAGTTAGTCAGAGATCAAATGGATGGCCTTGACAGATAAAAAACATCAGATGGCTGAGCTATACCATTCAATTGGTGTTGAATTCAGTATTATGTTCAGTTACTTTTCTTAGTCAGAGTTACGTAGATATCGATATTCAATCCCTTTGGATTCTAGAAAAGCTCAAACGTTACGGTATAACAGATTTGTTTACCTGAGGGTATCATGCTTTTTTGTTTCATCCAATTGCGATAGACACTTTCACACAATACATTGTTGGTCTTAAATATTTAGAATTTGGTCTCGTAATGACTACCGGATTATACATATCTGTAACAAAAGTATATGAGTCAAATTTATTTGTCAATCATTGATTTTCATACATTTGATTTTCTGGATTTTACCAATTCAACGTCACAATATCATCTTCACTTTTTCAGGTTTTTTATTCTCACGGTCTGTAGTAGGTAGTGACAAAACATATTATCGTCAGACGTGTTTTTACTGAAATATCATATTGGGTTATCATTTTATAAATCTATTAGTCCTGATTTGTTGAACGGCAGTAAATTTTTTTCATATAAACAGTCGTGAGTTTTAGTTTAATTCTCAATGGGTTAACAGGGCGAGAATTGTTACAAGGAAAATTTTTTTTGTTTCAGCCGAGAAAATCTAAGTTTTACACTAGAAAAACAAAACTTGAAACTTCACCGAGTGTTTCTGCGGTGAGTGATTGAAGATGGTTATCCTATGAACTGATTATGATAACAATCTACGCTCCAGATCCCAGCGAGTTTTACGAGGCTGAAATCAATGAAGAAACAGTAGCATAAAAGCGTAATAGAGATATAAGAAACCAAGAAAAAAGAGTCAATTGGGACAAAACGATGAAAAACCAGAGACAAGGGTGTGCTTTGCAACAGCGTACCCCGGGATGACTCGGACGCCACGTTAGAAGCTATATCTTCATATACTTGAAAGAAGAAAGACAACGACAGTTGCAACAGAAGAGACCGAGCCTTAGCATTCAAACGTCAACTACAAAAGAGCTCATGCGAATCCATGATGTATTCGTAGTCGCAAAAATTATAGCTTTCGAACGCAACGCAAGAACGAAACGCTGGAACAATTCTACGCGGACTTGAAAGAATTGGCCTCACGGACCGACTAAGATATAGAGAGGATGAATGGGTCCGCGACATGTTCACAGCTCACATGTCATTTGAGAAAAATGCAGAAGAACTGTTGGCAGAATACGCAATCTGAAGAAAGAAAGCCAATGAACATATTGAAGCAATGAAAAGAAGTCCGTTTGGAGCATCAGCAACTCCAAACGCAACATTTAAACAAAAACCTATGGGTTATATTCACATCTAAGGTGGAAGAGCTGGCAGCACAGACGGATACCAAAGCAACTAAAGAAATCGAGAAAAACCGCGAGGACGGCATATTTTCCGCGGGGGAGTTAAAATACGCGTGGTCAACAAAATCAGCAGATTGGCCAGAACAAATCGTGTTATAAAAATGGGCTGCAGAAATCACCAAAAGTTGAAGAGAAAACTCCGTCGATATCGAGGACAATAATGATGTAGTGGTTATGCCGAATTTACGTCATCAAATGGCTGGAAGGAAATCCCAGAGGACAATTTTACCGTTTTGGCGATATCAGAAGCGTCTGAAAAACAAAACTCAAAAAACATATAAGAAGAAGACTTTAAAAGTCATTTTGTGAAACTACAAATAAAATCAAAAAATCTATTCGCAATAGCGGCTTTAGGAAGCCCAATGTTATTTCTAGAACAGTATGTATTTCTAGTAGAAACAAGACAGAAAGTTGACGTCGAAATGACCACTCCGCGATATTCAAACCCATCGCACCGGCGGACGCCCCCCGAAACCTCGCCTGTTGTAACAGAAATTTTATTGTTTCAAAATGACGCCTGATATTTATGTTGGAACCCGGAGGATGGACCAACCAAATGGCACCGTTCATCATTGTGGATGATCAAAAACATATATCGTGGGGCGGAACAATCTACCGCAAAATGACATCAAACTTATACGAGACAAACCAAAAGACAACCAGATAGTAAGCATAATGGAAAAGAGGAAGCATCATGAAATCAAAAACTGGGTTAAAGAGACTTTCTAAAAATTTTGGAGAACTTTGAAAATCAACAAACCACGTAATTTGAACTCAATTTAATCAAGACATCAAACCAGTCCAACAAACAGGATGAAGAATATCTATTCACCTACGGGAACGAGTGGAATCGGAACTTAACAAATTAAAAGATCAAAACCACATCACACCTCTAGACAAGTCTTCAGACAAGCAACTAATCAGCCCAATCGCCATAGGAATCAAGAAGGACCAGACATTGAAACTAGCAATGGAGTCCAAGGAAAAAAAAAGTTTCAAACATAAAAATAAATACCAAGTGCCCAACTTTGAACTGTTCTTAGAAAAAACCGCACAAATCATCCAGATGGACTCAAATTAGAAAATACTATTCTCGACACTTGAATTGCGTTACGCATATTCAACAATCCCGCCGCTGGATAACGAAACAAGCAGTTTCAAACTGTTTTTTTTTGGCCTCAGGGATATGCCACTTGAAAATTAAAAAGCAATCGATCACTCACTAATAAAATGTAAAAACACGAAACACGTTTGCCTACCTTGATGACATATTGATCGTGACAGAAGGATCAAATTATACGCAAAAACAGTAATTAAATAAAGTGTTTAACAAAATCAAGTGACCAAAAATTTAGAAATTTTGCAGGATAAATTTGAAGTCAAAATTCTTGGCTACAAGATAAGTAGCGAAGGCAAAATAACACCAACACGAAAAACAGAGGCAATACGAAAAATTTTAAACATCTACACCAAAATTATGTAAACAACTAAAAAGCTTCATGGGGTTTTTACATCCAACATCTTACAAGGTAAATCCCCAACATAGCAAGAACCTCATCCACAGTAAAGCAACCGTTAAGAAATCAGACAAACAAAATATTAGATCGGGAGCCTAAACATACATCCGCATTCAAGAAAACTTTAAAGCTCGTATCTAAAATAACTGAAAAGGAACTTTTCAACCAACACCTAGAAACCCGGTAAGTCTGTGACGCATCCTAATAATACACTGACGAAAGCTGGGTAGCTATCGCATACGCTCAGGGTTCTTAAGTTCTCTAGAAGAAAAATATTCAGTAAATGAGTTAGATGTATTAGGAGACTTATGGGCACTCGAACACTTCAATTACTACTTAAACGAGAAAAACTTCACAGCCATCACAGACCATCAAGCTTCAATCAGCGCATTAAAAGCCAGCGAACAATCAAAGGCTAATCAAAGTAGGCTCACTAGGTGGATCGATAGATTAATCCCTTTCACGTTTGACATCGATCACTTGGCAGGAAAATAATGTGACTAATCGACTACATGTCAAGAAAAAGGGTAGGCTTAGCTTTACCCCCTGCAAATATCATGAGAAATATGTATTTGGTGTCATTCAACTCGAATTTCTAATCTTATATTGATTGACAACATCGTTTTAAACGACTAGCCAATCAGAATCGTGCCTCAAATTGGCTGATCGAAAAGCGCACGCATTTTAAAAGGAATGCAACCACTCAATTGACATCTCAAGAGCAGTTCAAACTTTCCAAACATATCAGAAGAGGTCATTCGATGAAGAGCAAAAACAGTCACTTGACCAACTTCACTCTCAAAAAACAGCCGACAAAATCACTACAAATAGAAAATTGGAAAACTTTTATCTCAACGCCGGAAATCAAGAGACGACAAAATGAGGCAAAAAGATACAAAGGGGGATCCACGTGCCCAATGGGGAGGAAGATCCTCAACAATTCACATCACAATTACCCGAGGACGAAACCCTGAGATTAAGTGTGGTGAAGAGAGTCAAACCTGGACAAAAATCAGAAAGTCTGTTGGATACCCGCTGGCACAGAAAACACAAACGACCACATATGAGCAATGGAAGACCCATTCTAGTCCGCCACAAAAAATACGAGATGCCAGGGCAACTTATCCCAAGCAAATAAACTTTCAAAAAATTAGGTTTTCTGACAATCCATCAACACAGGAGGAAGATAACATAGAAGCTATCAATACTTCAAAGAGTATCAGTACACCCGACCGGACCAACATCACAAAAGTCACCGCCCTAATGATAGATATTCCCGACAGGACCATCAGTCCGAAAGCAAAAATGACTCAAACAGAGTCAAACAAAACGGAGTCAAAAACGCAAACATCAACAAAGACAAGCGCACTACAATCCAACGATATGCAATCACAAACAGAATTCACAGTAGAAGTGAACAGAGGCGGAAGAGGACACATCACTCTACCGGAAGAAGCTAGAGCAAGTTAGGGGTCAAACTTAAAGCCGCGGCCACCCGCAGGGACAAAAACATTAAACAAAAAGTAAGTTTTGTTCAAAAACGGTACTGAGATGCGCTGAAACTGGCATAAGGCGCAATCATAGGATAAGGATGACTGTCCACTGATGGACCACCGGTTTATCATCACCCAGCAATTGCGTCAAACCATCCTAGACAGCTTGCACATAACCCATCCCGGGGAGGCGGCCATGCGCCAGAAAATCTGGTCGCCCACATTCGACCTACAATCGTCCAGATGGCACAGAATTATCACCATTGCACAGAGAAAAGCAAAAAGTTAAAAGCTGCAAAAAGAAAATTGCATTCATTCAATATGAAACCCGTGGTTGAACCAAATGAGGAATTTCGAGAAGACTTTGCAAACGTGGTCTCAAATACAACTTAGGCTTTAGGAACAAATTTTTTGGAAAGGTACATATCGAAAAATGAGATACACCGAAAGCTTAGGTGTGATCAAGCACAAACGTTTAGAGCTAAAAAGATTCTTTTTTTTTTGGAAAATCCAACCACATCAAACTCCTTTTCGCGGCAGTAGATGATCACTGATCCATAAGGGTTGTAGAGCGTCTGATCCAAACACTTAAACGCAGGTTGGGGGTCAAGCGAAAAAAATAGAAGAATTTCCAACAAAAGATAGCTTCGGAAGTCGCCGAAACCATAAAAACAATAAAAATAACTTAGCAAAAAACCACAAAAAAATCTTTTTTCGAAGAGCACAGGGGCCGAAAACCCAAAACATCATAATCCATCATAGCCAAAACTAGCTCACTATATAATCTGATCTGGGAAAACGCAAAACACGCTTTTTTAGATCATAAAAACATGAAATCTTGCTTCAATGCTGGTCTGAAAGTGAAGTGAAGTTAACACAAAGGCCCATGAAGATACTTTCAGAACCATCGATTAATTCCCTGAAGGACGGGGAATCCTCTACTAAAAGTAGCACAGGTGTGAGACCAAGATATTCACCAGCAAAGGAAAAGGAATCTTTAAACCTCTGATATAAAGGAACACAAAAACAAGTGGACACTAACATCAGAAAACACAAACAACACGGAGCTAGAAAGACAGACCGTCTCACAAAAAAGTTAAAGAACTAAAACATTTCACCAAAAATTCAAAAATTATTGATGGTAGAAATTTAGGAC
>NC_087069.1:46614090-46708042 GCF_963678635.1 Symsagittifera roscoffensis | reverse complement strand
TTTTGCTGGTTCATTTGGGGGCTCTAAACTGATGTTATGTTTTCGCAATCCCAATTGCGGTTAGGGGTATTGCGTGGGCTATTCGGATTGATTAAAGAGTTTGTTTATTTCATGTGGCAATTAAGATTAGAATTGCGTTTTAATTCTTGATTTGATTGAAAGAATGCTGAAAACCCTTTCTCTAGTAGAGACCCGCACTGAATTTCTTCGGATAAAAAATAGATTGTAATGAGAAAATGTACTTTAGATTTGAGTGCGCTTCAGGTTAAATCTTAGTTGCTTTTCCATGAAGAAGGGGACAATTTGATAGCACAATTGGATCGAAAGATGATAATGCGCATGGTAACACAGTCTTTTCAGCAACAACATTTTCCGAGCCAAAAACCTTGCAAATGTCTTTTAGTTGATTCCTCTGATTGTAACAATAAAACAAGCAGAACTGAAGAGGAAACATCACGAACTGAATTAGCTTAATTTTAAGACTACCTTGGAACTCCTCGGTATGCTCGAAGAAGTAGTACTTTCCACCAGGGGTTAACACCTGATAATGAATGAAGTCACACGTCAAATCAAAAGCAAATAAAGACAATTTAAAAATCAAACATAGCCAACAGATAGAAAGATGTATGAGAACAATGAAACCGAAACAAAAGCTGATTGAAGTTTTTTAAAGAGTTTTCAATTTTCGAAGAAAAATATCACGAAACAGCTTTTTGAAATTCAAGAACTGTTGATAATTGGCACTTTTTTCAATAGAATATCCCGTTTAGAGAAATTAAGTTTTTTATTTTCGCCGGAAATTCAAAAAATTGTCCGCTTTAGAAAGTTCAGGTACGTTTTTGTGAACTTAACATTTTTGCTGTTTGATATTCAACAAAGGAATCGAAGTGAGTTGAAAAAGAAATCAAACGTCAAAGCGCGAAAATTAATTTTGAAGGCAACATTTTCTATTGTAATAGAAGGAAAATGGATGTTTTTCATGGCCATTATAATGCATTACAGTTCCAATGAAGTCTATTTTTATCCCCACACATTCAAAATAAAACTTTTTTCTCGCCCCTAAAATTGAAATGTAATCGCAATAAAACTTATCGTTTTCGCCTTAAAATCGGAAAAAAAATCTAATGTTTTCGCCATGAAATAACAATGAAATCTATTGTTGTTGCCATAAAGTTGCAGTAAAATTACATACAATAAAATCAAAGACAAAGACCAAAAATTGATTAAAAATCAGGGGCGGATCTAGGATTTTCTCGAGAGGAGGGCGGATTTTCAAAAAAAAATCCAAAACTTTGACGACCTTTTTTTTTTTTAGGTCGACCAAATTGATTTTTCGAGCTCTCCCAAAGAACTGTTTTGCTTCTATTTTGGGCACTTCTTGAAAAAATTTGACAAAAACATCGCGTTTTTTTTTGGCGCGCGCTCCCTCTCAAAGTTAGTATATATTGGCGCCCAAGGCGCCTTTAGAAAAAATTTAAGGTGGGTCGGCCAAAAATGGATTTTGAAAAATTTTGACAAAAACATCGCGTTTTTTTTGGCGCGCGCTGCCCCCTCAAAGTTAGTATATATTGGCACCGAAGGCGCCTTAGAAAAACTTTAGGGTGGGTCGGCCAAAAATGGATTTCTGAAAAAGTATCAAAGGGGGGACCCTTTGGGTCGGCAGGGGGTCGAATCCGCCCCCCTACCCCCCCTACCCCCCTACCCCCTAAAACGGATTATATTTTATAAAATAGATGATTTTTTTACTCTTAGAAGCATGCTGTTCCTTGACAAGTATTACAGCGATAGTATTATACTGTTTTACATTATATTTTGGGTTATATTTTTGGCTATATTATATTATCCCAACGTGTCTTTTATTCGAATATTGGTACAGAAGTTAGTAATTTAAGTTTTAAGGTTTATTATCATGCTCTGTCAATTAAAAAAATTTTAAAATTGAGGTCGCGCATTTTTGTGTTTTTGATCGAATTTCTATATCAATTTTAGTGGAATTAAAATTGATTATAATCTATTATAATCTATTTTAATTTCAATATAATCGACAGAAAAATGAAGTATTTTTATGGACTTGTTTCACCATACAATCTATTATTTTAATCTGTGATCAAAAATCACCAGATAATTGAACGATAAAATAATCATCTTTGTTCGACCATACAATTGACAGATAATAGATAATAATCACAGAAACTTCGGTGCGGGACGTTAATATCGTTCCTCTTTTTGTGTTGGGGGCAACTCGCCAAAATGATTAGGGTTTCATTGATCGGGTTTCATTCAATTTGGTTGCACTAGTTTTAAAATCTACCAACAAAAGTGCATGGCTTGTATCCTCCCCTCCGTTTTACTGATCAGAATCGATGCTCAACTCATTCTGACCTGTGACGGGTGTGTAGCGTGGAAATCGTCGACGCATCCACATAGTGGTCCTGCTGCTATTTTCACTTTTTTTTATCAAAATCAGCCCTATTTTCACTTTACCCGATTTCCCTCTATTGTTGATGATAGTAGGGCCCCATCTTTTTGCATATTTGTTCATCCTCTGCCAAAGAAGGAAACATGAAGCTCTCTTAGCTTCTTCTTTCGGTTTGACAAGGCGGCTATTATTTTTTTGCTGAATATTCTGGATAGTGTAATTTTTACTGAATATGCTCGTGTTTACTTGTTCTGGGGTTCTTGATTCGTGCTCTGAAGTAGCAGAAATAGGTCCAAGTCAAATCCGGAGTTGTCAGGTGAGTCCTTTTAAACATGTCTGATTTCGTTCGAGATCAATTTCACTATCACCATATAATTTCACTGTCCCCATTATTCTGCTTCTTTCTGAATACCGGTTTTCTGCTCGTATTATTTCTGCCGATCGATCCCGCTAATATTTTTCTATTTTTTGTGTAGCTTTTGTTACAATAATGAGTTTTGTTTCAATAGAAACTCTATGATTTCGACAAAAAAATAAGGTTTTAAATGAATATTTTTAATTGAGTTTGATACGCTTGTCAATTTTGCTTTCAGAACTCAATTTGTGCGCAGTTGATGCTCGCTGTCAACTGCTTGCTCTCAACCATTTCGCCTTCGGTGTCCATCTTATCGTTTTCCTCGCCAAGTTGAGATGCGATATCCGAATGTAGTTTGTTCATCTATTTACTCATCTATTGTTTGGCTTCTTTCGCTCGTGCTGTGCCCCCACGTCGCTTCTGCAAACTCTGTTCTATATTTTGTTTTTCTTCATGAGGGGTCCTCAACTGTTTCTTGAAATATACATGATATGATGACTCCAGGCCAGTTTAAATTAAACTTTCTCGACTGGGTACCAATGACTAGTTTCTTATACTCCTGAAGGATGTAACCTTAAATTAACAATGAAAGTCGTTCTCAGAGCTGTAATCAGTTCAAACAAAGTTCAAGGTTATTTTTAGTCAAAAAGATTCTTCACATTTTTCCTTCTCAAACACTAGCCTACGATTAGACGTTTTGGTTAATTTTTCCATCAACACGCTTTGACAAAAACGGATTAGGATCGATTTTACTATGCAAAAGTTATGTAGATTAAACAAAGATCGATATTAGATTGAAAAAAGTACAAAAGTTAGATAGAAAAGCTAGAGATTGATTTGGATCACTTTAAAGTCGATTTCAATTGATCTTAAATCGCAGCTAAAAAAATCGATCTTCAGATCAAAATTTGTTTTATTTCGATTTTTCTCTTGTTTTGTTACATAAATTTATGCCCATAATCTGATATACAATGATAATTTTCTATGATTTCACTGTATACTTTCGAACTCAAATTTTTTTGCCGTGTTAGCCGAAAAAATTGATTTTAGTGAGTCTGAAACCCTATCCAATTCATCTTTTTATACACTTAAATCGATCCAAAATTTTCAAGAAAGATCGATCTAAGCCGATTTGAACGAATTTTATTGAAATTCGGATGGTTTTGAGTGAGATTCGGATGGATTTTAGTAAATCAAAAATACCTCCAAAGCAATTTAAATTGATTTTTTAGACTTTTAGATTGATCCAAAATTTTTAAAAAATATCAATTTAAATCGATTGAAAATCCATTTAAGTTCGTAAAATGTACATTTTTAATCAATTTGGATCGATTTGAAACCCGTTTAATATCAAATTAACTCGATCAAAAACCATTTTGTCAGTACAGGTAGCTTATTCCCCCGTGTTCATTTTTTGCTAGTACTTTTAGGAACTCTATCTTATTGTTTTCGCAACCTATTTCCGGTTAGGATTTTTGATTGGGATACTCGAAACAATCAAGGAGATTTGTTTTCTTCTTGAGATTGCTTCAAAATATATTTCCAATTGCAGCGTTCGCATTATTAAAAGTTTTTCCTGTTAAAGTTTCTTAAACACGTATATCGCTGGTGATATTCTTCTTTTTAAATTTCTCTTTTTTTGATAAAGTTTTCTGGCAGCATTCTATTGCCATTCTTCATTTGGTGTCGACAGTTAATTTAGAGGTTGAACTTTATACTGCGGGGTTAGTGGTTTTAACTGCTCGCTAATAGTAGTGCAAGGCTTGCAATTTTCCTTGCTGGTGGTCAGATTATGAGGCCAGCATGTCTTGTCAGAATCTGCAAAAGTTGCTTCTTATCTCGGGTTTGTCGCGCGGAAGACGTCGACGCATTCACCTCTGATACTCGAAGACGTCAAATTTGCTTTAGATTTCTGTTTGTGCGCGGTGAACGCAAGTAACATTTAGGTTTTTAACAATGTTTTTTGAAGATTAATAATCATCTCTGCGACTACATCAGTTGAAAACAAACCTTATCAAGCTACAACAAATATTTGCCGTATTTTTAATAATTTGGGGCTTTGATTAACGTTTTTGTGATATATAACCAAAAGCCCCATTTTTAATCTCATCAAATTGTCTAAATCAAAGTCAATTTGAACTAACCGGTCAATCTACCTTCTTAAAAGTAGTTGACTTAATAGTTTGAACTGTGGCATGTTAAAAAATTTCGTAACACTCGGTTATTTATTACTACAGGAAAAAAATCCTGTAAAACAAAAATTTTCAATTATTTCATTCGGCAAATATTTAGGCAACGGCACGCGTTTGAAATGTTTTTCCAATCGCATTTCATTGTGTCATGTTTCCGAGAACAAAATAATTCGTCGTGCGATTCGTCGTGCGATTCGTCGTGCGATTCGTCGCACTTAATTCGTGTTTGCCTATTTTGATAGCAAGGATTTTGTCAACAAAATCTGCTTCAAGTTGTATCAGTCAGTCGAACAAATTGATGCATGCACTTGTAGCCATTCAAATTATCGATCCGAATTGTTTTGTTTTCTGCCCTCAGCCTGGTATAAAATTAGAGCCCAATGGATCTCTGGTAAGATTGTAGCTTTCTTCGCCTTTTTGTTTCCTGTAATTTTATGATTGGGTCTATACTGTTATTCGGGGGTTATTATCTTTCCTGGCTAATTTTATATCCCAGTCTTTCTACGTCATGTTGCATGAACTGAAATTTTGCTAAATAATTGGATATATGTATGGTATCCAATCCCGCAAGACATGCATCGACGTGTTCGATGTGTGAATCCTTGGCCCTTTTCTTTACTTTGTCATCAAAGAAACAGTTTGTTTCGTAGAGACCGATAGTGCTTTGTCTAATGCTTGTGGAAAGATTGCGTGCACGTCCTTCAGCTCATAGTAGCCGTCTGATTTTGCTACGTGATTTTGCTACAAGATTGTCATTAACATAAGCCTTTATACTTGGATCCAGGGGCGGATTTAGGGGGGGGGGGGTGGACGCCCTTCTTTTTCAGGGATTCGACCCCCTGCCGACCCAAAGCGTCCCCCCTTTGATACTTTTTCAGAAATCCATTTTTGGCCGACCCACCCTAAATTTTTTCTAAAAGCGCCTTTGGCGCCAATATATACTAACTTTGAGGGGGAGCGCGCGCCAAAAAAAAACGCGATTTTTTTGTCAACATTTTTCAAAAAGTGCCCAAAAACGGCTTTTTTGACTGTTTTTTCAATAATTTGCCTGCGGCGCAGAAAATTTAGCCAAAATAGGGGCAAAACAGTGCTTTGGGAGAGCTCGAAAAATCAATTTGGTCGACCTAAAAAAAAAGGTCGTCAAAATTTTGGAAAATTTTTTGAAAATCCGCCCCCCTCGAGAAAATCTTAGATCCGCCCCTGCTTGGATCCAAGGGTGATGGCGAATAAACATTTTGTGGATGTAACTTTGGTAAACAATATTCTTCCACTTCCGACCGACTTATTTCTTGAGCAATACAATCGTTCAGAATATCAAAATACGGCATCCGGTAGTAGCTTTCATAAATTGACTGATTCCATACTGTTGAGGCTACTGCTAGTTTTTTTTTCTGTTAGAGTCGTCGTTTCACTGACAACTTAAAAACCTTTTTTTTTAGTTTTTTAGGGAAGGCTTCCAATTTTTTGTTGTTGTTGGCAATTGTAGCAGTAAAAAACTCATTTTCTGTTTTTTTTTAGTGCAAGTCTATCGGACATCTTGTGCTTTTACTTTGTTTTGCCGTAAATATTCTGATTAATTTTAATATGACCACTAAATTACGATCTAGTCAATTTTTTGTTTAGTAGATCTTTTTAGCTTGGTTTGTCAGTAATCTTACTTTCAGTTGACGTTAAATGTTCAGAAATCAGATACCTTACGTGAGTTTTTTTGCACAGCGTTCTTGTGTAGGCCGAGTTTTTTTCTAGCTTTTCGAAACTGTGTTCAGTTCATTTTCGATTACCTTTAATGCACACGACTACTATCTCTGCTACCCAGCGGATGTCTTTTATCGATAGCCATAGCCAGAGCACCGTATGTCTTGATTTGGCAGTGATTGTATATCTTTCCCATTGGTGGGTTTTGGTACGGATACCAAATTATTAATAGATCGTTTCTACTACCCTCTCTGCCATCTATTTTGGAACTGTTGATGCTACACTTCCGTTATCTGCTATTGACATGAATTCTGATTCACTTATTGGGATTGGTATCTTGTTTCCTCTGATTACCTCATCGATCGCCACACTTGTCATGCCCGAAACTGATCTATCCCAAAACAATAAGCAATAACTTTTGTCAGAGGAGAGGTCCCCATTTAATTTTCTACTTAGCGATGATTTCATTGAACTCAATGGTGTGCCAGCTACATGACTGTTCGGCAGTATCCAGTTTTTTCAATTGTTCGTCAACTACAATTCTTCATTTCTCATGTTCTTTTTAAAACGTGTCTCTTCAAGTTGATGTTCTGCACATACGTGCAAAATGGGTTTTCCGCCGCATTTACTACACAATTTTCTGACTGCTGGACATCATTTGTCGTGATGGCCATTTTTTCCACATGCACTGTTTTATCTTCAGATACTTTGTTTTGTTTTTTAAATCTTTTGCTTTGTTTTTTACTTTGTTTTTTAACTGCTGGACATCATTTGTCGTGATGGCCATTTTTTCCACATGCACTGTATTATCTTCAGATACTTTGTTTTGTTTTTTAAATCTTTTGCTTTGTTTTTTACTTTGATTTTTAACTTGCCCTTTGCTTTGTTTTTTAAATCTTTTCTTCCATTGGATTTCCTCTTCTAGACAGAAATTACACCTGCTACCTTCTTGCAATGTTCTCTCAGACATTCTTCCTTGTATGTTCTGAAGTTTTCACAAATTTTTCTCTCTTTCTATAGAGTTGATTGCTCAGATCCGGATGGGTCTAGGGCTTTTTCCAAAAGTTTTTTTTGTATGTCTGCATTCACAGGCTTAAGAGTGAATTTATCTCTAAGCCACGTATCTTCTGCGTTTCCCAGTGAGGACCTTCTTCTGCTAGGGACCTCAACATCAAGTGGAAGCTTTCACTTGATTCAACGAGAAGTTTTTTTATAAGTTGAAAAAACTCACAAAAGCTATTTAAAAAATTAAAAATACTTTCTGAAACTTTTTCGATTTTTTTATAATAATTTTTGAGAAATATATACTCATTTTCGATTATTTATCTAATGTTATAAATTTTTTTCCCCTCATCACTTCACGCATAAAAAAAACTCCACAATCATAATAAAAAAAAACCTTTTTTCAATTAACAAGGTGGTCGTAATTTTCTGTGCTATTTGCAGAGTAGCCGATGTTTTTGTTGCCCCCACTATTCAAATTGAAGAATTTTTTTTTTGATTTAGCATGTTTAAAGACATTTCTCCTCGATAATTTTCAGCGCCACACCTAATGGTTTTTTATTGTCAGTCCATACATTTTTTTAAAAATTTGATTACAATCGATTAAAAATGGATTATACTGTTACTTTTATCAGAAACAAAAATCATTATAATCGATTATTTTTTGAAATTTTTTTTCTCCTTTATTATTCAACAAATGTCATCGCTTCATTTCAATTTGTTTTTGTTTTGTTTCGTGTGCTTTTCAGTTGATGACGGAACTAAAAGAAACTGTTATTTTGTACTTTTAGCCAGGGTCAGATTTAGGGGGGTTGACTTCCCCCTCTCGCACAGATTTGACCCCCTGCCGACCCAAAGGGTCCCTTTGAACTATCTTGAGATATCCATTTTTAATGATGGAGCCTAAAAGTTTTTTAAGAGCGCCTTCGGCGCCAAAATATCCTAATTCTGAGAGGTGGAGCGCGCGCCGAAGGAGAAGCAGTTTTTTGGTCAACGTTTTCCAAAAAAATTGCCTAAAACCTCTTTTTACGGGTAAGCCTAACTACGAGCAAAACACTTGTTCTCGAAACTAATCTGAATGCTTTCTTTTCGATTAAGACTATTTTACTAACGCCACCAATTATTCACTGCTCTTGGCAAAACTTTCTGTACTACTTGCACCGCTATCAACTACACTGTTTAAAATCGCTTTTCTTTCTAAACGTTTTTAAAAATCAAAACTGGAACAAAAGATTTCAAGGTTTTTCAATACTTTTGTATAGTTTGAGGGAGTAATCAAAAACAATCTTTTTTGCACAAGATCAACATTTAGAAAAAATGTTGTTTATTTGGTTATTCAATTTTGAAACGATTTATGAAAACTTTAGTTTCGGCTTTTGATTGAAAATATGTAAAAAAAAAATTTCGTAAGGCAGTTAAGGAAAAAATATGCCGGAGATTTTGGTCCATAGCTGACAAATAGTTAACTTTTTTGGTGACAGACAATTTTTGTAAATTGTCTGTCACTTCTTTTCAAGTTTGAAGTTTTTTGGTGGAACGATTTAAATTTCTAGAACCAATCTTTCATAAACTATGAGCAAACATTTTTGTTCAGCTAAATTTTTATACAGCCTTGAAATTGAGGATAAAATTGAGAGTGTTAGGATTTTGAAGCCCTAAGTCGACAATTTTTTATTGTTTCCAGTTTTATACTACAGTTTCAAAGATTTCGATAGTTTCAAAAGTTGACATTGCCTGTGATAGACATGATAAATGTGTTTACAGAAATTTAACAGTTACCGGCTCTTTTCCAGTTCCCCCTTTCAAATTCAATTTTAAAAAGTCATTTAACGTTGTCATAATGCAACAAAATTTGGCGTGGTGAACAAATCGACAATTCTGAACAGATTTGTTCTTCATACTTTACAGCGTAACATCACGCATTTAGCCGTAATAACACATAAAACAAACATAAAACTCGGTATTTTGAAAGGAGGAAACTGGAAAAGAGCCAAGTTACCAAAAAGAAACCTATTACCAGCTTGATGAGGTTTATCTAGCACCAGCTTGATGACCAGCTTATTGAAAATTCCAAGTTTAGCGAGTTGAGCTAAATTTTTATTCTTATATCTTCCCTACATGAAAATATTCTAGTCATACGTTTCAATACGTCAAATGAAATCACAATGATCCGCATTTTTTGAAACATGAAAGCTTGTAAAAGAATCATTTTGGCTTTCAATCTCAAAACCCAGCCCATCAACTCCCCCCGCCGCCTTCAACGCGCATAAGCACAAATTTTGTGGTATAATGAAGAATTTTAAAAAGTTAAGTTTTGAAACCGAAACAAATTTATCCTAGCCTTATTATTAAGCATGTCAATTTTGCAGCAATCTGACAAAAACAACAAAAAATTGACCCAAAAAAAATGAAACTGATTCGAAAAGGAAAAAGAACTGCAATTTTTTATCGACTAGGCGTATGCCAGATGTTCAAAGTATTTTTTGTATGGATTTCCACCCGGGTGCTCATTTGATTTTTCAAATTGTTATTGAAAAACCTAGTCCCTAGTTTAAAACACTTGAAGGTAAAATAGAATCTACAAAGAAAATGCCACGCTTATAACTTTCAAAAAATCAGGGAAAATTCCAAAAAACAATCCGGTAAAAATTTTGACGGGAAACATTTGAGATCAAATGCGGCTGCGATCATAAATTTTCATGGAAAGTCCGGGAAAACACTATTGTATCGAAATTTTGCAGAAAACTCTGACGAATCAAAAGTTGACCAAAAACTGTTTGTCAATCTAATTTAAAGAACATGAAGACAACTCCAGTTTTTACCTATTGCTTGGTTATTTTGACACAACTTATTGTTTATTCTTTGATTATTGGAGAAATAGAAGGTACCTTTTTCAACATTAGATGAAAATTTTTGAATAGCCCCTTTGTTGGTTTAAAAACAGATAATTGTGCATCTTAGCTTGCGTTTATCTCGATGTTTTGGCTCTTTTTCCTTTTCCCCCCGTCTCTTTTCCAGTTCCCCCCCCCCTCCACCTTTCAAATTCAATTTTGAAAAGCTTATTTAACGTTGTCATAATGCAATGAAATTTGGCGTGTTGAACAAATCGACAATTCTGAACAGATTTGTTCTTCATACTTAACAGCGTAACATCACGCATTTAGCCGTAATAACACGTAAAACAAACATAAAATTCGGTAATTTGAAAGGGGGGAAACTGGAAAAGAGCCTTCCCCCCCACCTGTAAATTTTTACATGTAAATTTGTTGACAACTTTGTAGGATTGTTATGAAAATTCACATACAGACTAATAAGGCCACGACAAACATATTTAGTCTTCATACTCAACTTCGTAAAACCACTCGTTACACAAAAAAATGAAGCACGTGTGAGGTGGGGGGAAAAGGAAAAAGAGCCGATGTTTTCAATGAGAGAACAGGACATATTATGCAAAACTGATCACAAAAAATAAACCAAATGACTTTATGAGAAAATAAAATTGAACTCAAACTTGGGCCAAAAGGAATGAAAAAGATGTAGAAGTATGTGAAATAAAGAGCTTATCTTCAGGTATTCATTGTTTGAAAAACTTTCATTAAGCCTTCGGTAAAAAAACGCTAGTTTTTTGAGAAAAACTATCAGATGACTAGAGTACAGGGCTGTTGTTCATTACCCCCAACCCCTTTTATCATATCCTCATAACCGCCCTCAACCTACAGTTAAGGAGATACCGAGCATGCGGTCTAACCGCCCTAACTCACCGTACTACAAACAAGCATATGTTGGCCTTTTTCTTGGGTTTGCCTTTTTATAGGAAACCGTATGAGCACAACACTTCAAACTCTCTAGTGCGTGTGAAACATACCCGCGTTTTTTTTACAAGTGAAATGCTTGTTCAGGTTGTCCGATTGTTATGAAAACTGACATGCGGATTAATTAAGTCATGCAAACATATTTGGTCTCAAACTTCACTCTTTGGTCTCATAAAATCACTGATTACAACATAAAACTGTTGCTCGCGCGAGGTGGTAGGAAGAGAAAAAGCACCACTAGACCCTTTACCCCGTGAATTATAATAGGAACCCAAAACAGTTACCTTGTTTAATTAGAAAAAGAAACTATCACGATAAATTTATAAGCTATCATTTCAGCTTGAGTTTCAGTTTTCATTTTATCTTTCTATAATTTCAAGTTTTTTATGGTAAATTTTGGTCTTTTTCTTTTGTGTTATGCAGCCCAAGGCTATCAAAACTGATTGGTTATTTGAAATTATACTTCAGTATTGATATTTCCTTTGTATTTGATATTATTCTAGTCAAACTGGAAAAACGATTGAACAGAACAGATAAATTTCCGAGCAGACCTTGCTCCAACGACTTCAATTGTCCTGACCATGCCTACTGTGGAGACTCATCATTATGTGTTACAAGGAAGTGTAGCGATCAATGGCCTTGTCCTGGTCCAACAGAATGTAGAGATGGCGAATGCTACAGTTGTAAATATCTATAAGTAGACTTCTGTTCGGGGGACTATTTGCAGCTCTTCCCCCCCCTTTACCCACGCTTTCTTCTTTTCTATTTTTAAGATTGTTTTACGTGATATTATAGCTAAATGCGTGAAGTTATGATGTAAACAGAGGCTGATCTAGAGTTTTCTTACGTTCAAAAACTTTTCGAGAATTTTGTCGACCTTTTTCAAGATCGATCTAAATGATTTTTCTAGCGCTTCCAGAACACTAAAAATACTCTCTTTTGACCAAAACTTTGCGCCTCAGGAAGTTTTAGAAAAAAACTGGTCAAAAATGTCGTTTCTGGGAACTTTTTTGGAAAACTTTGACCAAAAATGGCTCTTTTTCCTTCCCCCCCCCCCCCCACCTCACTCAAACATGATTTTTATGGTCTAACAAGTGGTTTTACGAGGTTAATTATGAAGACCAAATATGTTTGTCATGGCCTAATTAGTCTGCATGTCAATTTTCATGACAATCGGAAGAAGCGAACAGTAACTTCAAATATAAAAATTTACAGGTGGGGGGGGGGGGGGGGGGGGAAGAAAAAAGAGCCCCAAAAATTTGCATTATTCGACGCGCGTTTTTCTGCAAAATTTTTCTGCAAAATTTTGCGCCAATAGTATATATTAGCGCCAAAGGCGCCTTTAGAAAAAATTTAGGGTATTTTAACCCTGATTGCTTGATGTTCGTAAAAATTTATCAAGGATTAGAAAACTTGAAAAATAATGTAATGGGAGCGGACAAAAGCCGTCTGTTCACCGATATTGGCGCCCATCACGCATACAGGTGATTTGTTCCCCCATTAAAATTTTCTCGCACCCCCCCCCCCCCCCCACCCCCAAAAAAAAACCTGGGAACCGTTCCCGCTCACAATAAGAAGTTCCTACTGTTCGTAATAGTTTATCTGTTTTCTTTATCTGTTCTCAAAACCCATGAACATTTTTCAAATGAATGAATAGCAAGTAGTAGACAAAGAATTGAAAGCGCTGTAAAAACCTTCAAATTTTACTTGAATGAGTAGTTTTTTGCATTTTAGGGCGCTTTTTATCCTTTTTGTTCGTATACCAATAACAAGACGGCTTTTGTCAGCTCCCCTTACCTAAAATTTGCAATTTTCCAAATTCATGGCAAATAGGCAAAACGTGAATCTTCATAATACAACTTTGAAAAAAATGCGCTCTTAACCATGGGAGGACCTAGGATTTTCCGGAAGAGGCAGAAGTGTAAAAAATTTCAAACTATTTGTAGACCTTTGTTTAAGGTCAACCGAAACAATTTTCTGAGCTCTCTGAAATCACAAATCACATTAAAGACTCTTTTTTATCACATTTCCTGCGCCGCAAGCTCAATTTTGAAAAAATCAGGTCAAAAAAGGCAATTTTTGGCAGTTTTCGGAAACGTTTGACAAAAAAATATATATTTTTTTTTCACCCCAGTGTTTGTAAATTGCTGCTGAAAGCGCCTTTCGAAAAACTGTAGGCTCAGTGAGCCAAAAAAGATACCTCAAAATAGTCTAAAAGGGAATCTTTTGGGTTGGCACGGGGTTGAAACCCAGAGGGGAGAGGGCGATCCCCCCAAAATTCTCTACAGTTCAAAATAGTTTATCTGTTCTCGCAACCCATGAAAATATTTCTTAATGAAACTCAAGTAGTAGAGCAAGCTTTAACATGCCATAAAACCTTCAAACATTTCTTGAACGAGTTTTTCCAAATTAATTTCGGACCCGTCAATTGCTTAAACTTATTTTTTATTGAACTAATGAAGATAAATTGTTAAACGTTCCAAGAAAAAGTTTCTGATATAATTTTAATCTCGGAAAACAATTATAACTTTACATCTGACTGGCTACAAATTGTATAAGCGCTACTCATCGCTAGAGAAAGAAACTTGAAATTAGAAATGAATTGCACAAAAATCAATCGAACCGAGAGTTGATCAGTTTTCACAAAATCAAATTCATGTCAAATATTTTATGCACTACATTTGCGAGGGTAGCAAGTATAGCTTTCAACAAATTTATTGGACAACCTCTTAAAATTATGAAACCTTTCTGACTTTCAGAGCGTTTGTCTTTTTTGTCGGCATTTTATTAGTTCATTTCTTCTGAAAAAATTGCATGTCGAATAGATTTGTTTTGAAGCTGAAGGCTGGAAGTCATAATAAAAAATTGACCTCTGAAAAAGGGCAATCTTTTAAATCAAACGCAATTTTCAAAAATTGGTTTTATTTGCATTTGTAATTCAAAGTGTATTACACCCAGCCGCAAACTCATCCAGTTGTTGAAACAGCGCATCAAGGTTATCCACCTACATATCCTGCGCCCACTACGGGCCCGTCTTACGTGCCTAATAGCGAACAACCCATCTCGGCGAGAGAGTTAGCAGATATCATTCTGCATAGCCGCAAAGACCGTCTACCGGAGTTGAACTTGGAAGTGTTTTATGGAGAACCACTTAACTGGTATGAATGGTTCGGGCAGTTCCAAGCAACAGTTGATTCGGCTATGCTAACTGATGATGAAAAACTCAAATATCTGAAAACACACGTTAAAGACAAAGCCAAGAGTGCAATTGCGGAATACGGCTACAGTGGAGTGTTGTATAAGGATGCTCTAGCAACTCTCCAGAGAAAGTTTGGGCAACCTCATGTTGTAGTTGGTGCACATTTGGATAAGTTGAAGAAATTTCCCGCATTGAAGGTGCACAACTCTGACCATGTTATAAGTTTTTCTGCGGTGATTTCTGGGCTCGTAGCTGTTTTTAGATCTTTGTCGTTCAATGACGACTTGAAAAGTGTGAACCTATTAAATCAAGCCGTCAGTAAGCTTCCTCCAAATCTAAAAGAGGCATGGTCCATGCATACTGTTAGACAACATTGGCAGCGATTAACATTGCTAGACTTCAACGATTGGCTTAAGAATAAGGCAGAAGGCCATGAGCGATTGAAATCTTTAGTCAAAGTCGAGCAGCCAGTTAAACAAAAAGTAGTTACAAAAGTGCTTGCAGGTAACACTAAGGTAAGTTCTAAGGATGAGAAAAGTAGAGAAAAGACAAGGTTTCCTCCATGCTCGCTATGCAAAGGACAGCATGCACTCTGGAACTGTTCCGTGTTCAAAGAGAAAAACGCAACACAAAGGGCTAAATATGTAGCAGAACAAAAGCTCTGTTTTTCTTGTTTACAAGGCAACCATACCTTCCGAAAGTGCCAAAAGGCAAGAAAATGCCCAAAACAGGACTGTGAGAGCACTCACAATGTGCTTCTTCATGGAGCCGAGAAAGTTTTCCCGCCCAAAGAGGCCGACCGATCACCATCGACTCAAACTAATACAAACACTACTTCTGCAAACAACGCAGCTTGTGTTAAACTTGGAGAATCAGGCAAATCGGTTAAGTTCCAACAACACACGCGGAAAAAACCTGAGGATGAAAAAACTCAACTTAATTTGCCTGATATTTCGCTACCAGACCACTTACCATAAGGTTGGTGTCATGTTACAGCACAGTTTCGCAGAATTATGGGGACGTTTTGACGATTTTTTGGAAATTTCTTACTTTTTTCCCAAAATTTTTCGGAAAATTTTGGTCAGTAGGTTCGAGTCGTAAACCAACCCAAAAAACTAGTCTAGTACCCCTTGTCTATGATCCGATTTCTTGGATTTTCAATCCGTTCACAATTACCCAAAACTTTGTGGTATCGGGAAAATTACCACTTGTAGCTTGCTTTGAGTTGGGATACACAACAAGACACCGTATATAATTTTATTGCACAAAAAAGTTTATAAAGATTAGACTAGTCTTACAGTTTTTGACGGTTTTGGAGATTGGGCGGTCACCGGGAAAAAGCCAAAAACTTCGGGTGTCGAGAAAAACACAGCTCCACAGCTCCACTTTGACCATAGGCCTCTCTTCCACCAGTCTGCTCTTTCGCCAGACTGCTCTGTCGGCTCTTTTGGCTAATCGAATTTCGGCCAACTGAGCCCTGGGCGAATTTCGGCCAATTCTGCTAACTGCTCACTATAACGACTTTCGGCTATTTGGACACTCGATCAAATGGACACTCGGCTAACTGGTCAATCGGCCAACTGGACAATCGGCCAACCGGACACTGGGGGGCCAACTGGAGACTCGAGACAATTAATATACTCGGCCAAATGCATTCGGGTCTTGTGTGAGGGAAAGATAGAAAGTGATGCAGTCGTCCAACTCGGCTAAGTGCACTCGGCCAACTGGTTGCTTAAGACTTTCGTATTTTTTTGCCAATGAGAATATGCCGACGACTTTCGAACTCGGCCAACCTTCGAATACGAGAAGGTGACGACTTTTGAACAGCTTTGACTGAGTCACTGAGTCTCTTGTCGTGAAGAGAAAGACCTCGGTCCCTTGTGTCGACTTCGTGAGAAAAGACTCGAGTGGGGCGCCAAAAATGTGCGTGCCAATCTCCACACTTCGTAATAAAATCTGTTTTCAAACACTTGAATTAACGAGTATTTTATCGGGAAAATAACTCTGGAAATTTCGTAATACAATGATATTTTTAACAAACTTTTTTATTGTTAACATCGGTAACATCGGCCACAAAAAACTGCATAACTCAAAGCAAGCTGCAAAAAATGGCCAGTATTTGTCCTTCAGACAAATTGCTCTTTTTAAAGGTCAGCCTTAATCAAGGCTGAACCAAATTAGAGCGAAAAGACGGTTAAAATCGGTTTTGGGGGGATCGAACCTGGTTACGGAGCATCCCATCAAGTTCGGTGCATATTCGAGTTCTAGAAAGGAAATGACCTAGTCGGGATTCGAACCGGCGCCGAACCCGCCGGGACGCACCATGTATACGCTTGGCTACTGTCCCTGTATGCATTTACTTTTATATGCATTTATACTCTCGCACATTTACGTTTATATACCACGGGTTCGGAGAAACGATACGGCGTGTGAAGTTCACACAAAGAACTATTTCTAATAAGTTTCAGCTTGAAGGTCAGAAATATTTCAAAAGTCTTATATGTTGTACGATAATTTTGTTGATAGCTATATTCAGCGCCTGACTAAACAAGACTCTTGGTATCATATTGTATCGTGAAATTGCTTTTGGTTTTGAAAAAGTTGCTCAAATGTTTCCGAAAAAAAAACTTTTTTCACAACTCTGGTTGGATTATAATTCAGTTTTTTTTTGTTCCCCACTGGCTATGAAAAACACGACGTTTGCGGGGGGCGTTCAACAGTGCAGAATTAAAACAGTGCCGAGAAAGAAAACGTGTTCAGCTGCGCCTAGAATTGATAATTTTCGGCACTGCTAAACATTAGTTTTACCTTCGGCACTCTTGTACTTCAGTTCTGTTGAACGCGCTTCTAAAGGCAGCACAACAGCGCTGAAGTCCAGCAATGACGAAAGTAATTTTATTTTTCAAAGGTACCGAAAATCACCAATTTTGGAACAATTGAACACTTGTTCATTTTCGGCAATGTACTTCGGCACTGTTGTACTGCCCCATTTTTCGCCTGGGAATTCTTAATAACAAAAGACTGCTTGCCTCAATTCAAATCATGATTTACTTTGCTATGATTAAAGTTTATTATGACAAAATATATCGCTTATCAATTTTATAGCGTGTGAACTACAGTGGTCAAAAGTTCGCCAAAATTGCATTGAATCTACCAATCGAAAAGTGGTAATTTAGACTGCGATTAGAATCCTTTTATATTGAAAGTGCAAAATTGAGCGGATAAATTTAATGGCAATCAGCTACACACTAAACTGTAATGTCTTGAACCGAACACTGGCCGCAATGTAAATAATGATCAGCCATACCCCGATCTGTGATGGTTTGAACGTCACACTGATCGCCGATTTGAAAAAAGATCAGTCCAATACCGACCTTTAGGGTTTCTTTCTAATCAAGGGGTTTGGTTTTATTGCTTAATGAACCCAAAATGAATTTCAATTCTCAATTGAATTTGATTTTCCAAAGAGTTTCAATTCTCAAATCTAAATTAAATTTTGTGTTCTCCCAGTTTTTTATACAAAAGTAAAAGTAGTATTATTTATCTGTATCCTCTCATTTTCTTCTAAAAACAATTTCCAAGCCCTCCCCCATCCAATTTCCTATTATTTTAGTACCATCATAACGGGAAAACTTTCCTTTAACTTTTGATGTTGGACATTGTTATCTTTCAGATAAGCTAAGAAATTTCCGACTTAAATGATTAGTTAAAATGTCGAATTCTTTTCCAATTTTTTCGCGATTCGAAATTTCAATTTTCCGAGTTGTTCGACATTTAATTATGGCTAACTGCTTGATGATTCAAGGAAAGCAAAACAAATCAACTCATGTTAGTTTTTGCTCATCATACTAATTTTTATAGCATTATGGCGACATTAAAACTATTTTTGAACATTAAATTCAAAGATGCAGGGAAAACGAAACAGCAAATTCGAAATTTGTCAGCAGAAAAAAAAACCACGTCAATACAAATATTCTGTCAGCTTCTTTGAAAATCGGAACATCAACAAACCATGAAAATTATTTCCCCTCTTTCATGTGCATAAAAATTGCGTTCTCAAAAACACCAGTAGGTTTCCAATCGAGTTATAATTGCTTGAAAAAAGCACTTTGAACTTCAAGTCTTGACAGAAGTTTCAAACTTTTTTATAATTTTTTGAAGATACGGACATCTTAAGTTGGAGTGTAAAAAGATGTTTATTCTCCGATCAATTTTTGTAAAGTTTTGGTAGTTTAAAAATTGTCAATTTAGCCTCGTTCTCGACTAAATTATGCGCTTTTTTTCGCTGAGAGCGTAACGGGAGTTATTTATTGTTCCAAATTGCGTTGACGCTGCCTAATCGATTGTAATAAATTCGTACGACTCAAATTTGATCTTTGATATTGCCGAAAGTTAATAGAATTTCAAATTTTTTGTTTCCCAAAAACATTCAGGGCTTCTTCTTTATATACGGGCAGTCTTGTTTTAATCAAATAGCGTCTGAAAACAGACATTGATACGTTTTTGACACATTCAATTTTGTGACAAATATTCGCTTAGACTGTTTTCAACATCGTCTCAAGTTGAACGCAGGAAGCCATTTCAATTGATTATCCTTGTCCTATCTAATCTTTGTAAATTTGGAATGTATAAATTTTTATGTAACAAAATACATTCTTAATTATTTTTAAGGAGCTTTTTGTGTGAATAAGTAATGACTCGATTAGATTTTATTCAAAAGAATCGTACAAAAAATGTGGAGTAGACAGTTTTGTATCATTATTCATTTTGACAAAAGCCGCATCATGATGATAATTATAAAATATATAACGAGAATTTCAAAAAACTTTCAAATAGATAGATATGTTGAATAGTACCTTGGTAAGTTTTCTTTTGAACATTTCTGTTTACATGGCCTTGAAAATTTTTTTCTCATGCCCATGTCGACAGTGAAACTTTTAATGCATCAGAAGATTACATTGTTATAGCAAAGTGTCCTAACTATTTGGACTGCTTTTTAGTGTCGATGATTGTAATTTTTTGAGTTTAAAGTTTGTGAAACTGAAATGAAAATATGTGTAAATTGCAAACAGATTCCGCAACAAGGACGACCCTTTTGTTCTTCTTTTGTTCATTCTTTTTCTTCGATCAATCCGACAAAGTTTTAAGTTGTTTAAAGGTATTTCTGCCTTGTTTTGGTTCTGAGATAGATCAATTTCGGGTAGCTGGTTGATTGAGAAACATTTCATTTTATACGTAAATTAAACGTAAATATCGGAATTTACAAGTAAGCGAAGACTAACGAACTGCCGTAACTTTCGGTTTTTAAAAACAGAATTCAATGACATATTTTATGCTAAAAAAAACTTCATTAAAAGTATTTTAAAAACAGCGCCTGAAAATTTTGTGCACTTTTTTTCGATCTTTCAGTTTTGGAATTTTTTCACACACTGTTCGTTGTTCACCAGAAATTTCATTAGTAATCACCTTGGTTTTGTTCCGCTATGATTTCTAGAGAGAACATTCTCGCCCCCCCCCCTCCAACAGAGCGAGAAGTTAGAGCTCAAAGGTCAGCCATGTCAGCTCTCATAACAAGGAACTGCTCCTGCACGGGTCGACAGAACATACTTCTGCCTCGTTTTGATTCCGAGGTAGTTCGGTTTCCGGTAGCTGCTCGAATGACAAAATTACCTTAATACATGAAATAACCGTAATTAATGGAAATTACATGTCAACAAAGAATAACGAACTGCCCTAAGTTTTAGTATTTAAAAGCAGTATTCAATGTCATAAAAAACGCATAAAAAAATCAATTTTCAAAACACCGCCTGAAAAGTTTTTTCACACAGTGTTCTTCGTTCATCAGAATTTTTATTGGTTACGAACGAACTTGTTGTTTTTCGCTATGACTTCTAGCAAGAACGTACCTCTCAACGCTCCCTGCCCCCCCCCCCCCCCCAACAGAGCAAAAAAAGTTAGAGCTTAAATTACAGCCGTGCCGTCTCTCATATCCAGGAATTGCTCCTGTCCGGGTCGACAGATTATATTGTTTCTACCTCGTTTTGATTTTGAGGTAGATCGGCTTCAGGTAGCTGCCTGAACGACAAAATTTACTTTCATGCCTACATTAACCATAATGATCGGCTATTACACATCAACAAAGAATAACAAACTGCCATAACTTTCGGTTTTTAAAAGCAGAATTCAATGTCATAAAATACGAAAAATGAAAACTTTAAAAAATCAATTTTAAAAGCAGCGCCTGAAAAGCTGGTGACCTTTGTTTTGATCTTTCAGATTTGGAATTTTTTCATATACTGCTCTTCGTTCAAAAAAATTTCATTAGTTACGGCCTTGGTTGTACTACGCTATGAATTCTAGCGAGAATATCCTCGCCGCCCCCCCCCCCCCCCCCTCCAACAGAGCGAAAAGAAGTGAAAGCTGAAAGGTCAGCCATGTCAGCTCTCATATCCAGGAAATGCTACTGTCCGCGTCGACAGAAAATTTTTCGGCCTCGTTTTGATTTTGAGGTAGATCAGTTTCCGGTAGCTGCCTGAACAAAATTTACTTCCATACCGAAATTCACAGTAATTATCGGAAGTTTCAAGTCTACAAAGAATAACAAACTGCCTTAAATATCAGTATTTAAAAGCAGAATTCAATGCCTTAAAATACGCAATATAAATCAGTTTTCAAAAAAGCGCCTGAAAGGCTTAAGAATTTTGTTTCTAATTTTCAGTTTTGGACTATTTCTTACAGTCTTCTTTGTTCGCTAGAAAGTTCATTAGTTACGACCTTGGCTTTTTCGCTATGAATTTCAGCGAAAACAAAAGGTTTGTCTCGGAATTATTGAGAGCGCTTCAAATGTGCTATACAAAAGCCACGGTTTTGTACAAAGTTACATTTTTAGCCGATGTGCAGTCGACCAGAGTTGGTCTCAATATTTCCGTTTCTCGAAAAATTTTGTACCGAAAAGGTCAATTATTGCATAAAAAACCTCACATTCAAATAGTTTGGATTTCAATACGTTGAGTTAGATGTTGAGAATTCTGTTGTGATTTCTCTTTTAATATATTGGGATAGATGTTGGAATGTCATCAAGGTCGATCAAAACTGATCTGAAACTTTTTTCCAGACAACTTTCACTGGATGGGTTGACTCCTTGAAGCTCACTTGCAATACTGATTTTGGCCTTAAAAAGCTGTAAATATTAAATAATCTACCTGTTTTTTTGTGTTTTTTTTTTCCATGTATTTTGAACATTTTTTGATAAATGACTTGTAATCTCTTCAAAAATTATTCAAACTTTTATATTGATCTTTAAAGCGATGTAGATTGTTTTTTAAAAAAGTTTTGCAAAAAGTTATCATGTAAAAAGTGTTTGCACGATAACCTCCTTTGATCTACAAGGGCAGCTCATCTTTTTTGTTTTGCTTTAAATAGTGAAACTGATTGGAGAGTGCATAGATGACAGACAATGCCCAGCCAATGCCAATGCGTACTGCAGATTGAAGACACGAGAATGTAAGGCGAAAATCTGCGAAAACAAGGAAAACTGCCGAGGTACGAGCAATTTCTATTGTGGGCTATTTTTCCTTTGGTTCCCCCCACCCCACCTGCGATTGTTCGGAAAACTAACATGCAGACTAATTAAGGGGCGGATCTAGGATTTTCTCGAGGGAGGATTTTCAAAAAAATTTCTAAATTTTGTCGACCTTTTTTTCAGGTCGAATAAAATGGTTTTTCGAATTCTCCCTAAGCACAACAAAGTCCCTGTTTAGGCCGAACTTTTAGCACCGCAGGCGTATTTTTGAAAAAACAGGCCAAAAAAGACGTTTTCAGCGCTTTGTGGAAAATTTTGTCCAAAAATCGCGTTATTTTGTCGAGGTACCCGTAGATATTTAAATATGTTTTTAGGAACTTAAGTATCTTATCTAAGGGGTTTGCTTCGCAGACCATACGCGATGGCCACCTTAAAATTGGTCAGCTGCTGCTATGACATACTTTTTAGGCTTGTTTAAGCAAACTACTGGTCCCTTCTAGTTGAAAATCTAATTGTACTGATTCGATTGGTTCCCTTGATTCCGGTATTTTCCCTAAACCTTCTTTGGGGCACGTAGCTATCAAATTTTTACCTGTTCAGTTGAATTTCCGACATTGTTCAGCGATTGAGGCAGGGCTTCTGTAATTGTATGGGTATCACAAGTCTTCGGTCGGCATATACATATTCGATTTTCCATGATGGTAATAAGGTAACCGTTAAGTCACAGCCTCCTAGTGTGTTTGGGACTAGCAACTTTTCATCCAACCACAAGCATCTGATTCCAATGTGGAAATCGTGCGTATATTGAGCGAAATATTTACTCATCACATAATTTTTCAGTGCATATCCGGATCTTTAATTTTTTGCATCTCGACTTTTGCTTGTAATTGAGGGTCGGCCGAGTATTGAGATTCCAGAAAATGTAGATTAAATAATTCAAGTAAAGTTGTCTGTTTCTTCATAATTTTCGATTACGCGGAGTGATTGACATAATGCAGTTTTCTAATTCTAACCAGCGGATACGTCTCGCCAGTGAAGGCTGAAGGAATCAAAATAATTGTGTTATACCTCGTACTAGTAACTTCTGTTCTTATTGCCTGAAGGTTCGAATCAATTGCTTCTGTGTCGTCGTCGACGCTGCTAATGCTCGGATGTCTTTCTAATAACATCTGTACTTTTGTTCCATTTCGATTTTTTTGATAAGATCTTCTAGTATCACTCACTTCTAAATCAATACTTGTCCCAACTGAATTCGCGAGTTTGTCAGTTGACCTTCGAAATATGCAAATTAGCGGCCTGTGATTGGTCCGCTTTCCATCGCATGCAATTTTGCACTCTATCGGCCGTTTCGCGTTCAGAAAGTTGTCTACTCGCTTCTGACTGGTTAAGGCGTTTCGATTTGCGTTTGCGCCCGTTTGCGTACTCGGGTTTTGGACAGGTAATCTGCGAGGTCAATTTTTGCCCCCGGATTGTGTTCTAATTGAAAGTCGAAGACTTTAAGCGTTCAATTCAACGTTTAACTCGGCGGAACATAGTTTTGTTCTTTTTCATGTTCCCGTTTAGTTTTGAAACCAGCGCTTTGTGGTCTGTTCCGACTGAAAGTTTTCTACCCAGCCAATAAATCCAAAAATATTCTAAAATACATACAACCGCAAGCGTTTCTTACTTGTCGTTGACTATCTTTTTTCGGCGATTTTAGCTGTCTTGAAGCGAAGGAAATGGGTCTCCAGCCTTCAGAGTCTAATTGTTCGATTACCTCCCCAAGCAAGTCCATGCGACACTAACTATCCGTATATCACGATATACGTCAAAATACCTTTGATCGACTAAGTTAGCGGTATGTTCAGTTAGATTTAGAATGCGTTTGACACTCCTGTGTCCACTTGTACTCACTTTTCTGGCCTTATAGAACTCTTGAGGGTGCAGATGAATTAAGGAGCGCTGGTAGATATTTGTCCAGTCTATGAATGAAGCCCACAAAAGGTTTAAGCGGCAAAAATGTACGAGGGGCTTCAAGCGTTTTGATTGCTTCCGTTTTTCGGATAAACGGTATTACTCCGGTCGGGGTGATGGTGTGGGCAAACATTTTCTTGTTTCGCAAAATTTCAATGGTTTAGTTTTGGTGACATGTTCTCGTTGTCTACTTTTTTTAGTATCTTTTCCATTGTGATGATGTGTTCTACTTCGCTGCCTTTGCTAATGAACAAGTTGTCGTCGATGAAATGATGAAACTGTAGAATTTCCGAGATTATCGCGTCCATTGTTCTTAAAACTTTCGCTGGCATTGTCCTTAGGCCGTAGAAGCCCGTTTTGATACTATATGTACCTGTTGATTTCCCTCCAACCAAAGAAAAATTACATTTCGTTTTCGGGCTGATTGGTAGTTGTCCATAGGCGTACGTTAGATTCATTGTGGAGAAAGAGACGTTCCATGTTTTTCTTTCGCCCTTTGTTTGCCCTGCCGTATGCGTCATTTCTTCGATGTTCAGCATTTGTTATTTTTTGGCAGCTGTTTGCTTAATTCTCTTGATTTTAATGCTAGTTTAACCTCTAATACTTCTCTACTGTTTTTACTATCGGTAAGTACTTTTCGAAGATTTTTCGAATTTTCTATATGCCTGTTTCAGTAGTTTTGCAGTTTCTTTTGTCAACTTAATCTTGCAATGTTATCGGAACCCTTCTCCCCTTTTGTTTTATTGGCGTTCATTTTTCATAAAAGTGTACCCTATAATTGCTTATTTTGCCAACCCGTTCAAAAAGATTATTGAATTGCTTATTGAAATAGCTCTGTCATGTTTTCAGCAATGTTTCGTCTTCTGGCGCCGTTGCTCCATCCATTTTTCCTCAAATTGACATCACGCTCGCCCCTGCTGCTTGCTGGACGAGTTGCAGCCCAAGGCTCGACACCAGAACTATCCAATGTAGCATGGGCAATTTCCTCCTATCACTTTGATCCGGGACGGAATGTCCCAACCGTATGATTCCAATCTCAATTTTTTTGCTGCAAGTAAGTGCAGTGGGCTATTTTCACAGTCTCGGAACTCATTGTCTTTGGGTTGGAGGTCACTCAGTTTTACGCCTGCCGTGCTCATTGTTCATTTTAGTTCGCCAATTGTGATCCAGAACCCTTGATCGATGTAAAAGCTTGTCAGCTTTTCCTGAAAATTGAATGGCAACTTTGCCCCAGCTAATTTCAGTTCCAATTTCCGCTTTCAGTGTATTGCCATTACGACACAATTGCTTGAGCTGTCTGAGTTCATGAGTGTTTTATCTCCTCCAGATTGTTAACCCGTCCGTGGAAACTCCCGTGATCGGACTAACTGTCCAGCATTTCCCCTGATTCGTCTATGTCCTGTCCTCCGTTTCGTTGAATCACTCCCACGCCTCTTCGCCCTCAGCACGTTCGCTCGTAGTGCCCCAGCTCCCCTGGCTGAATAATTTGCCGTATAATCTGGAGTATATCCCGATCGGTCGCAGTTGTAGCATTTCCTGCTACCTATTTGCGCTCCTTCTCTGAAATCTCGGGCCGTCATCTTTATGGCCCTCTTGATAGCTGCCTACTCGATCGGTAGCCTCCTCTGATTGCCCCACCGGTTCCGTTTTAATCTGAATTGCTCATCCGGTAATTCCGGTTGACGTATCTCCCCCGGCTCTTGTTACATATGTCTTGGCGTATTTATCCCTTGTTCATATGATAGCGCTATCCGATACAACTCCTCCGGTGTTTTGGTTGATCGGAAGAATTTGTTTTGGGCGTCTCGATTGTTCATTTTGACATTAGATACAACTTTGAACACCCAGGTCTACCATGTTCCGAACTTTTATTGCGCCGCTAATCCGCTCAGAACAGAGTGGAACTGCTCCAATGTTTCCCCGATGTACTGTTTCCTTGCTAGCAGCTGGAAAATCTCATTCCGCTCTTTCTTAAACTCCATCTCTATTGCATCAAGAATAGCGAGTCGATCCTAAGTCCTGATGTTGTGTGCGCCTGTGGATTTTATCCTGCCCCTTTTCCCCAAGCATAATTCGATATCTGATACTAGCGTTTGATCCGCCTCTAATCTGTTCTTTCCGTCAACATCTGCTGGTAGCGCAGTGATTTGTGCTTTAGTAAGCATACTATCTTATTAGAAATTTTTCGGATTAATCCAATGTTTGACCACTATGCGGCTACTATTGAAATCGGTTAAACCAAACCGCCAGCTTCCCATAGCATGGGCGTTTCGGCTTCTTTTAGATGCCAAAGGACGTGATTGAAAGTGGGTTTTCCCCACTTTGGCCTACTGACTGTGCCATATTACAAATTAGTAAATCCTACTGTAAATTTTAGACTATAGAATGAAGAATGGTATAAAACTGTATATCAAAAATTTGGTCGTAGACAATGAAATAGAGGTCAACCAAAGGTGACAGTCAACTCTGAAGGTTAAACACCAGTTAGCACCAGAATCTTGACAGCGCGTGAACAGAGCTAAAATGGCAATGAAGTAATTTAATCACTATAACATTTGTTCATTTCTTACCCCCTTATTCCATTTTACGTCCCCTCCAGCATATGACTCCCCCCAGATACCCTCACCTGGAGGCCGGTAATCATTGGCAGAGTAAACTTGGTGGGGGCAGGTTTTTGAACGTGAACAGAGAAAGAGAGGGGCTAGGTTGAGTTAAACGGGTGCTAATTTTGAATAAATCCGTGAGTAGTTTTTAGAATTTGATGCAAGTTTTGCAAAAAAAAAGCAAAATGTAGAATCTGTTTTTATCAGTGATAGTAGATTTTAATGAATTGTGTTTTTGCGATTTCATTGTCTAAGTTTGTACAATAATGACAGCATTATTGGTTACTTTTTTAACATTATCATCAATTTTTCCAGGAAACTCCGA
Source organism: Symsagittifera roscoffensis (assembly GCF_963678635.1). Classification (NCBI taxonomy): domain Eukaryota; kingdom Metazoa; phylum Xenacoelomorpha; order Acoela; family Convolutidae; genus Symsagittifera; species Symsagittifera roscoffensis. Next base: position 46,680,965 of record NC_087069.1, on the reverse strand, counting down.
TGCGGGTAGATTCGGTTTTATTATTCGTCTTTTTTTGCTTACATGCAAGTTAAATTAAAAATGAGTTTCAAAATATTAAGAGACTGTGTTACCCCCCCCCCCTTTTCCCGGAGTTCAATATTTAGTTTCTATAAAACTCTTAAAATTTTTGATTATAAATGATTGAAGTATTAGGGTTACAGTGCTACTTCTCAAAGCATTCTAGTCCATTTTGATTCCATTATAATTGATTTTAATGAAGCAAAGTCTTTAGATAAATCTGATTTTTATATTACTTTCATTAATGACTTATTAAAAACTTGTTAGTTGCAATTGTTAAGTTCAGATATACTTTTGACTTGCATGTAAAAATGTTATTTAGTTGTCGACTTGTTCTCTTACCCATAATTTTTCAATTTTCAAAAAACAAATATAGTTCCCTATTTATTACTGAACTTTAATTTAACATTAGGGGGGGAGTGGGGGGGGGGGGGTAATCTTATCGTAATAAGATGTTTCCGGTTTAGTTTACCTTTACCATAACTTAGTTTAAATGAATTTTATAGTTAAATCACCTTTCCCAACTGCACCAAAACCGGCTTTGACAATTGATGATATAACGAGCATCTGTGAGTCATGCCCCTCTGGCTTCTACAAAATTCCAGGAATCGGAAACAAGTGCTATGGGCTGATTGATAGAAACTTCAACAAGCTCCAAGATGCAATGCACGCTTGCGCTGACAAGTGAGAAAGATTTTGTTTCAGTTTAATTTCGGAAATAACTTCTTTGATGATGAGTCTTGCGATTAGTTGTTTGTTCGAAAATGAATGTTTTAGTAAACTATTTAGTAAGACATTCTCCAAAAAAAATCATGAGTGATTAATAACACCATTCTTTCTAGATTAGTTAGATTTGATCGTATTTTTTTCTAAAACTTGCTTGATGAGCATCAGTGGACCTATATTTTTTCAGAAAGTGGGAGGTTCGCAAAATATTCGAAAAAAATGTCTGAGTTTCTAAGGGTGTAACCTTTGCCGAGGAATTCTAACTCAAAGCTTGGTTGTAAAATGAAATGTAATTTAGTTAATTAGTTAGATAGTTGAATTCAGAATAAATAAATCAGATACACGGTATCAATTTAACATAGATGAAGAAATGTCTTTCGGACAGAGATTAGTAACAAAAAAAAGCAACATCTATTTTCGATGTAGTTAAACTAAAGAGTGACCGCGTTCAACACGGTAACTCCACATGGACCTCCGCTGACCTTGACCAAAGCCTAAAAACCTACCATTTAGCAAAGATACTGCAAAAGAACACGTTAAATACGAGGTACCGAAGGTCATCCCATAACATTCCACGCGCAAAATGAAATTTTGTAACTGATAAGGACAAAATTTAGCAACTAAGAAAAGAAGAGACACTAGGATGAGCACAAACTTAATAGCACCCCTATTACAGTACAAGGCTGAGTGACTCGGATACAAAAAAAAATTAAAAGAGTTGGTAAGAGTTTGTCAGAGTTTTCAAGAGTTTTAAGTTTGCTGATAGTCAATCTGTATGTAAAGTCTTCTTGACTTCCGCGAAAGAGTGGGATAGCACATCAAGCATAGTAATAGGAGGAAGGTCCCTGATAAGTTGCTGACGCGGAGACGAAGCAATCGGCGGAATAATGTTAGGGTCAGTTGACTGGACAGATTGGTCCTCCTCAACGACTTGGAAAGAGTGACTTAAAGGGTCACCAAAGAAGCGCGTGGGTTTCTTACTGCGGAAGGACGCACAAATTGCCTCCAAATCTCCCGCGACCGGTTGAGCAGGAAGGGATAGCAAAGGATAAGAGGATCGCGGTTCCGAAGTATCGCCCAGGGGGGTTCTCATTTGAGCCTCCCTGTTGGCAATAACGGGACTTAAAGTCGTTTAAGAAGTGCCTTTGCTGACAAAAACGGGCTTAAAGTAGTTGGAAAAGGGCTCTGAGCGCAAAAACCAGTGAAAAGTTGAGCCTCTGATGAGCTGAGAGCCGAGGTAATAGTGACCGTAGCACTCTGTAGGCTCGTATTGGGTAACTGTGTACGAGAAGCCGAGAGCTTCAGAAATTTGACAGGCGGCGAACCCGAGGTCAGTTGGGACCGCTCTGCGACTGGAACAGACTCTCGTACCACTTGAGGGTTACTAGACCCTGAAGAACCTTCACTAGAAGATTCCACAGTCAAGTGAACCTTAATCGGGTCAAACAAGATCAGGTTATTCGGCCGTGGTTGCATCAGCGCCGGTTGGAATCTCGGAGCAGACTTCTTGGTAGTGCTAGGAATTGAAGTAGCTGGGAGTCAATCTCCTAAGGTGTTCTGACCAACTGAAATGTCACATTGAAAATTATGTTTAAAGTAGATATGATTTTTCCGATAGACTTTCCGTCTATCAGTGATGTAAGTATGATCCGTTACTTCAGTAATCTTCAACTTCGCGATTTTAAATAAAGGTTTGCCAGATTGCCTTTCAACGAATTTTCAAAAGACCTTCACCCACTTAGGATTAACTAAAAGAAGTTTTTCTAACTTACTTGATTTGGTGGGACGACGAGCTTGCTGAGTAGGACTTTTTCTCTGACTATGAGAAAGAGCCGGGGGTATTGGCTGGTCAAATGATCATAAAACCTTAGGGTATTGCGAGTGAGACCAGTTTTAATAGAATGAGCAAGATCCGAGTGTCTGCTGGACACCTCCTTAAACACCCGCTTGCCACTCTGGGCCGGGGAGTTCTTTTTGCACTAAGTCCACATATTGGCGGCCCGGCCCGCGCAAGATCTGACAAGGCCTTGTAGGGTTCACTGTCTGCGACATTACGGTCCAAGCAGAACATCGGCTTGAAGTGAGTGAAAACGGTAGGGCTAGCACTGCCTCTCGGGGCCACTTTGGCACGATCCCTGCTATAATCCTGACTGGCAATCTGATCCGGAATGAGAAGGTTACGTTCGAGTCCTTGAATTGAAGTAGCATTTTTAACAACATTGTGATACGAGTGAGACCACTCAGTATTTGGTTTTCTACCGAAAAGCAATTCGAACGGCGATTTCCCAGTACTGCATGTTTGTTTTTACAGATATCTTCAACAATTTGTTGAATCGTTGATTTCAAGTTACTAAAATGAGCATCAAGATTTTCCGTACCCAGTTTACGCTTAATCGTTTGTATAGAACCTTCAACCAAGTCACTGCGCCGATGATCTCCAACCGGAGAGAGAATATGAACAATGCCTCTACTAGAGCAATATTGTTTAACTATATCATTCTTAAACTCAGACTCATGATCAGTCCTGATAGATAGAGGTATGCCATGAATACGTATGTAGGTACGCTATGAATACGAATCAAGGAATTTAACTTCTTTTTTCGCCCCCGCTGTTTTCGTGATAAGAACCGAAGAAACGATCAATAGCAACTAAGAGGAAGCTTTTGTTATCTTTTTCGTCCAAGATAGGACCAGCAAAATCTAGCCAAAAATTTTGATTATGACCCGACAAAGTAGGAAGAGAATGCGCCGTTTTGAAGGGTTTAGTAGGTTTAAGATTCGGACCAAATAACGTGCACTCGCGGCGCATCTCGCAGGTATCAATAATTTGCCGGATCATAAATAGCCACCAAATATAGTCTGAGGCTGACATCATCGCCTCCTGACCCGGATGAGAGCGGTGTATCCTGGCGAGAAAAACTTTCCTCAAAGGCTCCGGAATTGCGAATTTGTTGTCCACTATCACATAATCGTTCACCACCGCAGCTTTGGTCCATAACTGAGCCATATATGACCCGAGTTTGTTAAACGATGTAACATCTTTGTTAACAAAAACGCGTTTCATAGGGCCGAGAAACCTGTCCTCCTTGGTTAGTTCCGCAAAAAGATCCGTGTCAAAGAGGCCTGGGGGGCCCACAATATCCGTTTTAGACTTAGAGTGAATCGGTTTACCTCCGTTGACGGCGATAGCTCTACTTTTAGCAGATGTTTGTGCCTTCGCTGGCTTGGACAAGCGACACCTCCTGAGTGCTGCCAACAGTTGGACATTCCTCTCCTTCCGCGAATTGATCCAAGCAGCAACAAACCGAGTCCTAGCGGCCCGCTCTCTGGTCCTATTATGCTGATGAATCTGGTCAATGCGAGACACCCTATAGTATTAGAGTGAATAGAGACATTAGTATTAGTATTATTGAGATCATTGATTTCAGTATCCGGTGGTTGAGGTAAGTTCATAATTGAGAAATTTCGATGTAGATTTAACATAGAGTGATTGATTCGTAAAGCTTCAGGACGGAGACAATGATTTTGAACGAGAGTTTTAGGACTGCGATTTTTATTTAGCATAGTGGTATTTGATTGGACAGCTCGATCGGAGCACAACGCGATGCCCTTTTGCGATGAGGAATTAGATTGTTGAATTTGTATAGCGCGTTTTGATTTGGTTACGCCATTGAGTATTTATACCGACGCCCATTACCGGAGGATGACGATGACTTGGAGGAAGGAAGGCTTCCCTCGCTACGAACGCGACGCCCTCTTGCGGATGAAGATCTTCTCTCTGATTGGCTGGAGGAATTAATAACATTTAAAGCGTTAATAAAAGCCTCAATAGACTTGACAACAAAAAGTTCAACGTATTGAGAAGGTAGAGGGGTGGTATAAGTAGGGTAACGAGACATGTAATCAACAGTGCCTAGGGTAGCTCCAGGGACATGAACAACATCAAAATCAAAAGGTAACAACCTATCGGCCACTGATATGACTTGTTATTGTAGTATTCATTTAAAGCAGAAATTATAGCTTTATGATCGGGCAATATTTGGAAACGATTGCTTAGAAAGTATGTTCGAAATTGCTCACAGGCCCAGAAAATTGCCAAAAATTCTTATTCAATTGTACTGCACTTTACGTCCGCGTTATTAGAGAACCGACAGGCAAAAGCAATTGGTGCCCAGACATCAATTGGACCTCTTGCTCAAGGCAAGCTCCTAATCCATTATGGCTAGCATCGCAATTAATTCTGGGTTTCTTAGAAGAGTCATAATGAAAGAGGCTGGGAATCAGATTAATGATATTCATAAAGTGTGGGTGTGTAAAGAGCTTGAGTGATTGAATCTCCTCAGTTTTCGAAAATTTAGGAGAGTAACCGTCCTCATTGATTTCATATTCCAACCAAGTTAACTGATCATCGAAAACTCGCACTTACTGAACTTTAGCGCCCAGCCCTCAGCGCTAAGTCTGTTCATCACCACCTCTACAAGAGAATTATGATTCTTTACATCGCCTTTCGTGACCACCAGGATATCGTCCAAATAACAAATAACGCCATCTAAGGTACAATCCATTACCTTCTGGTACTCAGTTGGCATATCAGTTGAGCCATAAAACCCAGTTTTAGATCTGTACACCCCCGTAGCTTCGCCACTCAAGATGCTGAAATTGCGATGACTACCAGTAACTGACTATAAAGGCAACTGGCTGAAGGCATACTTTAAGTCCAAGGAAATGAACCAAATCTTGCCAGGAACATCTTTGGTAATGATGTGAGCCACCGAATCAATAAGCTCATGCATATTAGGCATCTGGTACTTATTCCTCCAGATTTATGCGTTCATCGGCTTGGCATTAAGAGTTAGTTTAATTGAACCACCCTTCTTGGTGGTCAGCACAATGGGTGCTATAAAATGATCAGTCGTAAAATGTCCAGTTTTTCGATATATCCTTTTTTGACCAAAATCTTGATTTCGCCCCTACCCTGTACTGAATGTGTATCGGAACTTAACGTCATTTTACTTGCCGAGAAAGAAGAGGTACTTTGAAATGCGTATACACTTTAAGGTTCTCCGATCGACCCAAACGATTTAAGACATGAGCGTAACGTTTGGCAAAATACGAGTTCCAGTACTCCGATATTGGGTTATCCGTCGTGTACGTAAGAAGATGAATAGTTTCAGCCCTCACCTGGGTCATCGTCACGCCAGGCCCAATTTCTCATGAAGATCTAGACCATGAAGAGGATTGCGTGTTCGATTTTCAGAGATAAGGAAAGTGACATCTTCAACCTTCCAACCATTGGGCGAGACAGGAATTGTGATTGAGCCTAATAAGCGAATGGGGCGCTTAATATAATCCACATAAGTGGTTTCTATTAGATCCCTCACAATATCCCGAAAGTGAACAGACAGATTTCGTGGTAGTAAAAGATTGAAGGTACGTTTGTTGAGGAATGAGACCGAGCTTCGGGTATTTATTGTAGAATAAACAAACTAGGTTCTGACCGGAGTTGAATGCTAAGACTCCTAGGTTTTCCCCCAGCTGACTTGAGCAATTCGATGCTGTTGATCTGTATTGTATCTTGTAACTGGAAAACTCCATACCCTAGTTCACTAACATTTTCAACATCGATGAAGCTACAGTCCACTGCGTGGCTAGGCACTTCCTCCTCTGCTTGAAGCAAATTCACCCTCCGTTTTGACGAGTTACAACACTTTGCGAAATTTCCACGTTTCTTAACAAGATTACACGTCAACTCAGGAGCTGGGCAGGACTTCCTGTGAACTGGAATGAAAGGATTGCTACATAAGTAACAAGATTTATTAACTTGGTTGCCTTGGTTGTTTTGACGTTTCCTTTGTTTCTGAGGGACATCGCGCTTTCTTCTGGACGGCCGGCTGAATAGAAAAGCTGGTTCTTGCTTAACTTTATTGGTATTCGAATATTGAATGTGAGGAAGTATTTTCTGAAATTGAGCGGATGTGCTAGCTCCTTTCCCACATTTCAACGCGAGTTAAAAGTATTATCCAAGTCCGTCTTGGCTTTAATGAGCTGTTGTTGAACGTCCACGTCTCGAATCCTCCCTATGAAAACGTCTCTAAGGATTCCCCTCTCTTGGGCTTTCGGCCAATTACATAAGGCGACTTTTGCCTTTAACCGAGCATAAAAAATGAAAAAGTGTCGTTATCCAACATAAACACCGTATTACATAACTTGATCCGTTCAACTGTATAATCACGTTCTACTTTATACAACGTTTCACAACTAGTGTGAAAATCCCTGAAAGACGTAACACCGATATCCGTGTGTAGAAACGAGTCCGCAAATCGCCTCTTGCCTTCGTTACTCAGCGAGAAAAACAAACGTGACTTTAGCGAAGCTTCCGCCTCGTGAAAGAACCAGTTTTGACTGGCTCTTGGTCCTTTCCTCCTACGCTCTATATTCAACTCGTTAACTCTTCGGACGGCTCTAGATCTTGGAGGACTCTAGCGTTTGCATCCGCTGCATCTTCTCCAGTGCCAATGGTTTCTGGTTTCGGAGGAGGTTCATCAATCATCTCCGGTGGATCGTTAATGTTATCTTTAAGGCCAACTGCTAAGAAAAACTGACCAACCCACGACTCCCACAAAAACGGTGGGTTAACCGACGGTTTCGCCCAGAAAGTAGGGATTCCTAACAGGTCAGTCGTCCTCATTCACAGGAACTGCTTTCTGCGCCATGACATTTGCTGAGGAATTCGGACTCAAAACTTGGTTGTAAAGTGAAATGTAAATTATTTAACTAAATAGATAATTGGTTTCAGGATAAATAAATCAGATACACGGTATTAATTTAACATAGATGAAGAAATGATTTTTGGACATAGCTAAGTGAAAAAAAAATTGCAATATCTAACTTCGATGCAGTTACACTAAAGAGTGACACAAAGAGTACACTAAAAGTTCAACATACTGCATACTGCAAAAATACCCTAACTATACCCTGCATAACCTAACATACTGCAAAAATACTGCAAAAGAACACGTTAAATGCGAGGTACCGAAGGTCACCTCATGACAGGGTGACTACGATGAATTTATTACACATGTGGCGCATCAAATGTACAATTCGGCCCCCCCGTAGAGGAAGAAAATTTGGGTTTTTCATTTGAGCATAGAGTAGGGTCGTTAAAATGAACCGTATTACTAAAGAAAAATGAAATAAACCATTAATTTAGGTAATTAAAATGCATACAAAAACAATGCCTCACAAAAATGCAAAAAACCAATTTTATTTTGCGTTAATTACTAATGATTTTTGGAATTATTACAAGCTTGGTAAAGCACTCTAAAGTCACCTAAAAAAGAGATAAAACGGCCGATCCCATATGTCATTTCAACAAAAACATAATCACCGACAATTTTATTTAAAAAAAACAGGCAACGTGTATAGAATTCCAGATTTGGAAAAAGGTTTGGAAAAAATTTCTGGGCCTTTTGCCAGAAAGTTGATGTTGTAGAAAAAAAAACAATTGTAACACTTTGGCCGCTGAAGAGGTCGAAGCTCTGTGAAAAGTTGCCGTCTATGCATTGTTTATATTTGTTTTCACTTAGTATTTAGTAAGAATACGAAAACCTTTTTTCAAGCAAACTCATAGATAAGAAAGTTTGACGGTGGAATTAGGAAGAGGGGTGGGTCGCGGCCGCTATCTGTAACTCTTCTATATCCAGGGTCAAATTTTTTTGTTTTTGAATTTGCTTCAAAGGATGCTTTTGTATTATTAATAAATAATTAGTGAAAATAATTAGTGTTTCTCCTTTCAATGCTCTCTGAGGAATTTACAGCTCAGAACCTTCGGCAATACCCATTAAGTTAGTTTTCAAATCAAACTTGTTTTCAACAGAAATAAGTTTTCCATAAGTTTTCCAATTGATCGAATGAACATTTTTTGACGTTTTGGGTCATTCTTGTCGTTAATAGTGGGGTCCATTATGATGAAAAGACCAACATTTGGAAATTTATTCTCAATTAGTTTTAGCGAATCAGATCTGAGTACTCAAAATTTTAAGAGAAACACAAAAATTTATTAGAAAGCCAATAATTCCAGGCCGTTGAAACTAATTTTTACGGCTTAGAAGGTAAGCAGATATATAAAAACCACATAACTTTGAACTGGAAAGTTAGTCTTGGAACAATCCAAAAATCAATGTTTAAGAAATTAAAAGAAGACTGCTCGTATCCGGCATATCCGGCCGAAGCCCTGAATGTTCCGACTGCCTTTTAAGGTCTATGGAGCAGAAATAACATTAAAAAAATTAAACGTAACAAATTGAAATGAAAAATTTTTTTTCTTTTAACTTTGAAGTTTTTTGTGAAAATCATCCCCACACGCATTTTTAAAAAAGAAAATAATTTTCGCTGCTTGTAACAGATCAATTATGGCAAAAAAAAACTTCTCTCAACCAATTTGGAACGATTTCTAGGACGGATTAAATCTCCGCTTACGCGTTAATAGCGCGAAATATATCGCGCGTTAATTATCCCAAATTGGCCAAAACGGCAATGTTTAAACCCCCATTACTCTATGAAAAGTTATCACAGGTGACATAACTTTTCAAATTTAAGCTCAGGACAACTTCAGAGTGATTTAAAAAAATTCTGTGAAAAATGGAGAGTTAAAATTTCTAAATTTGTCTGAAGAAAAAAAAACCACCCCGAGCACAAATATTCCGTTACTTTAGTTACGAAAGTCCAAACAATAAGAATTAAATTTTTATTGTATATCTGCACGGTCTGTTGTGCTGGTAAAACTTATTTTCTGTTAATAATAACTTCGGTTTTGTGCAAAAGTCATTTAACCATTCGGCATTTCTAACGATTCTGATTGCCTAAAAGTTTCCCTTCATTAATCATGTCAATAATCAGGCAAAATTGATTAACTAGATCAATTATCGTAAATAAAAATAACTACGGAGTTCATTGTGACCAGAATATTGAAAGCTGATTCTAAAAACTTCTCGCTTAAAAAATATCCATTTCAATAAAATGGGTTAGGATTTTGGCGTTTCCTTGCTCTTTCCTTGATCAGACAAATAACATTTTTGAAGCGTATTTTGAAAATAATTTTGACCAGTTATTTCTAATATATTAAAATAAGATTTGAAGGAAAAACTGTGTGTTCAAAATTGATCACATGTATTCTCTTTTCTTGTTTAAAAAATTAATTTCAATACAAATTCCAGTGTGATTGATTCCGGACATCTTTGATGTTTTGACGTTTTCTTTAATTTCGAAGTAATCAGTCAAATTAATTTTTGTTATATATTTTTCAAACAAAAATTTGATCAATCATTGCAAATTGTTAAAACTGCCAAGAGGAAGTCGCAACTTTAACCCTGACAACTTTTAAGGCAAAATTTTACATAAACATACCGTGATGATGTATGTAATTCAACCTGACAAAACAAATCAAAAGTGATTTCCCTAAAGGACCAATTTCGTAATGAAGACACAATTTTCCTTTAAAAAATTCTTCGTAATGAAGACTTAAAGAACCATCAAAAGTGCTGCTGAATTTTTTTAAAAACTTCAGTTTTTTTATGAAAATCAAATTAAAACAAAAAAAATGAGTTCAACTAAACAGATGAAAAGAAAAAACATGATCAAAATTTTTGGTTTTCGGTTTCGACAAAAACTGCACAGTTTTCTTTGTTTTTAGGAATGCTGAACTGTTCAGCCCGATGACTCATAACGAAATACGTTCAGTTGAAACTTTTTTTGCTCCTAAACTTGGACGAAAAAGGTACTGGTTGGGATATGAAAAACTGAAGATGGTCGTCAGGGGAACTGATATTATCGTTGGAGGTTTTGGCGAAATCTGGGGGTCTGTTTACGGTGGAGCTAAAATGCCGAAAGAGTTGCAGAAAGCGATAGGACCATTTGATCCATACAAAGAACACTCCGAAAAAAATTGTTTGATTGGCATTGGATTATACTATGCCGAATCAATTGATGAAGTTAGTTGCTCGAATCGTGAAGAACAGAACAGAGTTTTGATATGTGATCTTGCGCTATAGACAGAAGGTCTCAGCAAAAACTTATTTATTAAAAGATAAAATAAAAAACTGAGACTCTCTTAAAACAGAACTGACTCAAATGTTCCTAATATAACTCACTCTCAAGAAAAACTTGGCTTCATTTTGAAAGATTTGATGTTTATTTATTAGTTTGAAATGAGCTATTTTGTAACAAAGCTTGCGAAAAAATAGTTTCAAATAAAAACTGAAACGCTTTTAGTTGCCGTTTCAAGTCTTTAGCCGTCCATTTTCAAGAGAATAAACTTCAAGCTAAAAAAAAATATTGCGTCTTTTAAGATAAAAACAGGTCTGTGCAGTTTATGACAACTGTATACTTTTGTACTTTCTCCGGAGAATTTGTTAGATATATATTGAGAAAATTAAAAGGGTCTTGCATTTTTTCGAGTGCTGATTCATTCTGATAGGATAATTTTAAATTTTGCCGGCCAAAAAAAGTGTTTTTGTGTGGTTAAAATTTATCAAATTTTCCTAAGACTTGATTTGTTTCAATCAGTTTTATTTCTAAGTTTAGAAGTTCTAGAGAACCTATGCATGCAGTGTCGAATTTTCCTTCAAATGAAGCATTATAATGCAGTGAGGTTCAATGGATAATAATCTACTATAATCGATTTTCAATGATGGCAATAAAATCGATTATAATTACACTTTGGGACCACATAATCAAATATAATCCCTTAAAACCCATTATTTTACGAAATTAAAATCAATTATTTTCCGTTTAAAAATCATTATAATGGATTATAATGGATTAAAATGTCTATATTTTTTCCCAAATTTTCACCAAAATTTAGGATTTTTTTGCATTACACGCAGCCTACACAATTCTAAGCCAATTCACATTTAGTTAAATTTAGCAAAACCATATTTTTGCACCTATTGTCACCAACTCATCTCACCTAAGCCCCTCTCACTTACCGTACCCCCACCTACCCAACTCCACCTAGGTTAATAGTTTTTTGACAACGTTAATGGCTTTTGTTCCTTCTGTCTGTGTTTTCTCGGGTTGACTTCCACGCGAAAAAAAAATCCTCATTCAATTCCACCAATTAACCTATGAAAAAGTGAATAATAAATGTATGACCAGCATTTTTTCCGTACGAAATTCTAAGTTTTTCAAAATTGTTTATTGAAATTTTTGGATGATTTTGTTGCCGTCTTTTCCTGAATAAAAGACCTTTGCTTTGCATTTATACAAACGTTTGTTATGTTACGAGTAAACAGTTTTTTGTTTTTCCTTTTACTCGTCGATCCAGATTTATGAACAAACAAACACTTTCGAAAAAATGTTTAAGTAAAAGTTTCGAAAATTCGCTTATTACCCGTTCCAGATTTAGTCTTATTGCACAGAAGAAAAAAACGTAAAGAAAGTATTTTTTGATTTCAAAGTTATTATATCTGGATTTTTCATGATAACCAAAATCAGACCACAACTTTCAACTAGTGAAAGTAGAGGCCTTATAGCCATATTCAAAATATTACTTTTTTTTGTTATAATACTGTGTGAAATTCAACGGTTTAATTTACGTGATAAATACGTAGTCTAATCTGCAATTTCGATGCAGCTTAACTTATTGGCTTTCTCATCTGATAAAATTTTCAGTCTTTGTGTTTCAGGACATATTACAAAAAAATGGACCGGCATGTTCCAAAAAAAAGTTAGAGCTCTGATTATTGATAGATGACCGCAAAAAATTGACCCTCAGGAAATCTTGAAATCCTATCAGATTTGATCAGTACCAAGACGACAACTTTCAATAATAAAGTAATTAACAAAATTTTTAACTGATATACTTTAGTTATAGCAGTGTCTCATAGTTTGCCAAAGCTCGTAGTAATGTCGTAGGCTTTTCAACCAGATACAAGTTCCAAAATTTGATCATAGCTTGCCTTTACATTTAATTTCAGAATATAATTAACGTTTCGATATTCATTATGCGCCAAAAGTTTGTGCAAAACATGAATTGTTAACAGACAATACTTTTTTTTCCAAATTTTGAAAAAAAATGATATAAAATTTGTGCTCTGGTGCTGTTTTTTCGACTTTTATTTTTTTTTTGTTCTTGTATTGAACATTTTTATCGAAGCGTTATGAAGCAGTCGGAAGGAACAGTCAGGGCTCCGATTGATATGCGCGGCCTTGTTTCATATTATTTATAATTTTTTGTTTCCTACAAAAAAATAACAATTATTTAGAAGACTTTGTGCACAACAAACAAACTACAAAAATTTGAAGGATTGAAAAATACTGATTAATTCCTAAAGATGCTTCACTGAATCTCTTGATAAAAAAATGTTTTTGAATCGATATGATTTTATAGTTAAAATTTTTCAAATTCTTTATAATTGATCTAGACTGAAAAATTAGGCTGAATTTCCAGGCCTCTAAAAGTTGATGCTAACCATTTTAGCTGGATTGAAGTGAAATTAAATTTACATATATGCATCATAAAAAGCTGTAACGAACAAATTACTTGATTCGATATTCTCTTTTTTAATGATAGATCATTATAAATTGATTTGAACTTGGTTCTTACTTTCTGTACATGCTTTGCTGTTTTTTTTTTCAAATTCGTTTCAAAACATTTTTACCGTGCGGGCTCCGTTGTGCAAATAAGTACTGAGCCCAAAAAGAAATCGTTGTACTTGGCAACAATTTTTTCAGTTTTGCTTCATGACCACAAACCTCTTAAAAAAATAGTTAAGTGACATTATTTATGCACGTACGCATTTATTTAAAATCAACTGCTAAGCGTAAGCGAGCCGATTTTAGTAAGCAATTTTAAACAATTACTGCTGACCAATTGAACTTTTCTTAAAGATCAAAAAAAATCTTAGGCAATGTTCAAGTGTCGTGAAATATGTACAGAATTGAGAAAAATTTACCCAAAAAGAGTATCAATTTTTTATGAGCTTTTTATTTCCGAAGTAACCAAGAGTTAAATAACATAAATTAAATCGGCTGATATTTCGTTTATTTAAATATATATATACGTTTGCTCCCATTCAATGACTCTCATACAAAAAATAGTTACACCAGATAAAACCGTCGAGTGTGTTAATATCGATGAGGTTTGAACTCCTAAATTTTTGAGAAAAAATCTCAGACTTTTTTGACCTGTCTTTTATACCAGTCTCATCTTTCATAACGGCCTCACATCGTCAAAATTTAGGCGATTTTGGTATTTTTGCGATATGCCATGGCAACCTGGACAGCAAACAGCGGAGAAACTAAACTATTGAGATACGCCAGCTATTAGGTGGGTAACCAGTCTGTTATGTCGTTTATTCCATAAGTGCACATAAGGTTCAAGTTTTTATTTAAAAAATCCGTTTGTTGTATGCGATATTCAAAAGCAATAATTAGGTAACAAATGTTCCAAGTGGATCCAAATTTTCCAGTTTATTTAAATTGTTCTTAGAAACTTCTATAATATACAACTGATTTGCATTTTTGTAAATCAGTTCTTTGCAAACCTGACTCTTAATGTCAGACTCAAATCTGACTCTTAAGTTAAAGTCACAAATAGTAGATCAGGGAAGACGAGAAGACAAATGGTGCTTTTTGTAACTATTCTATAGGCAATTTTTTTCTACAATTATAATTCAAGAGTTCACAGCACCACCAAATTGACCCAATTTTTTCAATAAATGATTCCCAAACATCGAATTTTGCTCAACAAAATTGAGTTTTTAGCTGTTGAGTTTTTAGCAAATTTTATCAGTCAAGATAAAAAATTTCCGACTATAGCTAAATTACATTTAGTCCTAACAGATTGATTATCATTCTAAGTAAAAACAATTTCAACTGCATGTTTACAACATAACTAATTTTAACTCGTTAAAAAGATTTTCTGTTCCAATTTTCGAACGAAGTGACAGAATATTTGTGCTCGGGCTGGTTTGTTTCTTCAGGCAAAATTCGACTCTCTAACTAGCTGTTTTTGACAGATTATTTTATATCAACCGAAAGGTGTTGTTTCCCTGAGCTCAACATTAAAAAGGTATTTCACCTGTGATGATTTTTTGTAGAGTTATGGGGGTTTTGTAGAGTTATGGGGCAATTTTGACAAATTTCTAATTAACGCGCGATATATTTGACGCTATTAACGTGTATGCAGAGATTTAATCCGTCTAAAAATTCATTCCAAATTGATTGATTTAGGCTATTTGCCATAAATGCTAGGTTACTAAAGCGAAGTCTTTCACTTCATATATGGTGTGATTTTTAATTCATCAATTGTTATAAAGTGAACAATGCTTCATAGAAATTGTAAGGCAGTCGGGACATTCAGGGCTTCGCCCTGATACGGGCAGTCCTGTTTTAAAACTTATGCTGTAATGAGTAAGGTGCTGAAATAAACATAAGACTGCTCGTATCAGGGTGAAGCCCTGAATGTTCTGGCTGCGTCTTAAAATCTATGGAGCAGTAATAATGAAAAAAAATTAACGTAATAAATCAAAATGAATTTTTAAGATTTTATGTGCAAATTATCCCCAAACACGCCACTTAAAGTACAAAATGATAGATTTTGCTCCTAGTAACAAATCAATTATGGCAAATAAGCTTTCTTCAACCAATTTGGAACAATTTCTAAGATATATAGCGCGTTAATTGTCCCAAATTGGCCAAAATGTCAATCTTCAAACCCCATAACTTTATAAAAAATAATCACTTGTGAAATATCTTTTCAAATTCAACTCAAGACAACAATACTTTTCGAATGATATAAAAAAAATTTGTCAAAAACGGCTAGTTAAAAAGTCGAAGGTTGTCTGAAGAAAAAACCACCCCGATCACAAATATTCCGTTACTTTCGTTAGCAAAGTCGAAACAGTAATGCATGATTTCCTTACCGTTGTAATTTTTTAGGTTGACAGGCGTTACAAAATTGCTTTTCAACTGAAAACGAGATTCATTACGAGGCCAAACTATGCACAGGATAGGCTCACAATTCTGTGTCTGTATGTTCCTGGATTCCTTTCTCAAAGAGAAAGAAATAACAAGAGAAGGACAAAGGGAGCGTCCTTAATTAGGAATCCGCTTACAATTTACAAAACATACAATGTTACTGTATCTTTCCCATAAAAAAAATTTAGGCAACAGTTTAGATGCTACTAGCATAAATCTCTCGGGATCTTCGATACTCAGAACTTTTTAAGCTCTGAGCAAATCTCATTGTTACACTGCTTAGCATTGGATCAGGCTTACAAAAAAAACTGAAGGTAGAATTCTTGAAACTGCAGAAACTTTTGAATTTTATATGTTAATGACACAAAACAATGAAAGAAGAGTTCTTTTATTCCAATTGAAAGCTATTGAATGAGAACAATTGAAATTTTTTGAGCGCTAATAAAAGTCAGTTGCAGACGTGACTTCGCTACCAAAAAACTTTCTAACGTCAGCAGTCAATTGTGAGATTGTGAGCCAAGTTTCCTGGATGCAAAATACAGAGCGCAACAATTACCAGCCAAGAAATTTTTCTAGGAGGGGCGGTTTTTCGAAAAAAAAATTCTAGGGAGGGGGGATTTGCCGGGTTTTCTAGGAAAAAAAACTAAAATGACCCTATTTTGTAAATAAAATTTGTGCCCCACAGGCAATTTTTTGAAAAAAAAGCTAAAAATGACGTTATACAAAGCTGGTAATAATAACAAAGCTGGTTATGATAATACAAAGCTGGTAATAAGAACAGCGTATACAAATTTGAAGCAAAACAGTAGAAGTTTTGTCAAGATGATTCAATTTTACCCCGTGTTCAGAATTGTCACTCAGAATTAACCACACAGTTCGAAATCTAAAACCCATTTTAGCCAAAAGCTGCGTAATCCGACTCGTCGAAAATTTCAACATGAAACAGTATGATGAAACATCGAGGAGTCCAGCCATAAAAACCACGCCAATTTATGCAGAAACCGTCAGGAATCCGGTGAAAAAAGGGAACGCAACATTGAATCAACAAAAGTCTTCAATGAGATTTGCCAACTTTCTGTTGGTAAATTTTTTAAGGACAAGTCTTTGAGAACAGATAAAGTTTTAGATAATTTTCCCTAATATTTGGACGAATTGCGGCAATCAAAGCAATGTACAAATAATTCTAGAGTCATAAATTGAACAAAGCCTGAAACTTCTGTATAAAATGGCTAGTGAAACAGTATCGGAGATAGTGGATCCTGCAAACATTAGGCAGCGTAATACACAACACACCATCAAAAGTTGAATCCGAAACACAGAGCTTTTAATCATAAATTAAGAGGAGGCAAAATCTAAGAGTATTGGGTTTGTTTTAGCGGCTAACAATTCAACCAGTGCCAAGATGGATCGACGCAGGAAGCGGCAAGAGTAGAAATGCCTAGCGAACTTATCAGGCATTGCGGTTAAAAACAATCAGTTTATTTTACAAAAACAAGAAGTAAACTCTCTCGAGAAAAAGAAGTTAACTTTCTCGAGAAAAACTGCCCAAAAAAATCGAAACTTGATGGTAATTGTAAAAAAAAACAGAAACTGATTGAAATCTCGTTTTGTTTTAACAAGTCCTGGCGTTAAGGAAAAGGGTAAGGCAAGTCTTTTATTCTGTTGTCTGTTACAAAAATAGTGTTTGTGCTAGATCTTTTTATGAGAAGTTGTAAGGCAGATTTTTTCGTAAGGAGAGCTGTTGTTTGTGTTGTTGCAACCCGAAGTTCTTACTGGAAAAAATTCCCCAGATGAGGTCAATCTAACTTTTTCTTCGTGCTTTTGAATCCATTGCAATCAAAAACATTAGCCAGCTACATCTGTTGTCTTCTGAAAAAAAAATTGTATTACTATTTTCGCATTGTCATAAAACTTTATATTTATGTAGTGAAAATATCAAAACTATCACAAATATTCAGTTTCGTTGTTTGTTTTTTCTACAAGCTTTAAAGATGAATTATTTCCTTGTTCACTCTGTTCACTGCTGTACAATTTGAAAACATTTGGTCTTGCAAAACACTCATTTTTGAGGGCAAAATTTGACCAGAACCGATGTAAGTGTCGATTTTGACCGCTAGCAGAATGCCATTCAATTGAAGAAACATTTGTATTGGCAAAAGATTGAGCGTATCAGATATATCAGACCTATCGACATATCAGACCGCAAAATACTAACACAAAACAAACCATATTTTAGAACTGGTAAGAGCAAGGGTTTGATCAGATCATTTGAATGTTGTTTTTTAATTGTACGTGACATTAGTTTTCAGGAGATAGGAAACGCTTTTGCTTTCTTCATTTTAGTTTTTAGCGTGGGTATACCAGCTTAGGCTAATGCTTCCTTGCTGACCTCAGTTAACTTGAGGGGTCTGCATTCCAAATTCAATGAGTCTCACTTCCTTTAAAGATAATTTTGAAACAATTATCCATTGCTAGACTCGTTTTGCTATTGAGATTCTTTATTTAGGAGAGTAAAATTATACAGACAGGTATATAGACAGGTAACCGCATGTACAAATCAAACCCACCAAGGATCATGCAAAAAGCTATGCAGCTTATCGAGGAATGACCCTGAAAAAACCTATGACAGAAGTTGCAAGATAATATCCGACTTGATGATTCAAAAAAAATTAAATCTACAAGATCTCCCTTATCTTAGAAGAATTATTTGTTACCTAGTTTCTTGGTAAAATTATTGCCACAGAGGCCCAAGTAACCCGATGTTTATTTAGAGGTTCCGAATTAATAGTTTTAAGGGGAGTTTTATCACGAAGTTGAGTGAAAGTTTTTTTTGCATATTTGTCTGAAATATAAGTCAAAAACGATTTCAATTTCAAACGAATGTAGAATATATGAGGCATGATCAAATTTTTTCTTGAAACAAATAGTTTTAAAGTTACCTTTTTGCATCCCAAATATTTTTTCTAATACGCTCAATCTTTCAAAATGTAACCAGCACTTCTTTCGAGAAATAGTTTCTACCCTTGAATAGTAAGCCGTTAAATTTAAATAATTTACCAGAAACATTATTAATATGACTCTCAAATTTGAGTCTGTTGTCCATTTGAATAACTAAATACGTAAATCGGAAACCTCGCCGAGTATATTATTCCCAAAAGAAAATTTTTCCTTTAAGTTATCCCGTCCAAACTTCATTATTTTGCACTTCTTTTGATTTATGAGCAGTTTGTTATTTTTGCACCAATTACAACTTTTATTTAATTCGTTTGAAATTTAGTTTTGGATGCTAATTTTTGAGCATCAACTACCGTTGTATCATCTGCAAATAATGTTAGTTGAACGTTGCCGGCCGAAGGCATATCATTTATGTATGAAAAGAACAGAAACGGCCCTTCATTAACAACTTTTGTACATTCTCGCACACAATTCTCACAGATTCGAGCCCGATTGTTTCATTTATAACGAACGTCTTTTTATTAACTGGAAATTTTGATCTATACACGTTTTGTTTGAAGTTTTCTCTTAGTTTTTTTTCAATAGTAGCAACGTGTTCATTGAAAGCATTAACATCGAACGAAGCAGTACTCATATTTTTCTACCACTGAAATGGTTAAAAATATCAAAAATTCCGGACGAATGTTATCATAGTACCGGCAATTACTCTCCCTTATAGCCTTAGTAACATTGTTCCTACATGAGGTAAAAATAATTCTGTTTTCATTGGATGGTGACTGAAGCCACTTTTTGTATAATACATTTTGGTTGTTCATCATTCTCTTAATTTTCAGATTAAACCATGGGTGATTGTTTTATTTCTTTTTTCGGATTTTTCGGGCAATACGTTGAAAATTCATCAATCAAGAGTTGAGTCTTTTCAATGATGTAAAGGTTAGGATCACCATCATCAATTTTGTTCAACCAATTATTTAGCGAAAACTAAATTTTTTTAAGCAATGATCATCACTCAGTACAAAATCATAGTTAAAATCCGATTGATAAGAATACATTTCACTTTTTGAAATAATTTTTAGATTACACATAAGTCCATAATGGTCACTAATAGTACAATTTATTGTTTTTACCTGAGTTTTCTCCGCCGCAATTATATAGCCAATGCATGTATTTAATATATGAGTTACTCTAGTTGGCTCGAACTTTTGAATTTCTAAATCAAAAGAAAGCAGAAGATTTTTATAGGCAATAAAGTTGCGCTGGCTACCTATAATATCGATATTTAAATATTTATTTAATTCTGTCTGAAATTTAGTTTTGGATGCTATTTTTTGAACAACAACTACCGTTGTATCATCTGCAAATAATGTTACTTGAACGTTGCTGGCCAAAGGCATATCATATATGTATGAAAAAAAAACAGAAAAAGCCCCAAAACTGAACCTTCAGGAACACCTTTTGTACATTCTCGTAATTTCGAGCCCGATTGTTTCGAATAAACATTGATTTCTCCCTGTAAGATAGTTTGTCATTAACTTGTGAATTTTTCCTCTGAACCCATATTGATAAAATTTTTCATGCTAAATTTTCCGATCAACTGTATCAAATGCTTTTTCAAATCAATAAAATAGGAGTAACCAAAATTTTATTATCAATTGATTTGCAAAAAAAGTCAGTAATGGACAAAATGACATGAGTACAGGAATGATTACATCGAAAACCAAATTGATGCTTATCAATCAAGCTGTTTTTAGCGGCAAAATTGGATATGCGTTTAAAAATTAGTTTTTCAAAAAGTTTACTTATACATGATAACAAACTAATTGGACGGTAGTTATCGGATTCAATGTTGTCGCCATTTTTATGCAATGGTAAAATTCTTGCAATTTTGAGAAAATTAGGAAAACACTCTTTTTTGAAGCTGAGATTGAAAAAATGCGCTAAATGGTCAGCCAGCACCGGAGCAGAAATTTAACCATTTTACTACACATCCCATCATGACCAGTAGAATTTTATTGTTCACGTTTTCAATTTCCTCTAGTATCTCATATCGTTTGGTATCATATATAACGAACGTGTTTTTTTTAACTGGAAATTTTGATCTATACACGTTTTGTTTGAAGTTTTCTGTTAGTTTTTTTCCAATAGTAGCAACGTGTTCATTGAAAGCATTAACATCGAACGAAGCAGTATTCATATTTTTTTACAACAGAAATTGTTAAAGGTGTCAAAAATTCCGGACGAGGTCTTCTTCCTCAATATCATGTTATCATAGTACCGGCGTTTACTCTCCCTTATAGCCTTAATAACATTGTTCCTACATGAGGTGAAATTAATTTTTTTTTCATTGGATGGTGACTGAAGCCAATTTTTGAATAATACATTTTGGTTGTTCATCATTCTCCTTATTTTCAGATTAAACCATGGGTGATTGTTTTATTCTTTTTTCGGATTTTTTGGGCAATACTTTGAAAATTCATCAATCAAGAGTTGGGTCTTTTCAATGATGTAAAGGTTAGGATCACCATCATCAGTTTTGTTCAACCAATTATTTAGCGAACACAAAAATTTTTTAAACAATAATCATCATTCAGTACAAAATCATAGTTGAAATCCGATTGATAAAAATACATTTCGCTTTTTGAAATAATTTTTAGATTACACATAAGTCCATAATGGTCACTAATAGTACAATTTATTGTTGTTACCTGTGTTTCCTCCGCCGCAATTATATGGCCAATGCATGTATTTTATATATGAGTTACTCTAAATGGCTCGAATTTTTGAATTTCTAAATCAAAAGAAAGCAGAAGATTTTTATAGTCAATAAAGTTGCGCTGGCTACCTATAATATCGATATTTAAATCGCCCAATTTCACCGTTTAATGCTTTCCGTTCATGCAATAAATCTTCAAATAGCTTCTAAAAAAAGGTCTAGTTTGAAATTTGGTGGACGATATATATTATGCAAACATTTAGTGGAGGGTGATCGACAAAACACATTTTGATAACGATGTGATCCAAACTGACTGGTAATCTAAAATAACTATAGTTAAAGCCAGTTTTAATGAAAGCTGCAACGCCCCCACATCTAGCGATTACGCGGTTTGCACAAACAAAATTGGCATAACCTTCTAAGTTCTGAATGCTGATAGGATCATTATCCGAGAGCCTTGTTTCAGTCAGCCCGATTGATGCAAGCTTGCTATCAAAGGATTCAATTAACAATGATTATTGGTCATGATGGGCTCTTATGGGTTGAAAATTTAGGAAAAATGCTGTTTGCGTTGTTGTCAGGTCAGTCATATCTCCCAAAAGTTTTTTTCTGAAATAAAACAAAAGAGATTTACAGCAAAAAACTGTAAAAAGAGTTGAAATGCTTTTGCCACTAATCAAAAACATTTTCTTTAGTATTTCCGTTGTTGACGAATTTGGACTGTGGAGAATCTCTTTGAAGTGATTCCAGAAATTGCACCAATTTGACGGGATCCGGTAGCCTACTGTACAATTCATCAACCAATTGACTTCTTTCCACATTATTCGGGGTTATTTCTCTATCACGTTTCCTCACTGCAACAATAGGGGGGCGAGAAAAGTTGTTTTGATTATTTTGTACCCCTCGAGGATTTTGATTTCTAACATTAATTGCCTGTCTTGTTATCATTGGATTCTTATTTTTGAAAATTTGATCAGCATCCTTCATATCAACTAAGTTGTGCCTTTGAAATCCACCATTTGCTTTCGAAACGAAAATTTGAGGAGCACAATTAAATGTAACTGTGTACATTCTTAAACCCCGAGAATAATCAAAAAGCTCTGAATCGCGCTGAGTAAGTCTCTCTGTTATATACACTGGTTGCCTATTTACAGGGTGCAAAAATTCTTTCAATAACATTTTTCTGCCATAAATTCTGTTTTTTATATCAAAGTAGACAAATTTCACTATAACCACACATTTTTGGTTTTGACTCACAAGGCCGAGGAAATGGCATGCCTTCAGGACGTAGCTGTTCACCTCCACGCTCATAACATCTTTTTAAAAGGCCAGGTCATCTTGGGTAAAAATTCCGGAACGTTAAGGTAAATTTTGCAGAATAACACAATCTAAGCTTTTGAACTATATCTTTCCATTTCGCTAACTTTTTTCTCTAGAAAATCCACCCAATTTTGCAAACCAACAATGATATCATCCTTAGTATCTACATTCTCAATTAGTAATAGGTCTTTCAATAGAGGATCAATGTTTTCTGTATCTTTTATGTCATCGAATAAAGTATTGAGATTCGCCATTGAATAAGTGTGCGATGTTTTAAATTCATGGCCAGCAAAAAAGAGCAGTTTAGAACCGACTGTTTCTCATTGAAGGCCACTGTTATCACTGACCAAGGCATCAATGGAGTGGAGGTCTGCCTTGTTTTGAAGCCGACTGGTCTTCGGAGAGAGAATCTATAAATCACCAGCGAATATCAAAGCTCGCTAAAATTTTAGTACATCCGGCAGTTTTTTTTTTGAAGGATGCAAATAAGGAGTGGTCCCAGTAAAGAACCTTGAGGAACACGGTTTGTCATGTCTAGAACACTGGAAGTCTTAGTGATGTTCGGTAGAATATTAGTGTGTACCCTCTGGCCGCGGTATCTTTGGCTACACATTTTCAGGCAGTTGCTTTTAGGTTTACAAGATTATCCATCTCTTAAGGTCACATCAGTCATGATGTGGTGACCGAGTTGTTGTACGTGATTCATTGCCGTTAGCCTAACGTTAGTTTGAAAGTTTTACTTTTCACGTTTCATTTTAAATTTGCGGTGACCTTAAGCTCAGAATATTGAGAAATTTGCCACAAGGGGTGTTTACTTTCAAAACGCTCAAAAAAAATCAGTTTTTTGCATTTTAGACCTAAATAATACAAGTTTAAGGTTTTCTTGCGTTTAAAAATGATGCATGATATCTAAATGTTGCGTGAGTAATTTAAAAAAAAAACGATTTTTGGTGCGAAGTGTGCGCTTTGGGTCAATTGAATTATCGAATCTGCAGAGATTTTGAAGACTAAAAACGCCATGTCGTAGGATCATTTTTTGTATCTCTAGACATCGTTTGTTTGCGACAGAATCGCGAATTTGACTCTTTCGTTCAAACCACATGTATTCTTATCTTGATCGCATTCAAATATTGATTCTCAATTCTAATAAATAATAGTTCATCTTTTGCCAGTCAAACTATCGTTTAACTTCGTATCTTGAATGTTTTATTTCAGAGTTGGGTCAAAATAGTCAAACTATATTTAGTTTGCCCTTTAACTTCAGTTATAAATGCTCCTCAAACTAAATTTGATATTACGGATTCTAAATTGCACGATAAAAACTTGATTAAATTTCGTAATCTCCAAGCAGCTTATAAATTATAATTTATAATCAGCTACGAGCATAAGTAATTTACCATTTTTGGCCAATTTTAGAGACACAGTCAGTTAGTAGTACTAAACCGTTTTTTGTTTGATATTTGATTGAAGTTATGTGTAGTTCTTGTTTATCAAGCGTGATAAAGACCACTACTATCGAACTTAAATGTATTTCTTGATTTGGAGTAGAAATATGGCCCAATGGTTCGAACCAAAGACTTCAAACGACATCAAAATTTTTGTAGAAATCAGACTCAGAGATGTATTTTGATTATTTGTAAATCAAGTGGCGATTATCGAAAGATTTGCTGTTTCGTTTTCTGAGGTAACTTTGAAGCTTCAGCTATGATTATTCATTTGAACAAAATTTGATTTCAAAGTATTTATTGAACAAAAAACGAATATTTTATGGAAAGATTGAATCTGACGTATGATTTGCAGGAACTTCAGCCATATAAGAATTACTTTTCTTAAGTGAATGTATCGTCTTTTGCAAAATTTTCTTTCCTGATTTTGATACTAAAGAGCTGTGATTTGAGAAAAAACTACTAACTAGTTCATGACTGCAGACAGGCAGAACAATCTCAAAGTATGACGAATTGTTAGTATTAATTACTTGGTTATGAGTTATGTTCTGTGGATCTTCCAAGTCCAAAGATGTGAAAGAAAGCTACAGAAAACGACCCGCAGCAAAGGTCAGACACTAATTTGTTATGTTTTTTTATTTTTTGTTTCGGCCATTGAAAACGAGGAAGAACTTTGGATTCCGGTGAGTTTAAGTTTCTTTTCTTTCTTTTTATAGTTCTCCACCTAAAATCAGGTACCACAAATAGTCATCGGAATAGTCCAGCGATATATCATATTGAAACTCTTTCACTCGTAACTCGGACGACTTTTTTAAAATTTCAAAAAAATTTCCCAGTGTCGAGAAAAACCGATTTTTGAGATTCAGTCTAGTTTCGAGCGAGAATAGCAACCTTGTAACGTTCGTTATCTGAAAACTTTGAGCTAATAAAACTTCAGCTTATCAAAACGAAAATTATTTCATTTACAACAAAAGCTTTTCATAGACAAATGTTTAGCTTAAGTTATCGCTACCTAGCCTATCTAAAGTACTTTAATCATAATGAGAAAAAAATTGAAAATTATTATTTTTTCATTTTTTATTGGTTATTCATTTTGTTTGCTAATTTTATAAACATTTAAATAAATTTCTCAGCACAAACACAATTACAAACAACGATTTCAATTTCAAAAAAAAATTGAACAGAAAAACTTTTTTTTTCATATGAATTTGATCGGAACATTGACGTTACTTTTTGACCAAACTTGTATCTGGGCACTAGCAGATTAGGAGAAAGCGGGCGAACGCCCCACCCCCCCCCCCCCCCCCCTCAGGGATTCGATCCCCTACCGACACAAAGGGTCCCACATTTGTACTATTTTAAGATCTCCAATTTTGGCTAAAGGACCATTTTTTTTTTCTAAAATTACGCGATTTGTTGGTCATAATTTTCCAAGAAGTTCCCAAAACGCTTTTTTTGGCCTGTTTTTTTTTATTTTGGCTGCGGTACCCCAAAACACTAAACAGACCAAATTTTCGCAAAAAAAAAACAATCAACTTTGACAAAAGGAAGGTTTTAACTAAAATTTTGAAAAGGCTATCTAGATTGAAAATCATGGTACTCAAAAGGAACCATCTTTCTAAGGCCAAATTATTCCCATGATATACGCACTGTTCACAAAGGTATACTTTGGCCTCGTAATGTTTCGAGTCAAATTCCTCAGAGGAAAAGGTCAACGACTCCACCTTCATCTCCTAAAACACACTAGATTAACTAAATTTTAGTTTGCTTAAATCTTTTTTGATAATGTTTTTGACATAATAGTTGTAAACCAAAACATGCTTTTTGGCTTGTACCACAATTTTTTTCTTAGCATGTAACGTTTTGCTTGAAGGAACAAGCGCTTCCTGCCTTCGAACCTTCGTACAAAATGGGTTGATTGACCCCCATGGTTTTCCTTCTGATTTCGGAACCATCGACTCTGATTTTGTCTCCTAAATGTTGATCGATTAGGTCTGATTCATCTGAAAAATCAACGTTTTTTTTTTACTTTCGCTTAATCAGCAATGAATCATTGCTAATTTTACCATGTACTTTTTGAAAAGTTACACCGTTTTACCGATTTCTTGGCACGCCGCTGCATTACAGAGCAGTGCTTGGCATCGACAGGCTAATTTTTGCTGAATAAAATTTCAGCAACCGAACTTTTTTCTAAGTTTTTTACTGCCAAACAATTTTTTAAAATCAATACTCAAGAAGAAAATCCAAACATAAAGTTTTAAACAAGACTGCTCGTATCAGGGCGAAGCCCTGAATGTTCCGACTGCCTTTTAAGGTTTATGGAGCAGCAGTAATAACATAAAAAAACTAAATGAAATAGAATAAAATGAAAAATTTTTTTTCTAAAATTTGAAATTTTTTATGAAATTCATCCCCCCACATGCCATATAAAGTAAAAAAAAAGATAGATTTCGTTCCTTGTAACAAACCAATTCTGGCAAGTAAGCTTCATTCAACCAATTTGGAACGATTTATAAGACGGATTAAATCTCTGCTTACGCGTTAATAGCGCGAATTATATCGCGCGTTAATTGTCCCAAATTGGTCAAAATGGCCAAAATGGCAATCTTTAAACCCTCATAACTTTAGGAAAACTGATCACAGGTGAAATATCTTTTCAAATTCAAGCTCAAGACAACAATACTTTTTGAATGATATAAAAAATTCCGTCAAAAATTGCTAGTTAAAAAGTCGAAATTTGTCTGAAGAAAAAAAACCCAGCCCGAGCACAAATATTTCGTTACTTTCGTATCGAAAGTCAGAACAATTACATCGTTCAAGTTTCCTTGACGTATAACAGAACTAAAAAAACAGGAATCGAAAATATGAAATAAAAATCAAATGAATGTAAATAAAACAAGACTGCTCGTATCAGGGCGAAGCCCTGAATGTTCCGACTGCCTTTTAATGTTTATGAATCAGTAATAACCTTTAAAAAAATTAAATGTAATTAAATTAAATGAACATTTTTTTTCTCTAAAATTCGTAATTTTTTATGAAAACCATCCACCCACACGCCATATAAAGTACAAAAGGATAGATTTCGCTTCTTGTAACAATTCAATTATGGCAAATAAACTTCTTTCAACCAATTTGGAACGATTTCTAAGACGGATTATATCTCCGCTTACGCGTTAATAGCGCGAAATATATCGCGCGTTATTTGTCCCATACTGGCCAAAATGGCAATTATTAAACCCCCATAACTTTACGAAAAATGATCACAGGTGAATTATCTTTTCAAATTTGAGCTCAGGACAACAAAACCTTTCGAAATATTTTTTTTTAAATTCCGAAAAAAATGGCTAGTTAAAAAGTCGACATTTGTCTAAAAAAAACCCACCACGAGCACAAATATTCCGTTACTTTTGCATCGAAAGTCGGAACAAAAATTTTATCAAATCAATTTTATTTTCAATATTTGACAGATGTATGTAGTTCAAGTAACCCCATTTTTTCTCTTTTTTTATTTCGAAAATTATCCAAGGCAGCTGATTTATAATAAGCAGTTGAATATCAGTAGAACTCCAATTTCAAAAACCTGTTTGATCGGAAACGGGTAATTGACATCTATCAACGGATTTTTGAGATCCCCCACCATAGATCCACATGATTAATTATTGTTTAAATTGACGTTTTATAATTAATCTCTATAAAATTCTTCTAGAACCATCGACTATAATCAATTCAAAGTAGTTTATAAGACTACAACTTTTTGTAGAGACCGAGTTCGTTTTAAGTGTTGTTTTATAATGTACGTACGAATGATGATTACTCGATTTGTCACACCACTTATGAGAAATCGGCTAAACAAATTCAGTTCGGTTGGTTTATTTGAAGAAACATATCAGTCAATTTACGAACAAGCTAGCTCAATCAACTTGATCACTGAGCAATATAAAAATCAGAAAACTGAAAACAAAATAGTGATTGAGGCCAGGGATAATCAAAATTGATTGCAATTAATGTTTTGAGTTTTTTCCGAGGCAATCAATTAATTGCATTGGGGAATTTCTATCAATCAATTATTGCAATTAATTGCAATTATTGGGCTCTCTCAATCAAAACCAATTTTCAACAAACGTTTTTTTATTGTTCTGCAATTTAAGGATGATTTATAACAAACTTCAGTGTCTTTTTGTCCCATAGTCGACAATTGTACTTAAGGAATAACTGACATTCCAAGTTTGCTGGCATAGTCGATGCCGGTAGTCGCTTAGAGCTATACCTGCTGCGCTGAAAAAGCGTTCCACAATGTTTGACGTAGGTAATACACAAAGAATTCCTTCGTAGTCGGACCCGGAGTCGCACATTCTCTTCTTTTTTGTTATAGTCTGTGCAAATCGTCTGAGGTGATTGTTGCTGACGCTTGTTTATCTTCGTTTTTCTTCAGCATTTTCACGGCCAGAACTTCTTCTTCAGTGATAAAACGTTCGTTCTTGTTCTGATTTTTCGTGATAGCAGTTTCAAACACAACATCAAAAACAATGGACGCATCAGAAGCCAGGTATTTGGATGTCATCGGGTGAGATTTGATGACCTCGTCGAACAGAGCCCGCGTGTCAGTTATTGTGATTTCTACACGTTGCAGCGCTTTCGTAACCGAATTCTGCCTCAATTTTGCCCCGAGAATCAAGTTTTTGAACTTGCCCATAAGCGTGTTGACCTTGTCCGGAATATTTTTGTGTTCAGCAAGTATCATGTTTGTTGCGAGGTTTAGCCGATGGGACCCGCAACCCACCAAGGTCTTTCCGAGTTTACGAGCAATAGACTTATTCAGCTCGCAATTATCGTCTATTTTCGAAATAACATCTGTCTCCACGTTCTTTCCATACAAATCTTGAACAACCAATTTTATAAACCTGCAGTGTTCGTCTGCATTTAAGTTGGTCTCGTCGTACAATGGCGAAAAAGACAACAAAACAGTGGAATAACCTGCGCTCACCTTTGAATCTGGAAGGGCAGCAAAAAGTGCCACGTAATGGGTGCTGCCTTTGGACCATCTTTCCATCAGAATACACAACTTTCCTTTCAACGTATCTTTGACAGCGCTTTCAACTTTGGCCAATAAACCAATCATGTTATTCTGTAGAGTGTGCGAGAAATCGGCTTCAAGCTCGTATACTTTCGATTTGTTTCTTTTTCGACGAAACTGAAAGGGTACAAGCAGTCTGTGATCCAGTCGATCCACCCAAACAAATTCTCCACCGGTGATGATAGGTAGTCGATAAGTGTGCTCTGGTTTTCCCTGTTTTCATAGTCTGGGTGAAGGGCAATAAAGTGGTTCCATAAGTTTGTCCAGCCCTTTCCTTTTTTCTGCGTGACAGTTTTTCCACATGTACATGTCCATTTGTTCTCGAATGCTCCAGGTGTAAAATACTTTTCGCACATTTGTTTACGAAATGAATTAGTAGTCATGCTGCTTTGTTTCCACTGGAGCAATTAATGTCACACGCCAAGGTCTTAATATGTGAACAATTCTACTAGCCAATAGAATTTACTCTTATTTTCATTCACACACTGGAAGAATATCCAGGCTTCATTAGGCCGACAATACTATTAGAATACGCTTTTTAAATACTTGATAATTGCCAATTAATTGCTTGCTTTACCCTCAATTAATGGGCTTAGAAAAATACTGCAGTCAATTAATTGCATCCCATTAATTGCAATTTATTTTTCCCTCATTTTTTTTTACCACCCCTGCTTGAGGCCATATTTCAAGAAAGAAACGCTTGTCTAAAAAGAATCCTTCAGTAAACCTGGTTATTTTTTTACTACCATCAAAACTGAAAAATATGTTACTGTCATTTGACTAATTGTGCTTTTTTAAACATATCTTCATCACTATCTTGCAGCAGGTTTTTCTAATACTTTGTAAAATCGAGTTTTGAAAATAATTTTTCAATCTCTCCTCTTGAACACTTAACAAGTTTTTTAATCAAACAAAACAGATTTAGCCAATCCAAGGAATAGTAAATGGCTCAATGCAGTAATCAACTACCCAGGACACCCCCTCTCACAGGGATTTGATCCCCTCTCGTCCCGAAAGGACCCTCCTTCGGTAAAAGGCAAACTCCTACTTCAAAACCAATGCTCCCTTAGTTTTTAGCGATTTATATTTAGTCTGTCAAATTGATATTGTCAAATCATTTTTAAAAACAATGAGAGCCATAAAAATCAAAATTTAATTTTTTGATCATCATTTTCTAATTGATAACTAGTATAACAACAGAGTTGTCTAATAAACTTGATTTTTTTGCATATTTATCAAAAAACCTTTGCTCAAATTATAGTTCATTTTAATTTTCTAGTCTAGAGGGGTAATTTTCAAGTGCTATGAGCTTTTCATTGTTGACAAGGAAACCTGCACAGTAGGATGAAGTTCGACACTGAAATTTGGCTGTTCACTATATATAGAGGCGATATACTTTTGGCGATATACTACTTGTATAATAGGAGATGGCTCTTGGGCTCTATCTAATAGATAGTTTCTGATTGAGTACAGAGTCTGTTTGCGCCATTATCTTTCTCGGCCAAATCAGTCTGTACAACTCCTCAATCTGGTAGTTACCTTTTTACCACTATTATTTTCTGATGGTGTCTCAATGAACCTGTAGGAATCCTGGAAACTCGCGTTTACTGTGTGAGATCAACTTTAAGCTATTTTTTCTAATACTGGTCTGACTTGTAAAACTATTCAGTGTTTACGATATGTAATTACTCATAACTGATAGATTCTGATTGGTTAGTTTTGAGTACTTCTCAATCAGACAAAGGCAAGAGGCAATGATATTTCAAGAAAAACTTATCCAGAAAGTCCAGGGCAATCCTGGCATGACTCTGAAATTGATTTAAGCTGGCCAATCCTGGCTCCAACGATGATACCAGAGGTAGAATTTAAGCCCTAAGATATCCGCGAATATTTAGTGACAAATGATTAATCTTAAGCTAACTTGAAAATCTGTGCATCTTTTAGTATAATTAACTAATTTTGGGCTGAATTTTCATTTAAATTAGCTTAGTTTATTTATTCATTTTTTCATTTCAGTAAGCATTTCAAAAATCAGTCAACTCACTAGTATTTTATCACCACACGTTTCACACACCTTGATAATTCAAATAAATAAATATAAATACCAATAACCCATAAACTGATTTTTTTCAAGCGTTTTTTACAAAAAACAATTACTGCTCAAAAATTGATAAAACTAGAAAAAAAAAAAAATTTTCAATAATATCAACAAAAACAAGAACATAATTTGTCTACACAATTTCATATTAAAAATCACATTCCCTCGTATGTAATATTCCGATATCTCAGCACCACAACAAGAATCAAAATCGAGGGTATAAAACTGACTATGGTCACTACGAAAGTGAGGCTCATACTTGGAAGCCATAGTGATTTACAGTCCATCTGTATGACCATCATCATGACCATGGCAGTTACCAGGATCAGAGTGGTCACTATTTGGATAAATGAGCCCAGGAATGCTAAAACCGAATAGGAATTTCATCCATTGCAGTTTTTTTTCCTCGAGATAATTTTTGAGTCACATAATTATTCCAAGTTGTTGTTCAACATTGAAAAAAGTATAAGTCTTGAAACAACAATTGTACTTGAAATGAAAACATTTCGGCGTATGAAAAGTTATTTGCGACCACGGAATGGGAAGGAAATTTTCTTTCCACACAATATCGGGTACCACGAACAATCACTGGAATGTGATTATATATCAAATTATAGCTCTCTCAGTCATAATTCGAACGACGCTAAAAAGTCAGTGAAGTAGCTCTTATGAAATAAAATTTTTCATTAAGTAGTAGTAAACGTTTTAGGTACTCCAAGAATAATAAATTTGGAAGCTGAATTTACCATTGTCAATTAAGCCCAACTTACAAACAACCTAAGCATTTGCATAGTTGACTTATCACACCACACACAAAAAAGCGACCCCAATTTGATACACTATAGTTGATATTTTTTTGTGGTCGGATCATTATGGTGTACTAGCACAGCAACAGGCTATCCTTGTTTTTACTTTGTTTTTTTTTCTTTGCTGAGAGTCGATGAAGTAATGATAACTTTAATATAGGCTGGGTTGATTTTTTATTTCTATAGGAAAAATCCTATAAATTGTTCACGCTCAAATTTGATCTTTCGAGGTTTAAACTATTTGTTTTTTCTAAGCTCAGTTCATTTCTTTTGTTCTAAGAAAAACACACTCAACTATCGAACATCAGAAAAAAAAAGTCAAAAACAACTTGATCGGCTTCCAATTTTGAAAGTGAATTTTAGTTGTCAGATTTCCCAGCCTTATAGAAATTTTATCTATTATGCAGTTTTTTCAAATTGGTTTAAATTTATCAAACAAATTTAAAATCATGAACTTTTCTCAAAGGATAAACTTTTTTGAAAAAAGTCACTACTTTAGTGATTACTTGCGTTCATTGGCTTTCTCCAATCGTCTATTGATTATGTTTTACGATTTCACTGGGACACTAAAATTGGTTTTATGACATGCGTTTTTTAAAGGCGTTAGTGAGTTTTTAGCTGGAATTCAGTGAGAAATATCGCCTACACGAAACTCCGACAAAATTTGTTGCTATTGAAATCACCAGCGCAGATTGATTCCTTGATTTGAAAAAAAATTTATTTAGTGCTCACGTTTTATCTTTCAGTTCCAATCCAACTTATGTTGAAATTGGTTCAAGTTTTGCGGTAAAAATAGGCAAAATCTGTGGAATCCAAACTAATAACAAAATTACGCCAAATAATATTTCGACCAAATGCCTGTCGCAAGAAAGTTTTATATCAAATTTAAGCCTTGTCAGTCGTGATGCAATAATTTAAAAAATTTCGTCAATTTAAACCAATTAAAGCAACCAAAAAAAAATAGTTCAGTTTGAAGGGCTTTAAAAACTACTTTTTAACTTTGAAAGCCTGTATATGAAGCTTCAGATATCGATTTTAATCTCAAAAAGATCAACAAATCGGTTTAAAAAAAGAATTTGAAAAAGTTTTTTAAAATGTTCTGTTTTTGAAATGATTATAGCACGCAGGGATCACTTAAATCAATTCAAAATATTACAACGAGGGTTTCAAACACTGTTTTTGTTCCTATCTCTTTTTCCGATACGTAAGAAAAGTCGCAAAAATGAAATCTTTTTTTAAATCACATAGATCGGAAATTTTTGTGCCATTTGGACAAGACGTGACTTCGCTAACTTTTTTTGAGTTTTTGTTCAAAAAACTCGAAAACCTAAGCAGAGTCAAAAAATTTGACAAACAGTTTTCCTCTGGTGAAAGTTGTATACAGCAGAGATTGCTGATTTTTGTAAATCGAATCATTATTTGAAACCAGTACTGAACCATACTCTAAGTTTTAGACCCTTTTTGTTACCAGTTTTTGGCATGTTTTTTGAGAAGCTCATCTTCAAAAGATTGAAGGGCTTCTCTCATATAATTAGCTTGTTCAATGAAAATCAGTTTGGATTAGGATCAAATTGTAGCACTATCGGTTCTATAGTATCAGTAATTCAGAAAATTAGGTTTCACTCGAATAATCTTTCTATTTTAACCCAAGGCACATTCATAGAAATAAAAAACAGTTTTGACAGAGTTAATCATGATATTTTTCTGGATAAATTCGAATCATCTGGATTCGAAGGGCTTACTTTAAATTTTTTAAAATCGTATTTTGAAAACCGAAAACACTATGTAATCAGCTCGAGAAAAAAATCAAAAGTTCAAGGAATAAATTCGTGTCCCACCGGGAAAATTATTGGGCCCGTTTCCATTTTTCTTATATATAAATGATACAAAAAAAAGCATAAACGATCTAGTAACATGTTAGTCTATGCTAATGACAGAGTTGAAAAAAAAACAACCTTTTCGTTAAATAGTCTGAAATCTCAACAAGAAGTCTTACACGAAATTATTTTGGAGTTAACAAGAAATAAACTTAACACTTGTAAATTTGTCGTTTGCAAGAAAAAAATTAACACAAAAAACCTTTACTATGCTTTTTGATTAAAAAAATCAGCTTTTAAAATTTATTCAGACACAACAGTGGCAGTAGAAAAAAAAAGAAAACTCAAAGTCTTAAAGATCTCTTAATAGTTATTGACGAAAAAAATTTTTTGGAAACACATGAGTTCTTTAGAGAAAGATACTAGTAATGTGTCCCTGTTAATAGACACAACTTCTTTTCGCATAGAAAACTTTTGCTCAGCCATTTTAGGAAAATTGAGCCCTCGCTTGAGCATCAACTGATAGAGCAAAACTGAAACACCTAAAACGGCTGCTGAAACATCTTTTAAAAACCATATAATTCGAAAAAAAGTTTGAATGAATCAAAAAAAATAAGAGAACAAAATAAAGCTTTTACACTTTGAAAGTTTTGTGCAAAGTAATACCAAGTAAATGGCAATCAAAAAAATTTGAAAAAACAAATACTGAAAAGATGAAACAAAAAACTTAAACCGAAAGAAATGTAGCGAGAGCTGTCATAATACTATAAGAGTCTGCCGTAAAGCACTTGATTGCTGCTACAACTTTTCTCCTCTTCAACATGAGTTCTCCAAATTTACAGGTATGATACAAACTTTTAATAGCATGAAACGTTTGCTTTTTGCCCTAATTTTACAGTAATTAAAAATTTCTGAAATACCGGAAACTAAGCAACTTCAACCACCGATTTCTAGATAATTATATTCAAACTAGTAGTGACCTGACAATTGAGCTGTTTTGTATTTAAATTATGAGTAATTTGAGTTCGCCTCCATTGTTTTTCAACAACAGTTTTCATAGAAGTTTTATTCTTGGCGAACCCGATTTTTTAATTCTACCAAGTGGCAATTTTCCTCTTCCATCTTTTGTGAGCAGGCTGGGCTCTTATTCCAAGTCCCCCTTAACTACAAATTATTCAATACTGTTTTTGATTCTCGATCTGAGACACCTGAAAATGTGTTAATTTTGGCTACACCTTTTTGTAGAGACCGAATTCATTTTAAGTGTTGTTCTAAAATGCACGTGCGAATGATGATTACTCGATTTGTCACAGCACTTGTGAGATTTTGCTAAGCAAATCTAGCTCGGTTGATCTCTTTGAAGAAGCATAGCATTCAATTTACGAACAAGCTAGCGCAATCGACTTGATCGCTGAGCAATACAATAATCAGAAAACTGAAAGCAAAATAGTGCTGGAGGTCATTTTTCAAGAATGTACTGCTTGCCTGAAAAATAATCATTCAGCAAACTTGGATATTTTTTACTACCATCAAAATATTGCTTTTTTCCTGCGCTGTTTCATGTATAAATAAGAATTTTTTGCATAGATAAACCTGCGAACTACTTTTTCTCATTTTGATAGGTTTTTTATCGCTGTTTCATTGCTGAAAAAAAAGCCAAATTAGCAATATTTATCGATAAAATTTGCTATTGTGGCAAGGAACATCGATAATTCATCGATGAAGATCGCTGTTTTTTTTTCACTTTTTCATTGCTAATTTTCAATGTGAGCTCAACCCGGGTCCCCTCTTGAACACTGAATTTTTTTTTTAACCAAACAAGACAGATTTAGCCAATCCAAGAAATAGTAAATGGCTCAATGCAGTATTCAACTACCCAGGACGCCCCCCTACCTCAGGGATTCGATCCCCTGTCGTCCCAAAAGGACCCCCTTCGGTACAAGGCAAACGAAGTTGAGACAATTAGCGCCCACATATCATATAAAAATAGATATTAAAACGTACCTTATTTGTCTTTCTAATGATGTGAAATTTTGACACCGAATAGACAAGGATAGACAACGTTTTGTAATCATTTTCCGCGTTTAAAGCTGTTTCGTCCAGCTCGGACAACTCTACTGCAATTCGTTTTTCCTCCACTTTTGTCAATAAAATTCTGTGTTTTGAGTTTTGCCACATATTGAGTGGTTGTGACTATCCTCCTTCTCGCAAAAACTAATTGTTTTGTCGCCCATGATAATCCAGTCCAAGCACCCGAAGATGTTTGCCGTTTTCTGACCAGTGAAACTGATCTCTGTAAGTCGCTGCGAACTTTTGCTCGAATTGGAATGAGCTGAACGAATATGTGACAATAAATTTTGTAATTTCAGCTCTTTCTGGCAATTTGCAATAGTGGAGCAGTTTCTGCACTTAAAATGTGTTCCACTTGATTCGGAAGTATTTTCAGCGAAATCGAACAGTGCAATTGCCTTGTTCATGACCACTGTGGGATTAGCAAAAGCACACTTGTGACACAACTGGTGAACACATTAAGCACTGCATCAAGTTTGTTTGTGTGCACCAGCAGCTGATTGGCTTAATTGTTCGAAATTGGGTACAACGTAAAATATCGAGTTTCCAGCCGATAGATTATCGCAATACTTAAAAGCTAGTCAAAAGATATTGCATTATATCAGATATGCAACTATCGATTGCTCCTCCCCCCCCCCCACCTCCCCTCGAGAAAATACTAGATCCGCTCCTGCAACAACATAAAAAACCCAAAGTATAACCATGTGTTAATTCACTCTTGACTGATCAATCTTTTTGCGCTGAAGCTCTCAGGTTTTCGAAATTTTGGTCTTCTGAGGACATAACTTAGACATTGCTCATCAGCGTGCTGGATGGTAGGGAGGTGGGGAAGACCGCCTTTCTCAATTCTGGTTGCAAAATTTTCCCAAAGGGTCCCGATTCTGGTATAACGTTACGACATCCATTGTTGACTGACCATCCCGAAAATTTTTCTGAAGGCGCTTATCGGAGAGCGCGCGCCGAAAAAACGCAATTTCGTTCAAAATTTTCCAGAGTGTTCAAAAGTGCCGTTTTTGGCCTGATTTTTGAGAGCTCGGAGAATCAAATTGGTCGACCTGAAATAATGGTCCGCAAAAATTCTGCGCACACCAATGACCTTGCTTAAATAAATTTTTTGAACTCCTACTTCAAAACCACTGCTTCCTTAGTTTTTAGCAGTTTATATTTAGTCTGTCAAATTGATATTGTCAAATCATTTTTGAAAACACTGAGAGCCATAAAAATCAAAACTTAATATTTTGATCATCATTTTCTAATTGATAACTAGTATAACAACAGAGTTGTCTATTGAACTTGATTTTTTTGCATATCTATCAAAAAACCTTTGCTCAAATTATAGTTCATTTAATTTTCTAGTCCGCAGGGGTAATTTTCAAGTGCTATGAGCTTTTCATTGTTGACAAGGAAACCTGCACAGTAGGATGAAGTTCGACACTGAAATTTGGCTGTTCACTATATATAGAGGCGATATACTTCTGGCGATATACTACTTGTATAATACGAGATGGCTCTTGGGCTATCTAATAGATAGTTTCTGATTGAGTACAGAGTCAGTTAGTCCAGGGGCGGATTTAGGGGGGGGGGGCGTTGGGGTTTGGTCGAACGCCCTCCCCCCCCCCCCCCCTCAGGGATTCGACCCCCTGCCGACATAAAGGGTCCGACCTTTGATACTTTTTCAGAAATCCATTTTTGGCCGACCGACCCTAAAATTTTTCTAAAGGCGCTATCGGTGCCAATATATACTAACTTTGAGGGGGAGCGCGGGCCAAAAAAACGCTATTTTTTGTCAACGTTTTTCAAAAAGTACCCAAAAACGGCTTTTTTGACTGTTTTGGCAAAACAGTGCCTTAGGAGAGCTCGGAAAATCAACTTGCTCGACCTAAAACAAAGGTCGTCAAAATTTTGGAAAATTTTTTGAAAATCCGCCCCCCCCCCCCCCCTCCCCCCTCGAGAAAATCCTAGATCCGCCCCTGAGTTAGTCCCACTATCTTTTCTCGGCCAAATCAGTCTGTACAACTCCTCAATCTAGTAGTTATCTCTTTACCACTCCTATTTTCTGATGGTGTCTCAATGAACCTGTAGGAATCCTGGAAACTCGCGTTTACTGTGTGAGATCTACTTTAAGCTATTTTTTTCTAATACTGGTCTGACTTGTAAAACTATTCAGTGTTTACGATATGTAATTACTCATTACTGATAGATTCTGATTGGGTAGTATTGAGTACTTCTCAATCAGACAAAGACAAGAGGCAATGATATTTCAAGAAAAACTTATCCAGAAAGTCCAGGGCAATCCTGGCATGACTGTGAAATTGATTTCAGCTGGCCAATCCTGGCTCCAACGATGATACCAGAGGTAGAACTTAAGCCCTACGATATCCGCGAATAGTTAGTCACAAATGATTGATCTTAAGCTAACTTGAAAATCTGTGCATCTTTTAGTATATTTATTGAATTTTGGGCTGAAATTACATTTAAATTAGCTTAGTTTCGTTGTTCATTTTTTCATTTCAGTAAGCATTTCAAAAATCAGTCAACTCACTAGTATTTTATCACCACACGTTTCACACACCTTGATAAATCAAATAAATAAATATAAATACCAACAACCCATAAACTGATTTTTTGCAAGCGTTTTTTACAAAAAACAATTACTGCTCAAAATTGATAAAATTAAAAAAAAAAAATTTTTCAATAATATCAACAAAAACAAGAACATAATTTGTCTACACAATTTCATATTAAAAATCACATTCCCTCGTATGTAATATTCCGATATCTCAGCACCACAACAAGAATCAAAATCGAGGGTATAAAACTGACTATGGTCACTACGAAAGTGAGGCTCATACTTGGAAGCCATACTGAGTTACAGTCCATCTGTATGACCATCATCATGACCATGGCAGTTACCAGGATCAGAGTGGTCACTATTTGGATAAATGAGCCCAGGAATGCTAAAACCGAATAGGAATTTCATCCATTGCAGTTTTTTTTCCTCGAGATAATTTTTGAGTCACATAATTATTCCAAGTTGTTGTTCAACATTGAAAAAAGTATTAGTCTTGAAACAACAATTGTACTTGAAATGAAAACATTTCGGCGTATGAAAAGTTATTTGCGACCACGGAATGGGAAGGAAATTTGATGTTTCGATCATTAAAAATGGGGAGGAACTTCGTCTTCGTTTTTTTTTTAAATTTTTTTTCTTTCCACACAATATCGGGTACCACGAACAATCACTGGAATGTGAATATATATCAAATTATAGCTCTCTCAGTCATAATTCGAACGACGCTAAAAAGTCAGCAAAGTAGCTCTTATGAAATAAAAAAAAGTTTTAAGTAGTAAACGTTTTAGTCACTCCAAGAATAATAAATTTGGAAGCTGAATTACAAACAACCTAAGCATTTGCATAGTTGACTTATCGCACCACACACAAAAAAGCGACCCTAATTTGATACACTCTAGTTTACATTTTTTTTTTGTGGTCGGATCATTATGGTGTACTAGGCACAGCAACAGACTATCCTTGTTGTTCCGACTTTCGATACGAAAGTAACGGAATATTTGTGCTCGGGGTGGGTTTTTTTTCTTCAGACAAACTTCGACTTTTTAACTAGCCATTTTTGACGGAATTTTTTTATATCATTCGAAAGCTATTGTTGTCCTGAGCTCATATTTGAAAAGATATTACACCTGTGATCATTTTTCGTAAAGTTATTGGGGTTTAAAGTTTGCTATTTGGGACAATTAACGCACGATATATTTCGCGCTATTAACGCGTAAGCGGAGAGTTAATCCGTCTTAAAATTGTTCCAAATTGGCTGAAAGAAGCTTATTTGCCATAATTGATTTGTTACAAGGAGCAAAATCTATCCTTTTGTTTTTTATATGGCGTGTGGGGTGATGATTTTCTTTTAAAAAAATTTCAAATTTTAGAAAAAAAAATTTCCATTTTTTTTAATTACATTTAATTTTTTTGATGTTACTACTGCTCCATAAAACCTTATTAGGCAGTCGGAACATTCAGGGCTTCGTCCTGATACGAACAGTCTTGTTTTTACTTTGTTTTTTTTTTGTTGAGAGTCTCGTTTGATAACTCGAATATAGGCTGGGTTGCTTTTTTCTATTTCTATAGGAAAAGTCTTATAAAGTGTTCACGCTCAAATTTGATCTTTCGTGGTTTAAACTATTTGTTTTTTCTAAGCTCAGTTCATTTCTTTTGTTCTGTGATATTTCTATGCTACGAGTAGGTAAGAGCAAAAGAGAATAATTGAAAACATTTAATTCTGTCTTTTGACTTTGCTTAGTTTTGTTAGAGATCACGTTCATGTGTCTTCTACGATCGCACCCGTCCAAATGACTGTTACGTTTGGCCTGCATGGATGGCCTTGAACAATACTAACAATACATAACAGAATATTAATAACACTTTATCCAAGGTTACTGTGGCAACAGTACTACACGGTACCACATTCCCCTGAGGACCACAAAATTTTATATAATACCTTATAAATTTTTATAAATAGTATATAAGTCTCAGTTTACTAAATTGTTTTCATTTTAGCTTAGTTTTCCTTGTTTGTTTTCTTCATCACTTCCGCTTTGTTTCTTGCAGCATTCCACGATCCCGACTCATCCAACGATGTAGCTCCGAATTTCCTTTTGAACAAATGTCTCTCTAGTAAGTCAAACGTGTCGTTCTCCAATGTTGTCTCTTTGTTATTGATGTTTAATTTTGCCAGTCTCATCCTGTAGGCCTCAAGTGCTGCCAAATTTAGCTCTGTTACATTGTCCTCACAACTGATCAACTTTACAGAGTGTGATACGGGGCTGCCGTATGTCTTTGGTCCCTGGTTCTTTGTTTGTCGACTGCTTCGTCTGACTGTCGTTGTAACCCCTTCTTTGTCCGACTCGTCCGCAAAAACTGCCGGCTATTGTCAACTGATTCCGTTTTTTGAGTCAGTAGTTTTTCTGGTTCGTTTTGTACCCCTCGGGTCAAAACCTGGTTTGTGATTTCTTCCCATTCTTTTGTTGTCACATTGTTATTCTGGAATGTGTCCAGAATTTCCTTTTCACTAGATTGCCGTGTGATCCTTTTACTCACTGGAGCTTCTCTCGGTGCAGACGACTCTATGTAGACGGCTTCATTACTCGTATCCCGCTTCTTAGATTCTTTTGCTGTTTTAACAGTTTTCGTTGTACGTGGCTCTTGCGTCTTGGTTTTTCCAGATCTTGCACTCTGGACTAGTGGTCCTGCCCTATTTGGCTTAACCCTTTTTCCACCTAGATTTAGGCCCCCGCCCGTTTTTGTTTCTTTCGACGTAACAACGTTTGGCGAGTTTTGAAACTTATCCATTAGTCGATTGTCTTCTATTTCTTGATCGGTTGGCCCCTGGTCTTTCGCATCATGTTCTTCAGCCGACTCACTGTCTACGTCTTCATGATGTGATACTGTCTTCTGTTGTTTGCTCCTAGGTTCTTCCCCCGTTGGGCTCCTCTTTTTCTCCGAGCTTTGTGCTTTGAGCTGTGTATGCAGTTTAAAACACGCGCTATATCGCTCTTTCGATATACTGCACCAGCAGCCGTTTTGATTGTTGACGGTGTCTCTGCCACTATTTTGCCTTTCAGCGGCATTGTTAGGGCCTTTCCACTCTTTCTTTGCTCATGTTTTCGGAGGAAGCTTCCTGACCAGCTATCATCCGATGTAGTCTGCTTGTCTTCGATAAATCCTTTTTGCCATGAGTATAGGAGTTCCTTTCGCAGTTCGGGATTTATCGTGCTCGTTTCATCTACAATTCTTCGTAGTTCGCTATCTGAGATATCCCGTCTGGTGACATTTCATCTCGCATTGGCCTCTAGTAGCTGCTTTAGTTCCTTTGCCCTAGCTCTTTCTTTGGCCGCCGCAGTGTTGCGTAGAAACAGTGGGCTGACGTCCCGGCTATTCTGTCATTTTCGTATGATTTTTACATTGTCCCTGAATTGATCGATGCGTCTCTTCAACTGCGATGCTGTTAACGCCGATCTCTGTAAATGTTTTTTATCTAAACGATCAGATTCCTTCAGAAATTTATCCCTTACAATTTTAAACTCAGTTTTTGGTAATCGACCAAAGTGCGCTTCAAACGGGGACAACTTTATTGTTTTCTGTTTATTCCATCTTAGGTCCCTAATTATTGTGCTCAAGCACAATTTAATAGATTGTACTTTTTCTTCGAGTAGCATTACTCCCAACCTTCGTTTAATAGTTTGTATTGTTCGTTCGACTAGTCCACATCCTCGATGATCACCGACTGGACAGAGTTTTTGAATAATATTATTTTCAGTGCAAAATTTTTTTTATTGATTTTCCTTTAAACCCGGAAAACTGATCCGTTTTAATCGATTCTGGTATACCATGTGTGTCAATGTAGGTACGTAGAATTGATTTTCCCCCTGTAGATTTCGTAACTTTGACTGACGGAAATTTTGAGTATCTATCAATAGCAACTAACAAATATATCTTCTTTCCCTTATGGTCTTCAAGTGGACCCACATAGTCTAATTGTAATTCTTGACCAGGCTGTGTCAACAGTCGAAGTGGTTTGGCCGAATTTTTTGGGATTATATGTTTAGCATTCTTACCATAACGAGTGCAACTTCTACACTCTTCGGCCATAATGACTATGTTTTTGTGCATGTGTGGCCACCATAAGTAATTGGAAACCTGCAACATCGCTTCTTGGCCAGGATGTCCTTGATGAAGTCGTCGAAGCACCGCTTGTCTCAGCTTCTCTGGTACGGCTAAACGATTGTCCACCAGTAGGCAGTCATCTACTACCGACATCTGGTGCCACAGAAGATTGGTGTATGGACCCATTAGCTCGAATCCGTGTCTATCGTTCCGTTCCACCACTCGCCTGAGCCGATCCATCCAAGTATCCTCTGATACTAGTTCCACCAGTAGACTTTTGTCGAATACTTTTTCGAGTGACAGTGGGCCATTTGTTTCCTTTAACTGCTCCGACAGTTGGTAATTGCTTTTCCGCGAATTATGTCCACCTCTCGTTTTCTGTTGCGGTGTGACCATGCAAGTCTCAGTTCCT
This sequence comes from Symsagittifera roscoffensis, assembly GCF_963678635.1. Classification (NCBI taxonomy): domain Eukaryota; kingdom Metazoa; phylum Xenacoelomorpha; order Acoela; family Convolutidae; genus Symsagittifera; species Symsagittifera roscoffensis. Next base: position 46,637,835 of record NC_087069.1, on the reverse strand, counting down.
GAACTGCAGTCCGGTTCATCAATGCTGTCCATCGTTAAATCCACCTCAACGATTTGTCCAAGTTTCATCTCCTGATTGGGTTTGTCCCGGTGGTTTCGGGCTTTGCATCACCAAATTGGCTTCTTATTCCATCGTTGATCGTGATTTCTCATTCTGTTCCGATCCTATTAGTTCCCAAAATGAAACTAACATTGGTTGGGCTGTTGTAGCAGTTGATGTTGACTGACCACTATTTCCCGTGTCTGTTCTGATTTGTCTGTTCATCATGTTCCAATTCGCTTGTGGTATTTGTTCAAAATACCTGAATTCCAAATACCTGAAAATACCTATTTGTTCAAAAGTCTGAATTCTCTGATTCTGATTTGTTTGGAGTCCTTTGTATCATTCTGGTTCTTTGGAACGTCGTTTCTGTTATTTCTTCCCTTATTGTGTCTATGTTATTCCGATCCTGAATTCTGACCATCTTCTTTTTTCCTTTCTTTGCTGTTTCGCCTGAATGCATATTTTCTGATTCACGATTTGATAACTTTCCAATTTTTTTAACTGTTTCGACCGACTGTATTTGCTGACGATATTGAGATAAACTCATTTTTGAGTTTTCAAACTTTTTTCGTTGAAACGAACGTGAACCTTCATTTCTTTCGTTCCGGTCGTGTTTTGTCCGTTTGGGACCGTTTTGGTTGCCATAGCAACGGGTAGATGACGTGTTCTGATTTGATACATTTTGATCAATTCTAGAATATTCTAGAACGTTTTCGTTCCGGTCGAGCCTATCGTGATCACTCAGTTGACTGTTTAAACAGTCGAGAGCTTTATGAAAACTTTCAATCGATGTGACTACAAATTTTTCATCCAATACTGACTCCGGCCATGGTTCACCCTTCGGGTTTCTAGATAGGTAATCTACTATACCCATATCTTTCCCTGGTACATGAATAACCTTAAATTGAAAGGGTTAGTAATCAGTCTACCCATCTAGTCAGCCTAGATTGGTAGGTTTTGTTTGACTTATTTTCATCCAAGGCAGAAACCAGTGCTTTATGATCTGTGGCTATCACGAATTCTTTTCCTAACAAATAATGTTTAAATCGGTCAACAGACCATACTACTGCTAGCAGTTCTAGTTCATTTGTGGAGTATTTTTTTTCTTGTGTGTTTAAATATCTGGAAGCGAATGCAATCGGTATCCACTCCCCCTCCCAGTTTTGTTGTTCCAACGATGCCCCCAGCCCACTATGGCTGGCGTCACATTTTACCCTAGTAAGTATTTTAGGGTCGTAATAATGAATTCGCAACGGCTGCTTTTACCGATTCGAATATCTCCGAATGTTCTTCTTTCCATTCAAATTTTTTTACTTGAATTTTCACACTTTTGAGTTTTTTTTCTTTTTCTTCTCGCAGCAGAGGTCTCAACTTTTCAGTTAAAGTAGCTGCAATTGGAATGAATTTGGCCAGATGATTTATACTACCCAGAAATGATCTGAGTTGTTTCAGTGAAATTGGCGGACCAAGCTTCAAAATCGCTTCCGTTTTTGTTATCTTTGGAGAAATACCCTCCAACGATAATTTATGTCCCAACCAATTCACCTCCTGTTGAACGAATTCACATTTCGACAGTTTTAGTGCTAAGTTTCCAGCACATTCATGATCAATTTTTCATGTTCTTGTTCACTTCCCTTAGACACAATGAGTATGTCGTCAAGAAAACAGAATGTATTTTCCGCATGGTTCAATGTTCTGTCCATAGTTTTTTGAAACTCCGCTGGCATATCTGCCAGACCGTAAAATCCGGTCCAAAATCTGTATGTTCCAGTAGCTTGCCCACCTATGATGTTAAAATTGCATTGTTTAGCTGTCTCTGCAGTCAGCTTAAGTTGACTGTAGGCATACTTCAAATCTAATACTGAGAAATACAGGGTACCGTTTTCATTTGCTGTGATTATTTGGCTGACCCCATCCAATAACTCATCCACATTCGCATTCGGCATTTGGTATTTATTTTTGAGCAACTGTCTATTTATGGGTTTGGCATCTAAGGCCAACTTTTTGGAGTCATCTTTTTTTACTGTTATTACAATAGGTGCTATAAAACAATCACTAGTACATTTGTCTAGACGTTTTATATGCCCCTCTTTTAACAGTTTTTCCATTTCTTCATACATTTTCCCTTGTATGTGTATTGGGATGCGTCTCCCTTTTTCTTGTAATGGACAAAGTGGGTATTTGAACTTTTTGCTGACAACGTGATTTTTCGAACACCCTTGACGATCAAAAAGGTTTTTAAATTTACTATAGAATTTGTTTTTCCAACCTTCTGACTGTTCGCACAGTAACACGTCAAACCTCGTCTTTTCTTTCGGTGCCAACTTCTGTTTTGTGTGTATCCCTACTTTGCTCTGTAAGTCCAGCCCCAAAATACATCGCGTGCGTCGTTCTGTGTTTAAGAACGATGCTCCCACCACCTCCCACCCTGCTGAACGGATCGTCGTGGTGATTGCACCCAATATATTAATCGGCTGTTTGTTATAGTCTACAAATTTTGTAGTCAAGTTGAGATTTTCCCGTGGAATGAACCTCGTATTTTTTGAAGACTCCAGAATTTGCTTTGCAGTCGCCCAGTTCAAAAATGATACAGGACTGTCCGTATCAATAGTCATGTTTATGATTTGATGATCTATTCTTACCAAAGCTTTTAATGGCCTTATTTGTTTCGATCGTGTTTTTCTGCGAATATCAACCTTCTGTATGTCCTTGCTACTCTTTTTGATATCTCGGTTTCTATTTGATTGCTGTTTTATATACTCATCTATTTCTTCCATCGAAGACAATTCTGATTCAATAGCCATAATTTCGAACTCCTCGCACGAGTCAAATGACTGAATTAAATTGCACTCTTCATCTGAGCTGGATGATTTTTCCACAATCTCATTTATCTGCTGTGACTTACACATTTTTGCAAAGTGATATGGTTTAGAACAATTTTTACATGTTTTGCCCATGGCCGGACATTTCTTCAAATGTTCTTCCCCAAACAGTCGACCACATCGAGTACACGTTTTCGTGTCTGTAAAGTTTCCCCCCTCTTTTCTGTCTGATGCTTTCTTCTTGTACATGTTGTTCGGTTGTCTCCTACCGTAAGCATTTTTATTTCCAATACTCATAATTGGTTCTTGTTTTATCTTCATTGTTCCATTTACCTGAGCTGTACTTGCAGTCGTTGCATTAGTTTTCTGAAATGCCTGAGTTGTCTGTTTACTTTGTTCAAACTTCAACGCCCTTTTCAATACCTCCTCTGGTGAAAATGTTTCAAACGTTAGTGTCTCTTGTAATACCACATTTTTCAATTTCGATATGAATAGGTCAAGCACTAGTTCGTCCTCTAGTGTCCCTAATTCTGCTCTGGCTGCTTGAGCAGTTAATGCGAAATGAAAGGCCTCGAGTGACTCCCCTGTTTCCTGTGAACGGTTAAACAAATTGTAGCGTTCATACGTAACACTCTGTGATTTATCAAATGAAGTCTTAGCCAACGCTACCATCTGCCTGAATTCTAACTTTGAAACTTCTACATGCGGGTTCTTTTGTACAAAGTTCTTCTTTCCTTCTGTCGCCAATGCCAGGAATAATCTAGAGGCTACCTCGTTGTAATATACGTTGTGTCCAACCTTTTGTCCTCTAGTTTTTTTTTCTTCATTTTCCAGAAGAATCTTATCCCGGGCTAGTTGGTCTCGAGCTTCCCTTTCTGTAATCGCCTGAGCGTTTTCATGTTCTCGTGGAGTCTCTGGTCTTGGTAACGGTTCCAATAGCACTTCTTTCGGTTCTTCTAACAATAGTTCCGGATTCACGCTCTCCTTTTCTGTAACTGCCAAAAGAAATTGGTCTAGCCAAATCTTGAAATTCCAAGGAGGGTCAGAATTCGCGGTCGTCCAAAATACAGGGATTCCCATAGCTGGTCTATTGTCCTGGGACAGAAATCCTGCTGGCTGCGCCATGTGATATTTCTATGCTACGAGTAGGTAAGAGCAAAAGAGAATAATTGAAAACCTTTAATTCTGTCTTTTGACTTTGCTTAGTTTTGTTAGAGATCACGTTCATGTGTCTTCTACGATCGCAACCGTCCAAATGACTGTTACGTTTGGCCTGCATGGATGGCTTTGAATAATACTAACAAAACATAACAAAATATTAATAACACTTTATCCAAGGTTACTGTGGCAACAGTACTACACGGTACCACTTGTTCTAAGAAAAACACACTCAACTATCGAACATCAGAAAAATAAAAGTCAAAAACAACTTGATTGGCTTCCAATTTTGAAAGTGAATTTTAATTCTCAGATTTCCCACCCTTATAGAAATTTTATCTATTAATGCAGTTTTCTCAAATTGGTTTAAATTTATCAAAAAAAATTAAAATCATGAACTATTCTCAAAAGATAAGCATTTTTGAAAAAGTCACTACTTTAGTGATTACTTGCGTTCATTGGCTTTCTCCAATCGTCTATTGATTATGTTTTACGATTTCACTGGGACACTAAAATCGGTTTTATGACATGCGTTTTTTACAGGCGTTAGTGAGTTTTTAGCTGGAATTCAGTGACAAATATCGCCTACACAAAACTCCGACAAAAATTTGTTGCTATTGAAATCACCCGCGCAGATTGATTCCTTGATTTGAAAAAAATTTGTTTAGTACTCACGTTATATCTTTCAGTTCCAATCCAACTTATGTTGAAATTGGTTCAAGTTTTGCGGGAAAATAGGCAAAATCTGTGGAATCCAAACTAATAACAAAACTACCGTAACATTATTTTTACGCCAAACAATATTTCGAGCAAATGCCTGTCGCAAGAAACTTTTATATCAAATTTAAGCCTTGTCAGTCGTGATGCAATAATTTAAAAAATTTCGTCAATTTAAACCAATTAAAGCAACCAAAAAAAAAATAGTTCAGTTTGAAGGGCTTTGAAAACTACTTTTTAACTTTGAAAGCCTGTATATGAAGCTTCAGATATCGCTTTTAATCTCAAAAAGATCAACAAATTGATTTAAAAAAAGAATTTGAAAAGTTTATTAAAATGTTCTGTTTTTGTAATGATTATAGCAGGGATCACTTAAGTCAATTCAAATCATTACAACGACGGTTTCACACACTGTTTTTGTTCCTCTCTCTTTTTCCGATACGTAAGAAAAGTCGCAAAATTGAAATCTATTTTTAAATTACATAGGTCGGAAATTTTTGTGCCATTTGGACAAGACCTGACTACGATAATTTTTCAAATAAACTCGAAAACCTAAAAAGAGTCAAAAAATTTGACAAACAGGTTTCCTCTGGTGAAAGTTGTATACAGCAGAGATTGCTGATTTTTGTAAAAGCCCAGCTATGCTGACATTTTCCAAAAACTATGACTAAATTTTTTGCATAAACTCATCAGGAGCATCATAACACGCATTCTGCCAAAGTAGTCCGTGAAACCCCCCCCCCCCCCCCCCCCACCAACAAACCAGTGATTTTTGGCAATGCATGACTGTCGTGAGTGAGGGTAGCACTGATAGCCGACACTAGCAAGAACAGAATAGACACCCCCAGTATGGGCTGCATCCAGAACAACACCCCCTTCATTGCTCCGTACATTCCGGAGTCAAGGGGGAAACACTTGGAACAGAGGGTCCAGTTCGAACCTAGGTTCACAGAAAAAAAAAATTTCAAAACGTTACTCGGATTTTTGTGTTTCTCGGAACATGTAATTTTCAAATAAACTTCCTAAGGTTTGTTGGGCTACGTAAGAGGCTCACTTTGATGTCAGTGATCGACCGATGATGTCGAGAGTTTTGGCGTAATATTTGATAAAGCCAAAATATGTCCATTTTCGAGTAAACTTTCGGTCCGAGTTTCGCAAAAAAATGCACCATAATAAGTCTGCTGAATTTCTTAAGCAAATTTTGTCTTTGTTTTTTTAAACTAAAGTCAGCCCAATCTAAGCACGCATTTTAGGTTTTAAGTTTCATTCGTTTTGTCCGGATTATTTAAATGAGAACTGTATTCAATCTGAATTACTTTCAAATCCAGTTTTTGTGTCGACTTACTGCTTGATCCCGGAAATAGATGCATGATGAAGTTCAAGGTCGCATCACTTGGCATGTAATATTGCGGAGTGTACGCTTTCTGAAACAGGTGCAACAATTTGGTTCTTTTTAAAATCATTTGCTGCTATACACATTTTAAAACACAAAATTCAACTTTTGAGATATTGAGTTACAAATAAACAGTTATTTTTGCACATATTTTTAACAACCAGTTTTTAGGGAGCGTTAAGATCTCAACTGTTGCGGCATTTGTCCCATTTCGCGTTGTTCCAAATTCAAAATTATGCATTTTTCTTCACAAAATTTTTGAATCTTTTCTGAGATTTTTAAAAAAAATTTTTGCCATGTAAGAATATGCTTGTGATACAATTTCAAATCATAGGAAACGGGATCAATCGTATAATTCCCCCCTCCCCCAAATCGATATTGGGGGAAAAATATGAATTTTGAGTAAAGTCTAGTTTCATTCAAATTTAACCATATCACTAAAGAAAATGGAATCGAAACATTGATGTAGGTAATTAACAGCATATAATTGCAATCCCGCACAAAACATGTTAAAAAAATTATAATTGCGCGTTGGTATGAAAAGCAAATTTATACGGAATTTAAAAAAATTGAATAAATACATGCTTGGAGGGGGCCGGAGACGGATATAGGATTTTCTCGAGGGGTGAGGGTTATCAAACATTTTCAAAAAATTTGTCGACCTGGCACTTTTAAGAAAATTTTGACAAAAAAATGCATTTTTTGGCGCGCGCTGCCCCCTTAAAATAAGTATATATTGGCGCCGAAGGTGCCTTTAAAAAATTTTTAGGGTCCGTCACCAAATATGGATATCTCAAAATAGTATAAAGGGGGGACCCTTTGGGTCGGCAGGGGGTCGAATCCGTGGGGGGACGAGGCGTCCGCCCCCCCCCCCCCCCCAAAGCCGCCACTGGAGAGGGCAATTTTTTTTATGAATGTCGATCCGGGAAGTTGCTCAAAATTCAAACGACTTGCACGATAGCGTGTACGTACCCGGGTTGACCAAACGTCGCTTTCTTGGAGTTTTTCTTAAAAGAATCCTACAACTTCTTACAAAATTAGGCTCTAAAAATGTTACAAGATAGAAACTTATTTTCAGAAATTTGTAAGATACTGACTTTTCTTACATAAATTGTTCAATTATTCCTTGTTTATTTTCAAGTTTTTTTCTTATAAGCCGTTTAAAAGTTCTCCGCTGACGCAGAGTTCAATAACGATACTCGGAGTACAAACGACTCGTTTCGCAACGTGAGTTTGCTGAAAAATGCACTTACTTTATAGAGTTAGTTCTTTGCTGATAACTAGAAATGTTGACGATATATACTTGAACCCCACGGACAACACGTCCGGAGCTACATGATATGAGTTGTCCAAATTCCAAATTGATTTTTATTGTATCCAAAACAATTTCAAATCGCGAAGTAAAAATTCAAAATTTTTGTTTCGAAATTTGAAATGCAAACATTATAACCAATATTTGAAAAGTTTTACATGCCAAAATTTGAGAAAACCAAAAAAATCTATATGAAAATTGTTTTTTATCCGTTATTACGATATAGAAACACATTCGAAAGGTTTTTGGCAATTTTTTTGAATTTCGGGAAAAAGTTCCTATCTTAGAACTTTTCATTACAAAAATCGTAAGATAGCGGAAATTTCTGACCAGTATTTTAAAAGTTGGATGAAAAACAACTCAAAAGTAGTTCATCTCTACAAAACAACTAAATTCTCAATAGCTCCAATCATTTTATTCTGATAAGAAAAAACATTACAAGATGTTACCCGAAAAACAAAAAATTAAAAATTAAATTCGGATAACTTATGTTGTTTGAGAACCGAAACATACTCAACTTCAGTCGAGCACGGTCGAAACATACCAAACTTCGGTTGAGACGGTCGAAACATACCGATTTTTGGTCGAGACGGTTGAAACATAAGGTGAGCACCTCGATCCGGGCCACATTCCCCCTCATTACCCCCCCCCCCGTTACCTCCCATTACCCGCCATTACCCCTCCGTTCCCCCCTCTTATGCACTCAAGCTTTACTTACTCGCTCTTGTTCGAATTCTGTGTCGGTGAAGTTGTCAATGAACAGCAACAGTGGATTGAATCGGTTGTAGAACTTTGGCAGCTCAATTCCCAATTCCAACTCAGATTTCATGCTTTGCATGCAACCATAATGAAGTCCGATCTAAAAAAAAGATGATTATCTTTGTTTTTTTGCAATAAATAATCAAAATAAGAAAATTCTACAAGCTATTTAGTTCGAACCAATTTAAATTATCAAATAAAACTCTGCAACCAAAATTCCAATTAAGACCAAATGAATTGAACAATACAAATTTTTTACAACAAATTTGGAACTTACAGGAAAATCAGTGTAAGTTTTTGTTTAAGAAGACACTACATTAATTATATGGTCATGGACCTCTTAAGAAGTTGAGTTCATTTGAAAATCCACGTCGGTACGTTGGTACGATCTTGAAAAGGTTTATTTAAAACTATAAATTATAGTCATTGTTTCATCTGCTAATTAATCGTGAGTCGGGGCTAAGCGAATCAAGGGTTCGCTCACTTGCCACTGATAATTTTCCATAATTTCCTTTTTTTCTCACAATTCGAGCATTATTTTATTTCAATTATTTTTTTAGACATATTAGCTGGGTAGAGAGCAATAATATAACGACTCTACACGTGCTTAAAATTAAGTGGCTCTTTTCCAGTCCCCCCCTTTCAAAATACCGAGTCTTATGTTTGTTTTACGTGTTATTACGGCTAAATGCTTGATGTTACGCTGTAAAGTATGAAGAACAAATCTGTTCAGAATTGTCGATTTGTTCACCACGCCAAATTTCATTGCATTGTGACATGAAGTAAATAGACTTTTCAAAATTGAGTTTGAAAGGGGGGGGGGACTGGAAAAGAGCCAATTAAGTGTTTTCACAAAACAAAATCTCGTGAAGAAAACATTGTAAACTTCAAAAGTGTAAATGATCAACCTGCACCCTGTCGAAGGTCGGATCGACCAGCATTTTGACCCAGGGTAGTTCGAAGAAATCTGGGTTATCATCACTTGAGTTTCCCCCTCCCCCGTCCTTGCCCGATGCGGGTAAATAAGTCGATGTCTGAGTGAAATAAGTCAGGTTGGAGTTATTTATGACCCATGTATAGTCGTGGTCTAAATTAAAATCAAAAGCCAGACTTAAATTTATACATCTATTAAAAATTAAATAACTTTTTTTCTTATTTTATGGTTTTTATCCTCCTATATTTTTTCTGCACATAGTTTAACATAATTTTTTATCCTCAATTTAAGATTGTTTTTCCTCACAACGTCATTTCACTCTTTTCCAGACAACAAATATTCCCGGCTAACTCGGTCAAATATTCCTAAGTTGAGCCGATAAAAAAGTTTTTTTTTCAAAACAAAACCTGCGAGTTTTTTCAATAACAAACTGAGAAATTTTTTTTATTAAATCCGCAAAAAAACTTATAATCATTTTTACGACAGATTTTTTTGAAACAATTTTAAGTATGAATCAAATGTGCTAGGATAACCTAATTCAGCCGATATGTCAAATCTCATAGTGTGCTCTCGGCTAAAATATGAGCAAAACTAGTGAACTTTTAGTGATGAGGGAAAAAAAGCAGGCTGAAAAACGGAAGTTTTTAGATTTGTTCTTTTTTAATCAGAAAAAATTTTTTTAAAAAAAACTACTCTTGATCTAAAAAACTTTTTTAAACAAAATTATGTTTCAAATATTCTATTAGTTTTTGTCTAAACGTAATGAAGTTGCTCAAAACTTTGTTTAAATCTAGACAGCTCAGAAGTGCTTTGTTGCATTTAGTAAAAACCAAATTGCTTGTTTTAGAGCAATACCGGACACTTCGGCTTGTAAAAAAGGCTTCAGCAAATCATCCTGACGTCCATGCACAAAAAAATTCTATCACACAATTTCTTATAATGAATGTATGGTTAAATTAATGCTTGTCATCCAATTATCATGAAAAAAAACTGTATAATAAGCATTTTACATTTAAAAAAATTCTTAACAATAGGTTTAGGAATTAATTAAAACATGACAGTTTCTGTTAGATGAGTGCAACTTTGGCATCAAAAATCTTCTGAACACAAAACAGTTTATCATACAAGTTCAGATATGAAAGATGTATGATATGCATTTTTCCGTTTAAAATAATTATAAAATTGAAGTTATATAACTTTTTTCTTAATGGCAAACTTTTGTGTTTACCTAACTTTTTTTTACAAAAAAATTAAATGCAAAATTTGATTTTTTGTGCAAAACTTGATTCCAAAAGTTACAAACAAGTCTTTTTGCTTGAAAATTTTTAGTATATTTTCTTTTTATATGACTGAGATACAATTAGTTCTGTATCAGAAAAACAGAACCATTGACTTTTTCAAAAAAACTATCAGTCATATAAAAAAAACTTACTTTTTTGTACAGAAGTCTATGTACAAAACTTTTTAATACCTTAATTCACATGACAAATCATCAATTACAGTTAACTTGCGTGGTAAGTGCCACTTAAATTCTGGGTACCTTTTTTAGATACTCTTCTGTATTTTTTGTGTTGGTTGTGCTTCTGATTCAAAAGTTTATCATACAAATTCATAAAGGAAAAAAGCTCATCTTGAATTTTCATACTATAAAGGGTTACTGATGCTGTTTTCATAAATTTTTGATGGACATTTTGACCAAAAAGCGTGTTACACTCTATACAAAATTGAGGTAAAGTTACATTGAGTCACTAAAGGTAAGTGATTGTTAAAGTAAATTAAACCTCAATTCTATCTTAAAATTTCTGAATCTTTGCCTTAAAAACTAACGGTAACTCAAGATAAGTTCAGGTAAATTTAGCAAAAAAAACTATTGAACAACCAGGTCGGAAAAGTTTTTTCGATTCAAAAGAAGTAACAAACTTGCTAAACTCTTTTGAAGCAATTCAGAGTAGTCAAAAGGCTGCATACCATTGCACCATCAGATTATTGTCACTACAGTCAGTTGTTGAACCCCGATATTCTAAAAATCCATCGCTTTATTTTATCTCGCATGATATCAAGAGATGAAAATTTTTTTCTGCGCATCAATTTTTTTTGAAAACAAACAAACTAAATCCAAGGAAAGCAGTTTTAATTTAGATCAATATTACTTTTTTTGGTAAAAATTCAGTTTCCTTGAAATTTCGATGATGATTGATTATGCTCCCAGTTTTTTCAAATATCTTTGTGTATTTAATGAATGTAACTTAAATCAAATCTCATATCGCAGCTTTTCATTTGATATACAGAATTAAGTATTCAAATAAATTGTACAAAAAAAGACGTCCCCAGATTTTTCTCTTCGAGTTACTGATTTGCAATGAGTTGTATACGAGAATTTTTCCGAGAAGAAAAATTTTCCTATGGGTTTAAAATTACTTGTTCATTAAAGCAATTGCTTTGTTTAAAAAACATCCACATGGAAACACCTGAGAAAATGTTTTTTGAATGTTTCAGTTCAAATGGTTTCCGATTAGTGTAGTTTTTAGCTTTTTGGTCAAAAAATAACTTTTTCTTCCCTTTTAATGATGTGTTTATTTGATGAATGTTATTTATATTCTATCGATTTCTGCGCAATTAAATTTTTCCTCAAGCATTTTTATCAGCATTTTCATCATGCATTTTTTCATCGGATCTAGAGGTGCAGGCGTTCTCAGTGGCAGTCATGTATACAATTTCCATATTCAATGTGAATCAAGCTAACTTTCACCTTAATTCACAATACTAGAACGCTTTGGTAATTGCATTTTCTTCTACTTGTTTGCAAGCAAAAATCCGACAGACGAAGTAATCGATAATTTAATTGCCCACTTTAACCTTTCTTTAAATCAATTCAGTTACTACCTTAAATCAGCTCAAGTTTACCTTCAAAGTTGTGGGGGAAAAATTAAATTTTACCGCAAATTTACCTAAAAAAATTACCCTAACTATGAAGGTGAAACTACCTTGAGCCATCTCAATTACTACCTTAGTTCACCTCAATTTTACCCTAAAACTTGCTGAGAAATTATCTCGAAATTTTTCTTAAAGTTATATCAAGTTTATCTGAACTATTTACTTTAATTGTTCAGATGAATCCACAGTTAGGTTAAGCTTTCAAGTTAAACTTGGAATAACTCAAGGTAAAATTCGAGATAATTATACTCAGTTTTAGTGCAAAGTTGAGGTGAGTTAGGCTAATAGTTTAGGTGGCTTAAGATAGTTTTACCTTCAGAGTATAGATAAATTTTTCAAAAAAACTTGGGGTGACTTGGCGCAAAACTTTTAGTAGTTACCCACAAGTTATAAGGTAACTTGAGGTGAGTTAAGGTAGTAGTTGAAGTGGCCTGAGGTAAAGTAAAGGTGAGGACTTTTTTGCCTTAACTTTTGAGGTATTTTAAGGTACGTCTTAAGGTAAACTTAGGGTTTTTCAGAAGGTTTTTGTTTTTAGAGTGTGTAAAAAGCATATTATAAAATCTCTTTTTATCAAAAACATTTTTTTTCTTTGAAATTGTATGAAAATGTCTGACCAGCATATTTTCTTTAATAGTATGACATTGTGTGTTTTGCATTTCTTGCGAACTCGAGTTTGCGCCAATTTTAAGAAATAGGGAAATTTCCAACTTTTCAGAAATTTAAGAAATAGAGAAATTTACCCGAGAAATTTTGAACAGTTTATTACGTAATGTGTTACTGTTTATTGCGTAACATACCAATGTCTTCGTCCTGATTGGGCATTCTTTTCTTTTCCTGCATCCATTTTGTCTTCTTACTGTCTAGTGCCTGTATGAACCTATCTTGGGAATCCTGGAATTCGTCCAGTGCTTTACCGTCCATACACTTGATATCATGAATTCGGTGAAATGATACAAGATTTGATTTGTTATATTTGGATTTATTTTAACTTATTCTGTATTTGAAAACATTTTATTTTGTTCAAGCATCTGGGAGGTTGCACAAGCTTCACGGTAGGAAAATATAATTATATAGATACATTTGAAATATAATAGTCGGCTAGCGCATGAATTATTGTGCTGTTACTGTCAGTTATAACTTAATATGGCTAATTGACTATGTTTATTTTGTGATTAAAATTTGTTTTGTATAAATTTAAACTTTTTAGAAAAAATGTTTTTGATAAAATAATTTCACTCAAAAATAATTTTTGCTTCTTCATTGACGCTAAACTTGAAAAAAGTTTCATTTCTTTTTTGTGTAATTAATTTACGTTTTCATTCATAAGAATTGCTATTCAACCTTTCAAAGATGTGTTATTTTTTCGAAGTCTGATGATATAGATGAGAAAAACATACTAATGCCAAGCTTGCTAATTTACTCACCCATCGGCTTTGTTTTGCATAATGCTGGCTATACTTTGCACGCTGTGCTGGTGCACCTGTAAGTCGTAGAAACTTTCACCCCTTTCATAGCGCAATGCTTTTCGAAAAATTTCCACTATAGCATTTTAGCAATGCGCGATAATCCGACTCCCGAAAACTCATTATGATTACATATCTCTCGAGTTCAGCTTCATTTGTAAAATCTCTGCTAGTGCCCTCAATTCTGCATTGAATTTTCAAAACTTTCAAAACGATAAATTGTTTTAGCGTTGCATCCTTCTTAAAATAATCCTCGCTCATGCGTTACGTTCCTCGTCTCCTTGAATAAACTCTCCACATGATCTAATACCCTCAGGTACCAGATTGGTTTTATTCACCCCCATCCCGGGTTTTATAATTTTAAATATCATCTGCGCATCATTTTCTATAAATAGACATAAATTCGATATTTTTTTCCAATTTAGCCCGATTTTTTCCGCATACACGCTCGAACAAAAAATTTTATCGACGGTGTCGAAAAAAAAGAAAAATAAATGAATTTGTTCGATGTTTTTTGCGATCACCCCTAATGAAATTTAACGATCAACTCCTCCAAGTAAACTGTGTCCTCGAGTTTACAGAAAGAATCCCAGAAAGACAACAATGGTTATCGGGTTTTCAAGTGGCTTCTTTCTCAACTGGCTGCGCCATGATGACAATGAGGAAACCGTAAAAATTTCAAACTTGAACTTAGTCAAAGTTTCATTCGAAAACAGTTTGATACTGCATTTTGTGCTCCAGACATGTTAAAGGTCGCCGATAAACGACAGGAAAATTTCCTGACAATAAATATTATGGGCTTTATATGAAGTCAATAACAAACCCCTATACCACTGACGCGTAGTTTTTTCTAACCAATAGTGTGACAATTGTGAGAAAATGCAACGCCTTATGAGTTTGAGAAAAAGTAAATCTTTTCAGAAATTTAAAGAGCATTTTATGGAGCTATTTATCTGAATAAGGGCGTGAGTATTTTGAGGAAACTAAAAAAAAAAATTCTTGGCAGTTTAATAAAGTACTTCTTGTTCCAACCATTGGAAATGGGGAGGAACTTTGTATTCGGTTGTGTTTTTTTGTTTTCCATCCAAAATTAGGTACCACAAATGATCATCGGACTGGGTTGAGCGATAGATCATGATAGATCATGATAGAGCGCTTACATTTGTGATTCGAATGACATTGCAAAATTTCGAAATAGTTTCGAGAACAACTGTTTTGAAATTTTTGGTTTTCTATTTAATTTTGACCAAATAAATGAGGATAACTTGTTAAATTGGTCATATATGCTATAAAACTTGAAACTAGTTTAGAAAACTATATTTGGCATTTTTCTAGCCAGATAAGTTTCAAAAAAGTTTTTTTAAAAATTATTACAGAAAAATATTGTACAGAACGACACAAATTTGAAGAACTTGATATTTTGAAAAACGTTTATTTGTAGTTGTTTTTCTAAATATGGTCGGAACTTTCTGTGCTGTTTGCACAGCAACCGACTATCCTTGTTACAACTGTAAAAGTTGTTTAAGAGTATAGGTTATTGTATATTTTCACCTGTTTGCCCATATTAGAAGATTCAGACAAATCATACGCTTTAGTGTACAGCCAGTCTTCAGAAAGTTGAACTGAAACAAAATATGCAACTATTTTTGAAATATTAACTCAAAAATATGTTTCTGCTCCAGTTTCTTAGCAGAAATGAGCAACATTTAGGCCAGCTTGAAAAACTGCTTAAATAATCGAGCCCAATATTTTTGTGGGTTTTGCCTTTGTCCTTATAAAGTATTGAACGTTTGCATTATACCGACACAGCTAGTATGCTTGCATAAATTTCGATATCAAATTTTTGATCTTAGATATCAAGCAACGTATCTTTTCTGGTCGCAGAGGTCAGGAATGGTTAGATTTTTCAAATTTTCAGCCATTTTGAAAACCTTTCAACTTAGGAGGGGGAAATGTGGACTTCCCGAAACAATGAGGAGAAAACTTGATCAATTTAGTTAAAGAGTCAATCAAAACCTATTTGAAACGTTAATCTTACAAATTTTATACAAAAATTTAGTTTTGCTGAGCGCTTGAAAGTCTTTCATTCAAAAATATCTTTCAAAACTATTTCAAGCCTTGGGAGAAAACCGTACGATAGGTCACATATCTAGAAAAAATTGCCCGGCTGACCAAAACACGACCAAAGTAGCGTTCGATTAAATTTTGAAAATTTTAATTCAACCAAGAACTGCGCTAAAAAATTAAAGAGAGCAAAGAAGTCAAAGAGTGGCAAAAAGGGTCAAAGAGAGCCTCTAATACAGTGCAATAAAATCTAAAAGGAGTATGGTTTTGTTTGACAGCCAAATCATTGTCATTTTGTTTTTAAAAAAAGTCAATTTTTTTTTTAAATTTTGGGAGTTAATTTGGTCTTGCTGATCTTTTAATTCAAACTTTACAAGATCCTTACTGAAAAAGGTGCAAGAAATCATACTACATTTTTCAAGCATTGCGAGGCCAAACTGTGTAATTTGTGAGTTGTGAGCAGATTCCGCAACTAGGACGCGCTCTTTGTTCTTCTTTTGTTCTTTCGTTTTCGATTATCAAAAGTTTCACCGTACTTAAAGATTTGTCTCTGGAATCCACAATCATACAGACACAAAATTGGCGCCTATCCAGCGCAAACAGTTTGGCCTCGTAATGAGACTTGCATGATTTTTGCACCGACTTCCATTTCCTTGCAAGAAATAAGAAGGCTTTTTCAATATACTGAAAAACTTTTTTCCAACAGTTTTTGTTGTTTTTTGGTATGCTCAGTGCTTCAGCAAGTCTCTGCCAGATACTTAAAAAAATCTAAGACGTAAAAAAAATTGATGTAACAAGTTTTCCCCAATACGAGTCGTAATCCAGAATTGAATTGCCCGAAAAAAAATTAACGCTGTTAAGCTTTATTCACCATTTTTGAAAAACTTTTCAATTATCAAAATCTGTAGGTTAAACTCATTTGCAGAAAGCTAATTGATCCTGTTATAAATAAATATAGTGTAGGAAAATTTCGGCTGCTTGCAGAATGGTGCAGCATGGTTTTTACTAAAAGTTTTTTCATGTCAATATATAATCTTTTTTTTTATACTCCCCCTCCAGATTTCCATGTTCAATTTTGCCTTGCTAAATAAAGTGCAAGAAATCATAATAGGATTTTTTTAAGCATTGCGAGGCCAAACTTTGTAGTTTATGAACTGTGAACGGATTTCTCAACAAGGACACGCTCTTTGTTCTTTTTTTGTTCTTTTGTTTTCGTTGATCATTGCAACAAAATTTTACCATACTTGAAGATTTGTCTCTGGAATCCAGGATCATACAGACACAAAACTGTGCGCCTATCCAGCGCACAGTTTGGTCTTGTAACAAGACTTGCAAGATTTTTGTAAGATTCGCAATCATCTTCAGAGACTTCCATTTCCTTGCAAGAAATAAGAAAGCTTTTTCAATCTACCCGATAAGTTTTCTCCAATGTTTTTTTGATATGCTCAGTGCTTCTGCAAGTCTTTGCCAGATACTTAAAATAATCGATTATATAAAAAAAACTAATGCAACAAGTTTTACCCAATACGACTCAAAATCCAGAATTAAATTTCCCGGAAAAAAAGCTGTTGAGCTGTATTCACCATTTTTGAAAAACTTTTCAATTATCAAAAATTGCAGGTTATACTTATTTGCAGAGAAAGTTTTTCATGTTGTTTAATCCAGTTATGAATGAATATAATGTAGGAGAAACTCGGCTGCTTGCTTAAAATGAGTATAGTATGGTACTTACTAAAGTTTTCGCTTGTCAATCTATACTCAATTTTTATACTCCCGCTCCAGATTTTAATTTATTTATTTTTCTTTGTTGTTTTACGTGTGATTATGGCTAAACACGTGATGTTTGGATGCAAAGTATGATGAACAAATCTGTTCACAATAGTCAATTTGTTCACCAAGCATGATTTCATTAAATACGACAACGTTGAAACTGTTTTTCAAGATTGAAATTCAAATGTGAGGGAGTGGAAAAGAACCGGGTAATGTAAAACAAATCGTCAAAACTCCGGCTGCGTTTTGCCAGGTTTCATCCTTCTAATGATGAACGCAAGAATTCCAAAAACTGCGCCAAAGTTAAAACTGAAAATTTATGAACGGATTTCATAAAAAAATTTTTACTGTAAAAATAGTTACTATAATTACTGTAAAACCAATATCTGTCAAAAATCTTGCAAGATTTTGCAAAACGTTTTTTTGTTTTGAATGAAATATAAAAATCTTGCAGGATTCTAGCTAGCTTGGCATTTCAAAAACAATATGCTTCCGGGAAAAGTTTTCGGTCTACCTTTCGCGTAATCGAATTAAACCATATTGATCCACGTGAAGCTTCGATAGATTTTTTTTCCTGTCAATTTTGTTCCAATTTGAGAAAAATGCGTTTCAAATTTCCTAATTTTGTTTTCTCTGTATTTTGTCCTTTTTTCAAATCAGGACTGAAAAATCCGAAAATGTTTTGAAAAACGAAATTCGTGGCAATTTTACAGTTGTTGACGTCATGCTTTTGCCACAAATGAGTTATTTCTAGTTGTACTGAAACGTGAAGAGTTAATTTCCAATTTCAAACAGTTTTTGTTTTCTTTTCGTCCAAACTTTTCGACAAATCAATCGTATAATCATCGTACGATCAACCACCTTGATTTTCATATCTGGTATGGGAGTAGAAAGAAAAAAGCCAAATTGCAATAAAGGGACTTAAAAAGAGCCGACATAAAAATCAATGATTTCAATATAAAACTAATGTTTATCTACAAAACCCGGGCTGACGAGTACTGGTAGTCATCCCGAGTCGAGATTTTTTACCTAATTTGAAGCAAGATTTGAGCGGTTTGAGCGGTTTTTTTAGACAATTACGCTCAAAATCTTGCTTCAAAATGAGCGGTTTGAGCGGTTTTTGAACGGTTTATCTAAAAAAACCGCGCAAGATTTGAACGGTTTTGAGCGGTTTATCTAGAAAAACCGCTCAAAAACCCCTCAAATCTTGCGCGGTTTTTGAGCGGTTTTTTTAGATAAACCGCTCAAAACCGTTCAAATCTTGCGCGGTTTTTGAGCGGTTTTTTTAGATAAACCGCTCAAAACCGTTCAAACCTTGCGCGGTTTTTGAGCGGTTTTTTTAGATAAACCGTTCAAAACCGCTCAAACCGCTCATTTCGAAGCAAGATTTTGAGCGTAATTGTCTAAAAAAACCGCTCAAACCGCTCAAATCTTGCGCGGTTTTTGAGCGGTTTTTTAGATAAACCGTTCAAAAACCGCTCAAACTGCTCATTTCGAAGCAAGATTTTGAGCGTAATTGTCTAAAAGAACCGCCTTGAGCGGTTTTTTGAGCGTTTTTTTTTTAAATCGCTCAAAAACAGCTCATTTTGAAGCACGATTTTGAGCGCAATCGTCTAAAAAACCGCTCAAATCTTGCTTCGAAAGAGACGAACACTCTCAAATTGGTATCCCTTCTCGAGAAGACAGCGGGCATGGAAGATTCTCTAACAAAACCTTCGAGCAATTTTTTTAACGTTCCACCTCTGCTTCGGCGCGATAGTCGCAACGGATCATCATGGTCGCAAAAGTCTGGAAATGCCATGTTTTGGTCGCCAAAGCCTGGACATGCCTAATTTTGGTCTGGAAAGTCTGGAAATGCCAAAGATTTGTCGCGAAAGTATGGACATGAGTTTGGGACCTCGACCCGGGAAAACCGCTCAAAAACCGCTCAAAAACCGCTCAAATCTTGCTTGAAAAACCGTTCAAAAATCACCGCAAGAAATGAGCGGTTTTTGAGCGTTTTTTTAAGAAAGATTTGAGCGGTTTGAGCGGTTTTTCCAAAAAAACCGCCCAAACCGCCCAAACCGCTCAAACCGCTCAAATCTTGCTGGAAAACCGCTCAAACAGCTCAAATCTTGAGCGGTTTTTGAGCGGGATCTCGACCCGGGATACATTTTTTTTATATGGAAAAAAGTACTCATACGCGTTTCAGGCAGTTCCATAAGAACAAAAAATTGCATGTAAGGTCTATGATAAGTGATTTTTTGGTTGTAATATTAGGATACAAGACTCTAAATACATCCCTATGTAGTTTACATTAGGGTATGCCAGTATAACTTTTGAAAAAAAAACTAAATTGGCCTTAAAAGGCAGTCGGAACCTTTACGGCTTTAACTTGACTTACGAGCATTTTTTTTGTTCCAATTTTTGTAACGAAAGTAACAGAACATTTGCGCTAGGGGTGGTTTTTTCTTCAGACAAACTTCGACTTTTTAACAAGCCTTTTTTGACAAAAATGTTTTTATCGATCAAAAGGTATTGTTGTCCTGAGCTCAAATTTAAATAGATACTTTATCTTTGTTCATTTTTCTAAAAAAAAATTGGGGGCTTAGGGATAGTCATTTTGGCCAGCTTGGGACAGTTAACGCGGGATATATTCCGCGCTATTAACGAGTAAGCAGAGAGTTAATCCGTCCGGACATCGTTTCAAATTGTTTGGAGGAAGCTCACTTGACATAACTGATCTGTTACTAGGAGCAAAATGTATCACTATGTATTTTATATGGCGTGTGGGGGGATGATTTTCACAAAAATCTCAAATTTAAAAAAAATTACGTTTTGTTTTATTACATTTTATCTTTTCAATCTATCACTTCTCTGCATACCTTAAAAGGCAATCGGAACAGTCAGGGATTTGCACTGATACGAGCAGTCTTGTTTTGGTTTCAGATTGTTGACTACTGTTGCGTTGCTGAGATTTGACTTTAGGCCACTATACTTCAAAACGCACGACAGTCCTGATTTAAATCAATCGGACATAAAAAACTTGAAATTTGAAACGAATTTTTTCTCAAATTGGGTTTTTATTCTTTTTGTCTGGATATTTTGAATATTTTTTGAATTATAAAAAGACGCTCAGCAATCTCATTTTCCGGTTGGTAGTCTTTCGTCGTAATTTTAGCTTCGTCCTTTCGAAGCTAAACATTTTGTCTTGATATTTTGAATGTTTTTTGAATTATAAAAAGACGCTAAGCGATCTCATTTTCCGGTTGGTAGTCTTTCGTCGTATTTTGAAACTTGGTAAAATGATTTTTATCATTGCAAATTTTGTTCGCTAGATATGCCATTCAAGGATGAAAGTCAACTTCAAGTTGACCATAAATAAAAAAATACGGAAGAGTATTTCTCGTCATTTAATTTTTAGTAAATATCTTGATTTATTAAAGTTTTATGTTCCAGCTTTTTCCTTATAGCATCGAGTTGTATGGCAGATATGGATTTACTGCTGAAAAATTTTCATTTTTTTGCTTTAGTTGTGTTTTGTCTATATTTTGTTTGTCCCTAGGAACACAAAATAACCAGGTCAAAAAATTCAGGCTTTATAATCTTGGAATATGCGTCCTATTCAGGCTAAAACTGACAATTAAAGGGAGGACCAAATGCGGAAATTTTAAATTTCAATTGATTTTGGGTGGCTTCACGCTTATGCAGATTGTACTTCAGACGTCGATGACTGTAGTCCATCTCATATTTTCAACGAGACCTTTCGAAGCTAAATTCATGTTTCAAATTCAGCTGAAAACATATGTTTTATGGGTTAAATTTTAATGTTTTGTGAGCTTTTGCAGTATCTAACTGGTTTGTACTCATAAGCTATGTGTTCTGCAATCCAAAACATCAAGAAAAACATAGACAAAAGAAGCAATGTTACGGATTCCGCAACAATTCTTTTTTTGACTTGTTGCGGAATTCGCTCGCAATTCACAAAGTGAAATGTTTGGCCTCGTGATGAAACAATTTGTGTAATCTTTTTGGTATCGTAATTAGAATCTTCTAATATTAGTCAGATAGGTCCAGTATATGACAAATTTGTCGTTTTCAGTACGTAAAATATGCACAAAATAAGGATTGCAGCAAAAATGACATACTTTTTAACATAAAGTCAGGAAAAATATAGCTTCAACAAAAAATGTAGATTTTTCATAAACACTATGGTTTTGATAGCCAAACTTAGTAAAAAAAGAAGCCACACAAACTGTTAATCCGTTACATTGTTACCAAACACTGAAAAACATATTAATCAAAACGCGAAACAATTTTTTTCAGTGAAAATGATAGCCACAAAACTTCCCAGTGACAAGCAAGACAAAAATGCTAGTTGTCAAAGTTTTCATTTGATATTTTAGATGTATGTATTGATTGTTCCAAAGTAAGAAGCTGTCAAAAAAAAAGTTTTTTTTTCAAATCGGGTTATTAAGTAATCAAATCTTATTTTGCCCCTCTGACAAAAAGGTTTGCACAAGAAATTTTATATTCAGGACTAATTACGTAGGGCTTTTTTCAGTTCCCCCTTTCAAAGTCAATTTGAAAAGCTTATTTAACGTTGTCATAATGCAATGAAATTTCGCGTGGTGAACAAATCGACAAATGCGATCAGATTTGTTGTTCATACTTAACAGCGTAACATCACGCATTTAGCCGTAATAACACGTAAAACAAACCTAAAACTCGGTATTTTGAAAGGGAAACTGGAAAAGAGCCTTGCGTAGTTGTAAATTGAATTTTTTTTGTAGGAAAAGACATTAAAAGCGATCAAACTAAACTTTAATTTTTTTCTGCGTTGTAAATTGATTTTCAGCTCTAATATAAACTGCAAATTTGAAAAGGTACGATTAATCACCAACTGAAGGTAGTGCCGCGTTCTTCAAATTTTGTTTGTTCTTTCTTATCATAATTTATATAACACACAACAGACAATAACGGACGGTAATCTTAACTGATCTATTTAAGAATTCCCCCTTTGAAGAAAGGGGGAGATTGTCAAGTAGATTAAATAATAGAACTTCGACCGAGCAAATTTAGAATTTTAGCTGAAAAGCTCTAGCGCTAGCTTAGTGTTTTTATTTAGATGCGTAGGTTTTTCAGTTATAACTTCTATCGAACTTATTTTGTTCACGTTGTGCAACTGTCCCTGGTTGACCAAAAATGCTAGTCATACAATTTTCATAAATGGAAAAACGCTACTCATACACTTTTCATGCAAAAACATAGGAACAGGAAATTTTCATGAAAGGTCTTTGATTAGTGATTTATTATATATGAAAATTGTATGACTAGCATTTTCCCATAATCAAAAATAACGTTTTGTTTGTTAATTTATTTTTCAAAATTTTTGGGAAGCGTTTGTGACCGAACACCAGTAACAAAAACATTAGCTTACTCAAAATTAGAGTCACCAAAGGTTTGATCGACTCGCATTTTCGATGCATTTTGGATTCACATATACAATTACATATACATATACGAATTTTGGAATTACGTGTACAAATCATATACTGAAAGCATCAAATTTTCAAATTTTGGCAATTATTTTTAAAGATGGTTTCTTTCAATATTTGAATTTTTAATTAATCAGTCATTGATTAAGGCATACATAAACATGCCTCACAAAAAATAGGAGCTTTCAGCGCTATTGAAAAAAGTTATCCGGAGAAGCGAAAAATAAACCTCAATTTTGTCTATCCAGGATTACGATATAAACACAAAAAATTAAATTTTGCATGCAAAAAAAAACTTTTTTTGGAAAATGTTTATTTGAGTACAAATTTCGATTTGCGCTCAAAAAGTAAAATAAACAAATTCTTGGGACAATTTCAAGAATACTTTTGTCGCCATTAAAAAATGCTAGTTATACTATTTCCACATAGGGAAATTATATGAGTAGCATTTTTTTTATAAAAAAATTTTCTTTTTTATTTAGTCCGATACCAACTTTTATGCGATAACAAGAAAAAGTTCTTTAAACATTCGATGACACCATTTTAGCAAAATGTATGAAATTTGTATGACTATTGTTGTTTCATAGACTTAGTTTATGGAATTGTATGATTAGCATTTTTGGCCTATTGAGGTCAACCCGGGAAAATGACTTTTTTCGGGGGGGGGGGGGAAAGAGCCATAGCTTCTCACCTGCAACCAGTACTATCAAGACTGCCAGTTGGAACATGAGGGTGTACAGTTCATACACCACCAGATGGATACTGGGCGGAATAACATTGTCGGGTGCCTTGAACCTCCTGTACGTGTCAGGGTCATACATTGCTATGGCTATACTACAGCAGAGGGTCATACATTGCTATGGCTATACTACAGCAGATGTGGGATATTTGATTGCTTTG
>NC_087069.1:46521276-46613890 GCF_963678635.1 Symsagittifera roscoffensis | reverse complement strand
TTCAAGATCGTGTTACAACTTATAAGCTACTACCAAAACACCTCCACTCTAGAATTATGAACGTCCCCATGGCTAGGTCTCTAAATACCTAAAACACGCGAACGCCGTTAAAAACAGGATTGGAAATTGAAGTATATCATTTAAAATACACTCAAGAATTTTAATTCAATACTCACATATTGACACGACTCTAGAATAAAAAAATAGTAAAATTAAAGTAACTCCAGAAGTTTAAGAAAATAACTACTTTAAACTCAACTAGGTTTAGTTTCTGGACCATTGGGCAGCTTCGCTCGTCGACCTACCCAACCACGGTTCTCTTTTGCCCAGCGATGGCACTCTCAAAGAAATTCACGGTGCTCTCTGTCGGCAACAAGGCATCTCTACTCTAATGTGTTATTTCAGCAATATTGCGAATAGCAGTTTTACTCTTGAACAATTTTCTGTCAATATTCTTGCAATTATAACTCGCATCTTCTGATGTCATCGACTTCTCTTTCCAGTTGCTGTGATAAACTTAAGCATGAAATGGCTAGTTCGATATTTCCAAAATAACCATTTCTCCCAAAATCAAGATAAAACTTGAGAATGTGACCGCCTGGCACATTCCATCTCATAAAAAAAACTATTGCAAGGATTGGCCCAAGGAATTAAAACAATAGATACTGATGCATTGACTAATCTATATAAAAATTTAATTGTTTCTTTTTCTTCGTCTTATTCAGACTAAACTTTTCATTTTCGTCTCAAGATGCGACACTTATTTTTTGCTTTTAATCGGCTAAAGATGAGTCTTTTTTTTTCTGTTCACACATTTACTGCAAAATGTCCTACTTTAACCAAAATCCAAAAAGAACGATTATATACGGGTTGCGTAGATGTCATTTTTAGCTAAAATTACCCCAATACCACAGAAATAATGCAGGATTGGGAGAAGATACTGCAGGAAAACCTAATTCCAAATTTAATTTGTAAAGATAATTTTAGCCATGAACTTAGAGACATCGCTTTTTGCCACTAAAAATGGGTGGTCTAAATATCAAGCTACCTTCGGATTAAGATAAATTTTTAGAATAATCGATTAAAACATTTTCAGTTTAATGTATGGGACCCATTAACAGCTATATCTGAGCAAGAAAAAATCCGTTAAAAAATCAAAACACTTAAAACTGAAAAAACAAACCATAAGAGAACTAACAGTTTGAATAACTTGAGTGACAGCAAAAAATATGCATTTGAGCTAGCCTCAGAGGAAGGAGCCTCAAACTTGCTAAACGCACTGCAACTTAACAAATATAATTTCAACCTAATGAAATCCGAATTCTGGGATGGAATTTATCTCAGATATGGATGGAAACCAACCAATATTCCACTCACGTGCGCTAGTGGTCAATCTTTTGACCATATCCACGCCCTTCACATTGCGAAAGAATGATACATCCACATGAGGCATGATGAAATCAGTGATACCTTTGCCAGCTTCATGAGTGATGTTTGCTATGATGTTGAAATCGAGCCAAAACTTCAGTCGTTGCAAGGTGAGAGCTTTGTCAACAATTCAACCACAACTGATGGAGACGTTCGACTAGATGTAAAAGCAAACAGATTATGGGGCTCAAGGTTTAGCCGAACCTTCTTTGATGTCAAAGTCTTCAACCCGCACGCCAAAACTTCACGAAGATAACGGAAAGATGCCTATAAGTACCACGAATCACTAAAAAACTCAAAACACCAACAGATAGTTCTACAGGTCAAACAGCGCAGCTTCTGCCCGCTCATATTTGGCTGCACTGGTGGTGTCGCCCCAGCAGCTGCACGGACAATGCAGCGCTTAGTTGAAAAAAGGCATGAAAACTACTCAGAAACAAGAAAATATATAAGAACTAAGATAAGCTTCGCGCTGCTCAGGAGCGCTAGCTTTTCTATACGGGGATGCAGACTCAATTCATAGACAATCAACTAGTGCTTTTATAGAGGAGGGACGGTTGAAATAAATACCTTTAATGACAACGCATGAAATGCTGACTTGACTTAATTCCTGCAATATTGTTTATTGATGTATTTATTTAATGCTGGTATGGGCACTATCCAGCTTGTGCACGACCGTACCTAACCGGAAAGGCCCCTTTTAAAGAAAGAATATGCGTAGAAAGCTGAAACAGTCATCGAACGTTTTTAAATCAGCGGTTTCTCGTTTCAGCGTGTATTTTCATTTACAGCTGTTTAAAAATCAATCACATTGTTTACACCAGTGGTTTTAAGCCCACGCAGGCCCTATAAGCTGTCACATATGACGATCGGCGAATATCGAATTGCTGCTGTATGTATTCTTAGACCACCTATGGTGCTCTGAAGACAATTTAGCCCTGAGTATTTTACCAAGGGTTTAACAGAAATAGATGAACTGAGTTATTTTTTTTGGACAACCAATTGAGTTACAACAAATAAATGTCAGATGAAGTCTAGAACTGTACCTTATGAAGTACTTTGGTTGTAATTCCATATGCATGAAAAAACTGTTGCTAAGGAGAAAGAAGGTTCCGCAAGAAGTTTTGCTTTCGAATTCTGGCAAACTCATGGCTGAAAGAGTACGAGTTTGCTCAAAGACAAGAAATACCGGTGGAAACGGAGATGCAGCAAATGAATGACAAAAAACGGTTTGTGCCCATGTTGCCGCATGAAAGTCACTTATAGATCGAAGGGGGTTGAATGCGAGAGTTGCCGAAACTGGTATCATCTGAAATGCGGAAATATATCCGATGATGTATACGCATCAATAACCGAGATAGTCTGGTTCTGTGAAAGCTGCTGCCGCGCTAAGAACAAGGAGAGGCATACTCCACAAAGGGCATTGTTCCTCAGGTATGTGGATGACATTGTTAGAGAAGTCAAAGGAGCGCCGAGTTGTTTTCTCGATGCCGTCCAAATCTGCAGTTGAATCTAGAGGAAACTAATTCAGAGTGGAATTTGCCTTTACTGGATTCGAACATGAATGTGTCGCACGATAGGGGTGTAACTTGCATTTGGTATCAAAAACCAACAGACACTGGGACTATACTGAACTAAAGAAGCTGCGCCCCAACTCAGTGTTATTCAAGGCACTGTACACAGGGTTTTTTGGAGTACCTCAAGCTTGGAGCATTTTGATAAGGCCATGGAAAGTAATAAGGCGCAATGGCTGACAAAGTTGTACCCTGAAAATTGGTCCGCAAAGTTGGCGCAGACGCCCTGTGCAAAATCATTGAGGATAAGGGCAAGCCCCTGGATAGTGAGAAGAGTTCGCAAATCCCCAATGCTGATGGTGCAATATAGAGGTAACCATAGCCAAAATTTTGCTAACAGGTTACAAAATTTAACCAACATTCAAATCGTTTTCACCACAAGAAAACTAGAATCATGTTTACCATTACTGAAGTCAGCATTTTTTGATGACCTCAAATCAAGAGTGTTTTATAAACTGTCATGTAATGGATGCACTTCCACCTATGTCGGACAAACTGTTCGACATTTGACCACTAGAATTGAGGAACTACTACTACTCTAACTAATAAAAGACTTTTTTCCTTATATAGGCGGCAGAAATACAAGTATGAGCATTAAGATCTACAGGTTAAACAGCGACAATTGATAAAAAAGTTACATGAGTTTTCAGGGTTGAAATCTGATATCGATAAGTTTTATAAAAAGTTCACGGAGTTTTCTTTTTGCACTGTCAGGTTTCTCCTGGCCAAGGTCAATCCAATATTTTGCTGACACGATGTTGGCATAAGCAGTTGTCCGGATAAAATATGTCACCCATGATGAAGTTTTGCACACTTTCGGAACATCGAACAAAATCCTATGTGCAGCGTGACTGCCAGGCCCAGGAAAATCAAAATTTACCTAATCATCAGCTTTAATATCGTAATTATTTTGTAAAATGTTGCAAAATAAAACAAGATCCGAATAGATAAGCTGATAGCAGATAGGTAAAAATTTAAAAGACACAATAGATATTTTGTGTTCATTTAATCGACAAATCCACTTTATTGCTTTGCGTTGTACATTTTCCAGCGTTCGAAGAGAAGCAATGTTTGGTTGCCATATGCATGAATTAAAAAGAAGAGTACTTCTGACACATGATATACAGAGTTGAAGTTTTGTTATCATTGGAATGTTATATGTGATGCTGGGTTTTAAACTGAAGAAGCAACGCAGATCTTTACCAGATTTTTTTTTAACGTGTTCGGTCCAGGAGAGATTTAATATTCACGTGTTCGGGCCAAGGTCTTTTATAGAAGGTACACGTTCAATAACTAGACTGTTAAGAGTATACTCGTGTGGCGTGTTGCAAATACGACCATTTTCGACAGACCATTGATAAACGTTGTGAATATCACTTTGAAAATTGATCGAAGATGAATTTGAAAGAAGTTTTAAATCATCAGCGAACAAATAGAAATCGAAGAGAGAACTCGCTCTGGCATTTATGAATATTGAAAGTAAAATCTGGCGGAACTCCACTAGGAAGATAGCACGGCGAAGAAAGGACATTGCTAATACATACATGTTGCTTAAGGTGTACAAATTTCTTGTCGAAGCCAAATGTTTCTTGTTTAAAAATCAATCTGTTGTGTGAAACACTGTCGAATGCTTTTTTAAGTCGAAATATGCACACCTAAAATCGTCATTTTAATCGTTAAAATAATAAAGCTTATCAAAATAATCAAGCAGCAGCGTAAACGTACTTCTTCCAGATCGAAAGCCATGTTGACAGTCAGAGAGTTTATGGCAAAATTTTTCATAATTTGTACAAAATTTTTTTATTTTACGAGCGAAACTCTTAATAAGATGCTAATACCACAATAATTTTTGATATCTGCTTTAGATGCCGATTTATGCAGTGGTGTTATATATGCGCTTTTCCAGGAACCGGGCCATGTAAAAGATATTACTATTTGGGTAAACAAAATAAAGGCAAAGGGGGCGATAATACTCGCACTTGTTTTTAAAATTAAAGGAGGAATGTTGTCAGCAGCAGGACTACTCTTTGCAGGTACCTTTAACAATAGTTTTGTAAAATAATTAGTGCGAAACGAAACTCGTTAAGATAAAAATCGCAATTTCAACCATTTGAGGCAGGGGTAAGCTTAAACCAGTTTTCCTGATAAACAGATGATAAAAACTCATTGAACAGTCCTGCTTTAGCCTTGTCATCTGAGGCCTTGGCGTTGCCAAGGTAAACCTCGGGAGGTATAGGCAAAACCCCAGAGAGCTTTTTAAGTAGTTTGAAAGAATCATTAGTGCTAAGAGTATTAAAAGTAGAAACAAGCAAATTTTATCAAGTTCTATAGACTGACTTATATCTTCCTGTAGCGTAAGAAGTTTCATAGATGTTTCGTCCCCAATTTGCACTAACCGACGCTTTTTGGTTTCAATTTGATTTGATATACGCACAGAATGACTTGAAAATAAAAACGGGAGATTTCTACGTTTGTTTCGCTTACGCTGGGTTGAGGCTTGCACTGCCGAAGTTAGGAAGGAGTACCAATTATTATAGAAATCAACGGAATTCACTATATAGTAAGTGCTTAAAAGTGATTCATCGGAACGCATGGTTTCATTGAATATATCTGGATTGAAACTAAATTTCGAAAAAAATTCGATATCAGACCCGGCTGTCATCGTTTTGTCGTGTTGTAAAGATATACACATGGTAATAGGACAATGATCCGAACTGAGTTTTTCAGATAAAACATCAATAGATCTTAATTGAGGCTTAATGCACATAAAAAAGTCTAATATATTCTGGCTGACATAAGTGGGGGATTATACTAACTGAATTCCATTGAAGTGTGCAAAACAATCAAGAATATCTTTAGAATAATTAGAAGCGCCGTGGTATGAACCCCAGCATACGTCAGAGAGAATAAAATCGCTGCGAACAACTATGCATCCTAAGGGACGTTTAGCTAGATAATTATTGGTATACTCTAACATACAATTTTTCAAAGTACTCAGAGGAATACGATAAAAAGGAAGAGACAGGTGGGTTATAAATATTAATGACGAAAGTAATAGGGTCGCTGATAACAACACAAGCGCAAGAGAAATCATAGAGATAATGTGTACTGTTAAAAACAGTGACAGTGATTGAATTTTTGACCAAAACAGCTACACCACCATGTTGACCTTGTTTGCGAGAGCATTCAGAGACAACAATGTAACCACAGGATGGAAGAATGTTCGAATCATCGGAATCAAGCCATTTTTCGAAGAGACAAGGTAAATCAGGCAAATTTATTTTTAACAGCTTAATGCAATCTAATCGTTTGTCCAGGCTAATAATACTACGAATGTTCCGCGAAATTATTGAAATAGAAGGAATTGATAGTCACGTTTCGAGAGGAACCTCCATCTCATTGTGATTCAGCTTTAAATTTCTGATTTTTAGTTCTTCGCGGGGAAAATTTGTTTGTATCATGTCCCAACGTTTCTTTAGTAATCGCTTTTCAATCATTTCTTCATCCTTAGTGAGCGATTTGCAAATGAATACAGGATAGGCGTGATTGCGTAGAAGATGTCCTTTCATCAAGCTTTTTCTGGCTGTCGATGCATTTTTGAAAGTGACTAGTAGTCAGCGGGGTCTAAGTGCATCTTGTTTGAACGGTCCAAATCTTCTCACGCCTGCCAGGCTCTTTATGTCCCATTCAACAATTGTTTCCAATATGGTTTCCAGATGTTTCTCATCATGTTCTATCCTCTTAACCGAGGAGTGCTGACCAGGCTCTGTTTTTAACTCTGGTATAACGTTCAATTTAATTTCCGAATTTCTACTGCTAGAAGAATTAACAGATGGTGGCTCAGTTTTCGGATTGGTAGGCATTGATTTAACGACAGCGTCGCCTTTAAATGACTCGATTATTGCCTTTTCAATGATCGCAGCAATGTTTTCTGTGATTGTATTTATAACTTCATCAACAGAGGGAAGTGACGCCTTTTTTTTTAAACAAATCAGGCAACGAAAGAGCAACAACTTAGCTTTTGTTATCTTGGGGAGAAGATCCACAGGAAGAACGTAGCATCCATCGTGAAACCAGTCGTCCCAGATATCGCATTGAATTCAGTTCTCACCGCCCCCTTTCTTGCACTTAAGACAATGATCTTCGTCGTCTGATGTTGTTGCCTGAGCTCTATCTTCCACAGATCCATTCCTTGTTTTCATTGACATTCCAATCTATTTAAAACGTTTTTCACAACAATTACACACAACATCAACTCACGGTAGACCTAAACCTTCAGCAATTGCAACTTGAGGGCAATAGCGCAGATCTTAGTTGAAAAATTACAGATAGGTCAAACAACTAATCAAAATTGTTAACACCAGAGGCAATACATATCAGGAAAGAGAAAACAGGCTTGTACAACCGCGATGAGTTTGGGAGCAGGGAGTTAGCACCGAAAATTTAGTCCCAAAATATTTGTAGTTTTTTATTTTAAACGTACATGTCTAAATCGAAATTATGACTCAGAAACTTCCAGACAAATTAATTTTAAAATGTTTGAATGATTTTGGAGGTTAAAAGTATTTGCATCTTAAGAGTAATTTAGTAGTATACTGTTATTGGCTAATTTTTTAACATGATGGTTTAGAACCAAAATGAATGTGAATTATTGTAAATAACATGTGTAAATTGATGTCTTATCGTCATTTAGATTAGGTTATTGTATAAATCCTGACGATGCACATAGTTGCGAAAACGTTTGAAAATTTCTTTTTAGCAAAAATCTCTTCGATTTATAATTGCATGGTTTTAGAAGAAATGTATTTAATATTTGATGTCGGTAAATCATTCGGCTCAAGTTGAGATGCTAGTTTGGTGTCGTAAGTGAATAGTTTTTCTTCGAAAATATGCTTACTCCATGGCTCTTTACGAAACTATCATTGAACTTCCATGATAATATAACTCGCTTTTTGTTGGGTTTGTCGGTTGATTGTTTGAATATAAGTTGCATTCTTTAAGTTCTGACCATTGCAAATGAGGAGAAATTTTGTATTCGGGTGTTTCATTTTTTTTTTCAAGCGTGTTTCAAAATCGAGTACCCCGGATAATCATCAGAATGGGTCGAGTGATATCTATCTATCTTTTATTTGTTGTTTCCTTAAATGCGGCCTCACTATCTCGCCATGCTTAAGCTTTTTCAACGTATTATTTTGCGTGTTTAACGAAAGAATTTTTGCACCCTTAATATATATCATATATTGCAATGGTTAGAAATTTTTCTCCCAATTTTCCAGCTTGAATTCAATGTTTTTTTTTCGTCAAATTTGAAATTAGCAACCGTGAAGTGAGATGATCTCAGGGTTACCCTAGGGGTTGCAAATATGAATAGCCAAATCTTTATAGTTTACGTGATACAAAAATTTTAATATTTTTCGAAATATTTTATAAAACTCAGATATATAAATTCCACAAGATTTAAAATTCTTGACCCTGTGCTTGGGTGCTGTCAAAGTAATCTGAGGGGTCGCAAATCTTGCCTCAAACAATGAATGATCACATCTTTTTAGATTGCGAGATATCACGTTGTTAATGATTTTTTTTCAAAAAAATTCAAAGAAATTATATTAAAACTTGACAAAAAATGAAATTGCCAGCCCTGTAGTCAGGTGTTGTCGAGGTACTCTCAGGGGTTGCTCACCTTGCCTCCAAAGCTGATTGCTCAAATGCTTATAGTTTCCCAGATAAGACAAGACGTTTTTTCAATGTTTTTCCAATCCTAACCCTAGAATGAGGTGTTCTCTGAGATAGCTAGACTTGCCTCCAAATTCGATCTCTCAAGTCATCCTAATTTTTGAGATTTGCAGTTTTTTATTCTCGTTCAAGATTTTAAAAAAAATTTAAGATCTTAAATATTTTCCAGGTTCGAAATGTTCAACACTATGGCGAGCAGTTTTCAAGATAATCTCAGGAGGTTTATCTGGACTCCAATTATGACTACTCTCTTAGTTCTTACAGTTTGCTTTCTTAGATATAACGTTTTTATCTTTTTAGAAAATTTTCAGAAGTGTTAATTCTCAAATAAATGTTTTTCAAATATTGAAATTGTCGACCCTTTGGTGGGGTGATGTCAGGTAACTACTAGTGGATGCTTTTATGGTCTCTCATCCTAATATTATCGCTCATTTTTTTTTTCATTGAGCCTACAAATAAGTTAAGAAAAACAAGTCTGATTTTTAGATACTAATTACGCTGGATTATGAATCTCGTTTTTTTTTAATTTGTTGATTTTGCAATTGATTTTGTTTTAATTTTCACAAAAATGAAGTGCTGTTGTATGCCTTTGGTCACATTAGGGCTTCGTTCACGAAGATCTGAAGCCCAGTAGTTTTGAAGATTTGACCATTTTAGCTAAACCTTCTAGTCGAAATTATTTTCATCGTTCAAATTTTGAAATCAGAAACGTCGTTGCGTTCCCCCGTCTTTTCTTACGGTTGCGTTCATTGTGTAGTTTTTCAACCATGTATTTTTTGGAAGTGCAGTTTTCTTGTTCTCTAATCGGTTTGAAACACCTGAGGTGCGTTACACGCTAGTTTTTGTTCACGCCATTTCTTTCATGATTCGAACGTGTCGAGAGAGTAAAGCGTATATTAAGCTTCAAAACACAGTATATTAAGCAGAAGTTTTCAAAAAATCAAATTGTAAAAAAATAATTTGGGAAAAACTTTTTGATTTTTTTTGGAAAAACCTAATTTCCTTTCTCGTTATGATTTCGCAACACTAATTGTAGTTTGCTGAAACCAGTAATTATTTTCCCAAGCGTTGTTTTGTTCTCTATTTCATTTCTGTATAGGTTTTTTTTTAACTATATAGAAAGAAATATGCTGTTTTACAAAGCAATTTGTTCTTTGCAGAAATATTACGCCGACCAAATAGAAGAAGAAGAAGAAAGAACACCTAAATTACTATACAGTAAAAAGCCGAGGCATCAGTATAGCAAAGTGTAAATAATAAAGTTGGTTAAAATTCATTGGTTACATCAAACAAAAACACAACATCAGAAAACAAGCAATAAACAAAACAAAACAAGTTCGGTTACAGTTCAGAAATTGGTTGATTAAAATATATGAAGTTACGGGTACTAAAAAAACATCAGTTTTAAGAATTAAGAACGAGCTGGTATCAAAACTTTACAAACGATTATAGATAGTCCAAACATACAGCGTATATACAGAGTATATACAGATTCTCTTTCAAAAAATGTCTGGAAAATTAAACTAAATTAACACATATAGAACTAGCAAAAACTGAAATCACGCCACGTATTTGTATTTGTGCATATTGGATTGTTTCTCAATTCACTCACGTAAAATTCTTTCAATTTTTTCTTGAATCCTGTTCTCGATTTTTCTAAATTGCGCAAAATTATGGGCAGTGAATTCCATTTTTTAGAAGTCAAATGAAAAAATGATTTTTGTAGAGAAGCGGTTGAACAATGTTTGTCAAAAATATTTTGTTTCGTTCTTTTATTGAGCCTATAATTGGCAGTCGGTAGTCTCAATGTATTTTGAAAAGCCTTCTTTTTGTTTGTAAGATATTGGTATAAGTATGTTATACACTTTAATTCGATTCTTTTCTCGATTCCAATGAACGATTTGCTAATGCGAAGAAGGGAAAAAGATTTAAATTTCAACCTGAAATATGTTCTTTTTAACGCCCAGTTCAACTGTTTCTCTAGAGATAGCATCAAAGTAGCATTAATTTGTTGTAAAAATATTGCTGAATAATCTAAATCTGATAAAACAAGACAATGAAGCAAGGCAATTAATGATAATGTCGGCAGTTGTTGTCCAATTGTATCTATAGTTTTAATTCCTTGTGCCATTTTTTGGAGAATTGTTTTGATTTGAGCATGAAAAGATAAACTTGAATCAAGAATAAGGCCTAAATATTTGCATTCTGATTTTTTGGCTACATAATGCCCATTAATTACTATTGTATCAGTATCTACATTTTTGCTATCATTTTTTTAGTTTTAAATTCCAATTTAGATGCATTCAGATTCAATTGGTTCTCTGCAAAAAATTCCGTTAGATTATTAAGTGATTTTTGCAATCGTTTCAAAGCATCCTCGGAAATTATAGAAGATGAAAAAACCATACAGTCGTCAGCATTTTGAACTAAAGTACAACCTTCATATAATCGCTCTTGTATGTCATTAACATATAAATTGAACAACAACGGACCAAGTACCGTTCCCTGTGGGACACCTCGTTTGATTTCAATCCAGTCTGAAAAGATTCCATTGACGTTTACTCTTTGAATACGTTTGTTTAGGAAGCTAGCAATTAAAGCATTTGCTCCATTTGAAAAACCGAGAGAAAGCATTTTTTCAATTAAAACTTCATGCGAAATAGAATCAAAAGCCTTGGACAGATCTAATAAAGCTGCATGTACGATTTTTTTTGAATTTATTTGATTTCGAATACTTTCTGTCACATAAACAAGAGCATCTTGTGTTGAAATATTTTTGCGAAATCCGAACTGAAATGGTGTCATTATTTGAAAATTGTCAAGATATTCTGTTATTTGGGCATGTAAAATTTTTTCAAAAATTTTAGAAAAAGCACAAGTTATTGATATTGGCCGATAATTTTTTGCATCCATTGGGTCATCTTTTTTAAAACAAGTGGTTACGTGTGCTTTTTTCAGTTCGATCGGGAAAATGTTCTCATCTAAGCAAGTATTTATGACAAAAGTTAAATGTGGAACTATAACTGATTGACCGTCAATGATTGCCCAAGCAGGTACGGTACAAGGTCCGAGAGGTTTTCTAACATTGATTTTTTGAACTATATCAAAGCATTGCTTCACTGTAATGTGTTGAAAATAGAAAGGTGCACATTCAGAGGCAGATTTGTTGTAATTCGGAGGCTTTTTAGCGCCGAAAAATTCGCCTAAGTTCGAAAAAATATAATTTAAATGATTGGCATTTTTTTTGTCTTGGGTTATCATTTCACTGAAGGAATTTCGTAGAACTGTAATTCGATTGTTGCCAGAACATGTACCTCTAACTTGGTTAATATATTTCCATTTTTGTTGGATAGTGCTGAGAAGTGAAAAACAATTTTTTGAGTGATCGAGTTGTTTACTTCTAATCAATTGGCTCATTTGATTACGTAAAAACTGGTACTTTGACCAATTATCGCTTGTGCTTTGACTGCGATATGATTTGAGTGAATTCTGTTTCTTATTCAACAATTGCTGACATTCTGAATCGAACCATTCCGTTTTCAATACATTTTTTGGTTTAAAATTACTAACAATTTTTTTTTCGATAGCAGCATGTTGCTGAAGAGCACTAGAAATTAAATAAATCATCTTCGAGATCATGTTTTGTGCGTCTGTACATTGATATAAGAGATACCAAGGAAGAGCGGAGAGTGTATTGCAAAATTCATTTTTCTGATAATTTTTCTTTTTGAAAGTCGAAATTATCCTCGGTAAACTTTTGCCGCATTTTATGTTCGTCAAAATAAATGAAGCAAAATGGTCGGTTTTATAACGTGTATCAAAACAAAATTCAATGCCGTTTGTTTCATAGTCACTGATAATGTAGTCGATATGAGTTTTTATTGAGGAACTAATTCTGGTCTCATCGTTTGGACAAAAACCTTCAATCCATATGGAATAATTATAGAATCTAAATTTTCTTTTTCTTTGCTATCCAGATAATTTATGTTATAATCACCCAGAAGCGTAATTTTATCAGAAACTGAAAATGCATTATCTATGTTAAGCGTTAATTGTTCCAAAAAATCAATAAAGTTTGATCTGCTTGGATTATAACAAAAATAACTAACATTTTTTCTTTACTGGAAATGTTAAATGTAGATTTGCACTCAACCCACACTGACTCATTGAAATTCCTATAATTGTATTTTCGCCCATATCATCAAGAAATTTTTTCAATTGCATCCGTTTTCTAATAATACTTTGAAAATTCAAATGAACAAATTTAAGATTTGCACAATTTTTTGAGCAGATGCCGTAGACTGTTTCAATGGTTTCAATAGGACCAGGGTTTTTTTTCAACATCCCCACTTTGGGTCAGTAACAACGCAAAAAGGAAAAGATGAGTCAGTATGGTAGCTCTCCGCTCATGTATCCCACATTTCGATGATAATATTTTTTGATGGCAGCTTAGATAGCCCCAGTAAACAATGGTTTTTTCTCTATTTTCCATCTGAGCCTTGGAAATTAGAAAAATTGCCTAAAACAACCAGAATTTAGTATTCAACATAATAAATTAAATAATCGCCAAAGTTTGCTCCAAGAAAAAAATGCGAAACTAGTATTTCCTAAAGAATTTTGCACCGTTTTGGAAAAATTGTATCATTTCTGTCGGATCATTGTTGGGTTTGCTTCATTCTGGGGCGGGTTGTAATCTCACATGTGTTTGCATTAATATCAGAACCTCTAAAAGAATCTCTAAAACTTTGCACCAAAATTTCAACACCCCCATCAGAAGGATGCAAACCATCCGAGCTTAGCGCATCGGTATTTTGACTAAAATTTTTGTTTCACACCAATTTGGTTGTGAAGTTAAATTGGTTGTGAAAAATGGTAGAAGATTAAACAGGATTTTAAGAATTGTATCAATCCTTGCACGAAAATTAAAACATGAAATTTTCAACATAAAACTCAAGGCTCAAGGGTTCCAATTTTTAACTTACTTTTTCATTGAGCAAATTATAATATGTATTAAGATTTCAATCGATTAAATCAAATTGTACTGCTGAATGCGAACTAAGATGTTTAGTTTTTGATACTTGCAAAACGAATCCGAAATTAATTATTTGTACCAATTGAAATAAGCGTAGAATTTTGGATTTGCCTTAATGCGATTACTTTTTACTATATTTTTCTAAATTTTGCGTCACTAATGATATAATGGTTAACATGTACAAGTATGTTGAGACATAGTTGGTTTTTGTATCGTCATTTCCTTTTTTAATGCAGCGCAGCAGGTGTCTCAATTTTATCGATTTAGATCGATGCCGTAAAAATAGGGATTTGAATTAGACTGTTTCATTAATATACACTACTGGTTATTCGTTTCCTCGTTCTTGAGCTCTGAAAATTATTGGTACGTCAAGTTGTTCAAATATAAAAATCTTACCATATAAATATTGGTTTGTGTGCTCACGCAGATGCTTTATGCTATTTTAAAAATTCGTGTTAAACATAAATGGTTTTCAGTGATATATGAAGCATTTTTTATATAGTGTTTTTCCGCGTTGAATTGCTCTCCAAGTCCAGTTATACCGTTGTTAAACTGAATCATATATACCATTGAAATTTTAGTTGTAATTTTCACCAACAATGTTTGGTTTTTGTGAGAGCAGCTTTTCGTCTGATTGACTATCGCCTTATTGAATCTAATTGCTCCTTTAATTAGAATTCTCACATTGATACAAGTGTCTTGTCGATTCTTTCTTGTTCTGACGCGACTTGATTCAAATTTTCAGCTGTGAGGCTTAAATCTATTTGAAAATTTACGATCATCTTGAAAACGTTTATAGTCATTTTGTTGTCTTAATTTGATTTGTTGTTCGGCTGAAAATGCCAAAATTAAAGTTCTTTCAAAGGTACAAGTATGATATTTAGGTCTTGCGAATAAAAATGGGAGTCAGCCAGAAGAAAAAAAGGATAAAAAAGTTTCCAAAATATTAGAAGGATGTTCAATTTTTTCTAAGAAATCTTCAGATTTCATTAAGGGACTCAACTATCATACTTGTACTCATTTGAAGTTCCTTTTCAAAAAGACCTGATGTAATTCCACGTTCTCTAAGTGGTTCGTCGATATCCAGTACCAAATTATTGTCACCCGGACGGTCAACTGAACGTCTTAGTTGTCAGTTTTCGGAACCTTCGCTTGATTTGGCAGATTATGACTTTTATTTTGTGGACGCTTCCAAACAATTGCCCGTAAGTTTTCATTAAACAGTGCAACTAGATACTTTAAACAGTGCAACTAGCCACCACCCCCCCATCCACACACACACACACACACACCTCTCCTTCTTCTGAAAGATCCCAGATTGACGTATGTTTTGATACAATTATAGGTTAAAATATTGAAGATGGGTCCGGGATTTTTTGAACAATTTTGAATGTGTCACTGCAGAAACTTTTTGAAAATTTTTACATATTGCCAAAATTGTTTTAAAATTTAGCGTCAAATTTTGCGACAGAATATTTGCATGTAATATATGTTGGAAAATCGAATCTTGGATCATGTTGAATAAATAGCGATATTTTTTTTGAGAAGCGTTGTCATTTTCCGTTAAAATCGTGTAAAACAGCTAACAATGTTTTACTAGTGCGTGGTATGCGGTTATTAAACATGGTTTTTATTCCAAGAAATTTATTGTTTCAAATGTTTCTGAGCGGCTGTATAAATAATTCATTTAGCCGTTTTGTCCCTTTTCTTGCGGTCACAAATCCCTCAAACATGATTTTAATCCAAATTTCAAATGTTGATTCAAAGTCTAAATCTTA
Organism: Symsagittifera roscoffensis; assembly: GCF_963678635.1. Taxonomy (NCBI): domain Eukaryota; kingdom Metazoa; phylum Xenacoelomorpha; order Acoela; family Convolutidae; genus Symsagittifera; species Symsagittifera roscoffensis. The sequence goes on along the minus strand of NC_087069.1, from coordinate 46,598,345 downwards.
GCTGGAATTGTTTAAAATTCAGGCACGTTGTTTACACCAGTGGTTTGAAGCCTAATGCAGGCCTTATAAGCTGTCAAATCGGAAGCTCGACTGGTATCAAATGGCTGCTGTATCTATTCTTAGACCACCTATGGTGCTCTGCATACAATTTAGCCCCGAATAATTTACCAAGGGTTTCACAGAAATAATTGAACTGAGTAATTTTTGTACGATAATCAATTGAGTTACAACAAATAAACATCAGATGAGGTCTAGACTATCTATATCTAGGCATCTTATTAAGTCGCATAGGTGTGATTCAAGTTGCATGAATAAATAGTTGCCGACGTGATTGAAAAAAGCTCAAGAAGTTTTGCCCTCGAATTGCTTGTGTTGTGATGGAGTTGATTTTCCCAGTTGTCAAAGACACATTGAACGGATACATATGAACCAACTATTTAAGGTACTATTTAAATAAGCGAAACTACTAAGCAAGGCAGTTGCGCAATAACTGAGGTAACAATCAGCTTTTTTCTTTCTCCCCCCCCCCCCCCCCCTCACTTCACATAAGCATCAATATTTTGGTGTCACAAGGGGTTTTATAAGGTTGAGTAAGAAAAGCAAATATGCTTGTCCTGTCTTATAAGTCAGCACGCCATTTTTTATGAATTAAAAGGATAATGTGAGCTAAAAATCACTTTTTAAGTTTAGGAGTGGGGGAGGAAAAAGAGCCTAACAATCATGTAATAGTTGCTTAAAGACTAACAAGAATTATGTTTTTGATGAATTTTCTCACTTTGATTGTTTTTGGGTCGTTTATTCTTTGGCTGATTTTTCCATATTCATCCTCATGATAGCTTTTGTCTTTATTGCTCGTTCTCTTACAATCAATTAAGATGATGATACTATGGCTCTTTCTCGTTACTTCTTTTCAGAAATAATTCCGTCTTATCAAATTTTAAACACCCAAATAACGAAACCCATTAATGGTTGGTGGCTATTCCGTCATTCGTAATCTTAGGCTAATATACAAATGAGCCAATAATTGAATCTACGGCGATCGAATACAGAAGTCCCACAAATGTTGAAAATCGAATTAATGTCTGTGCATTTGCTCGTGCAGTGCAATCTGCCGCTTGTTGTTCTATACTCTTGCATTCTTCAGTTAACACTTTTCCCCTTTTTAACCGGCTTTTTTCCAATCTCCTGTACTTTAAGGTGAAGTTTTTGGGCTCTTTTTCCTTTCCCCCCACCCCACCTGCAAATTTTTACATGTAAATTTGTTGACCACATTGTCCGATTGCTATGAAAATATGCATACAGACTAATAAGGCCATGACAAACATATTTTTTCTTCATACTCAACGTCGTAAAACCACTCGTTACACTAATAGGTTGAAACTGGCGTGAGGTGGGGGGGATGGAAAAAGAGCCAGTTTTTGTATTAAAATGCTACTCAGATAGATTTAAAAAAAATTCAAAAATTTTGTCACTTTTTTTGGGTAGACCAAATTGATTTTCCGAACGCTCGCAGAAGACTATTAAGAGTCGGCGCAGGCAATTTTGAAAGAAAAAACAAGTCAAAAAGGCCTTTTTGGGGAACTTATCGGAAAATTTTTACCAAAAAATTGCGTCATAAAAAAGTGCCAAAGTGAAAAAATCCTTTGGCTGAGCAGGAGGTCGAATCCCTGAAGGGAGGCGTCCTCCCTAAATTCGCCCCTGATTTCCTGCATGAAAATTGCCGTTCGAACTATTGGACTTAAAAAACCTGAAGCGCCTTTCAGCCAATCAGAATCGAGTATTTAACACCGAGCATAGCAGTTTTAAGGGGGGGGGGATTGGGGAGGATGTTACATTGATCCGAACAAGTTTCAGACAACTTGAATGTTGAAACTGAAAAAAAGCCCTGTGGCGCAATCTTTCTCCACGTATTGACCAATATACTGATTGCAGCAATCTTCACTACTCCCCCCCTTTTCTGCTTGGCACCTACAGAATCCGCTTTGATCTTTGTTCGGGTGGGGACATCCATACCAAGAATCGTATTCACGTTCGTGTCGGTGTAGTGTTTCATAAGCAGTATCTTCAGTTAAATTTTCCGAATTTGATTGACCCATTAGTTCTGCCATTGGAGTTTCTGTTGTCGATCGCAATTGAACAGTGCTTTGAATTAACAACTGGTCACGCGAGCAGAAAGGGTGCTCTTTTTCCTTTTCCCCCACCTGCAGTTTTTCTACTAGTAAAGTTACTGTTCACGTTGTCCGATCGTTATGAAAATTGACATGCGAACTAATTAGGCTGGGCCAAACATATTTGGTCTTCATAATTAACCTCGTAAAACCACTCGTTACACCATAAAATTGCTGGTCGTGTGAGGTGGGGGGAAAAGGAAAAAGAGCCAGAAAGAGTAGTACAAGTATTTCGACGCTAAGAATTTCCATTGCTACACTAGTGAACAAAATTAAGCGCAAATTCAGGTTTTTTCTCTGAAATGCCTGTTTTCAAGGATGATTTTTGGACAAATTTCACTGGGAGATCAAGCTAAATTGTTACATAGACCAAAAGCAAATGATCAGAGATGCCCTCTATGAAATAATCAAAGATTGGTTTCAATGACTTAGCAGTTTTTTCCGGGTCTGAAAAAGCCAGTTTTCACCATCTGCACCAAGTTGTTCATAACGCGTGAAATTGATAGAAACGGCTGAGTTTAGTACAGTTGTCACAATGATCAATTCAATAATGTCGCTTAGGAGGTTTCACATCGCATGAACAACATTTCTTCTCCGCTTTTTTGAGAAAGAGTTCACACCGATGAAAAATTTAGAGCAGATGGTGAAAACTGGCTTTTGCAGACCTGAGAAAAACTGGCAAGTCTTTGCAAGCAAATTATGATTATTTCATAGACGGCTGCTTTGATCATTTGCTCTTGGTCTATGTAACAATTTAGCTTGAATTCCCAGTGAAAGTTCTCCAAAATCATCCTGAAAAACAGGCATTTCAGAGAAAAAAACCTGAATTGCGCTTAATTTTGTCCACTAGAGTATAATTAACAAGCATCTGCGTTCAAGCAAAATGATTTTAACAATTATTCAATTCTGAATAGGATTTTTTGAATGACTTTGAAAGATTTTGGATATACCAGAAGTCGCGCTTGACTTTTTGAACAGTTGCTTTGCTTTTTTTAACAAAGAGAATGAATCTAAGTTGAGCGAACGGTTGAGCAAAATTGGCGAAATTTCAGATTCAGAGCTGCCTGATTAGTTAGCTCTAATCTTTCCCATATTAGCCCCTCCCAGAAAACTGTAGCCCTTATTTTAGAAACGTTCTCGCGTACTGACCCATTTGGAATATCGTGGTGTTGTTGGGTATTTTGTTACCTGGGTTCAGGGCAACATGAAGGCCAAAAAAATTGTCTTTGTCGAACATATGTTAGAATTTCTTCGGTAATTAGACCCATTGAGTAATTTAATAGTACCGACATTGCGTCCTTGTATTCTCTCAGTAAATTAGCATCGACCAAGCTACACAAAATCGGTCGTGTTTCGGTAAGAGACTTTAGTTTTTTGAAAAGTCATTCAATGTTTTAATGATCAGAAAGTATATGTCGGTAAGAAGTGTAAAGAGTATCGCCTGAATGCGTATTATTTTATCTTGAAAAGGTAATCGAGACTGTACGTAGTGTCATATTACGAAAGCCACTTTTTTTCAACCCAACTACAATTAAAAGTGCCCATTTAATGATGTTTGTGGTGGCATATAGCATGGGAAATTACATGTTATCTGTCGTATCTGCTATATTGGTGGCTAGTATGTAACAAATATTAAGTGACCATGGCACAGATGCGATGATGTGAGACTATCAATTTCCAGGTTGGGGATTGGACTCCGGTACATACCAAGTTTTAATTTTAGCTTTGGCAACTAAATATCTTCGGTAAATGCTATGCTGGTGGCTAGTTTTTGCACATTTTGAAGCGACCATGGCGTAGATGCAACGATGGGATGCTTGTTTCCCTTTTAAAATTTGTTCTATGTTCTACCTTTTCAGAGCTAACTTTCGTCGTTTTATTGCTAATGTTTGCGAAGTGCAGCTTTGCCTCTATGTCAGTTCAAATTAATATCAACCAGTGTTAGCCGATTTTAGAAACTCAATTGTAAATCTGATGTTAAGCTAGAAAAACGATCACAAATGTATATAAGTTTTTCGTTTCGAACTATTTTTTGCAGTGTTGGTATAGTCGCATTTCTCTTCGGTCAGTAAACAGCGTTCAGTTACCATTGTTGTCCGGACTTTCGAAGAAAACGGAATATTTATGTGTGGCGATTTATTCCTCTGAACATAATCGATCCAAATTGAATTGAGGCTAGCTAATCCGATCGTAATAGATTTGTACGACTCCAATTTTTACACTTGATCTTTGTTACTGTCCAAAATATATAGTTGTTCAATTTTATATTTTTAAGAGTAATGAACGTAGTGAAGACTTTTACCTAGGTCTTGCTCATTTTTTTTTGTTTTTTTTCAGGAAAAGTCTCTAATTACTACAGATGTGCATTCATGCATATTGATGCATTTATGAACGCACTTAGGTGTATATGCAGTTTTTGAGGCCAATTGAAATGCATCTGCTGAAAGTGACCTAAATAGCACTCTCCAAATACGAACTATGAACGTGGGAAGGGTGCAAAAAACGTGAACGTTTTCCAGTTTCGAAAGTGTAATCGAATTTTTAGATTTCCAGCGGAATAAAAACTTTATCTTTCGATCCAGTTGTCTCTAGTTGGTTTCATGTTATCAAAAAAAGCACCAATCATAAATTGTTCTAGAAATTTAAAGAGCTTTAAGGGCATCTATAGTTTTCTTTGAAGTTCGAAAGTTGAGATTTTTTCAAGAAAGTCAGTGTTTTTTATGTTCATTGCGTTCATTTCTCTTTTCCAATCTTCGATTGGTTATGTTTTCCCTTGCGATAAGCAATGGTTTTGCAATCGAGTACTAGACTTTTTTTCCGTAAATGACTTAAGGCACAGAATGGTCAAATGTGTAGGAATGGTAAGTTTCAATGTCAGACATGCTCAATTACTTGAAAATTGAAATGAAACTACCTTCATTTAGGTATTAAATAGGTGTAGTCAGTTTTCAAATAAATTTCTTGAAAATTTTGGTTTTTCCCTGTTTCGTGGTTTTCGGCCTAGTTTCCGTCGATTCAATTCCTGATTTTTGAAATGAAATTTGTTTTATTTGGTGCTGTTTTTCCGTCTTTTTTGTAAAGCATGGATTTTAATTTGAAATTGATTTTTTTACCCTTAATGAAAGTTTGTAACTTGGCACTTTACCAAGCCTGTTTTTAAACTTTTTTTTATATAGTTTTTTTTTTCGATTAAACGGTTTCAGCTTATCTTTTATGGCATAATGAATTTATATTGCGATGTTTTGAGATCAAAAACTCCTGTTCGACAAAATCAGGTTTTATTACACTTGCTAGAGAAAGTATCTTGAAATCGGGAACAAGACTGTTTCCATTAAACAGTTTTCTTGCAGGTTTTAACTTTTGTTGAACTTGTTTTTTTATTGAACCTTCACAACCTCCATGTTTCCTTCCATTTGGCATAGAGTTATGCCTTGGCCGTTGTACCTTAAGGTTCTGGGGTTCGACTCTCGGCCGGACCTTGTTTTTTTCAGCATGTATGCAAATCAAAAAACGTTTTCGGTAGAAATTGAACTATTGGATTTCCGTTATTCAGCTACAATTTTGTCGGCTTAGTTGCCACATCACAAATTTTGTTTGTCCTGTAAGAAATTTTCAGTGCAAGTGCAGCTCTGTAGTTCCAGGGAGGTGGATTTGAAATTTTTAATTTGTTTTTCGTCTCAACAGTTTTCTGCTCAAAGATTGTCGGCTTAGTTGCCACATCGCTGATTTTTCTTTTCTAATGCTCTAGGCAAATTTTTTGTAGTTGAAAGAAAAAAATGTTTTTCATTCTAATCTTAGGTTGAATTTAAAAATTGTTCAGATTTTTCATGAAATCTTTTTTTTTCTGCTCAACTTGTGTCTACTCAAAGATCGCCGGCTTTGTTTCCTCTTCGTAAGTTTTGTTCCGTTGCTAATTTAATTTTCAAATTTCTGGCATATTAGCTTAAAATGAACTTCTATCCAGACATTAAAAATTTTAGTTTATGGTAGAACTGGTTTTTTCGACATTTTGCATTTTCTCGACTAATATTTTGTTCCGACCATTGAAAATGGGGAGGAACTTTCTGTTCGGGTTTGTTTTAGTTTTTTTTGTTCTTCTTTTCCATGCAAAATCAGGTACCACAAATAATTATCGGACTGGGTTGAGTGATATATCATATTAAAACCCTTACAGTCGTGATTTGAACCCCATTAAAAAACTTCGAACATTTTTTCCTCGTGTCGAGAAAACCGGTTTGAAGTTTTTGAAATTCGAGCGAATAAAGCGAGCGAGCAGTCCTTTTTTAATTAATTGAAAGCTTACGAAAGCTTAATTTAAAACGTAAAAACTTAGTTTTTCTTGGGTAACATTGGTTTACTTTGAGTATTTTAACGCTTTTTTGGAATCAAAATTTTCAAAAGTTAAAAGAAATTCAAAAAACTAGAAAGAAATTTGCTTATTTTAGTATGACTGTCGAATATACCCAATCTCCAGTTTTTGTTCAGCTCCTTTCATCACACCACACCGAAAAAAACGACAATAATCCTTCAACCGGCACAGTAACCGGCTTCGGCTCTGTGTTCCAAAAACTATTCGATATGGATTAAGAGGCAGTCGGAACATTCAGGGCTTTGCCCTGATATGCGAGCAATCTTCTTGAAATCTAAAATTAAATTATTAATCTGTGAAAACTACCGGAATAAAAACGGTGAAAACTACCGGAATAAAAACAATTCTGTCTTTATTCTCGTTGATTATGTGTCAATACTTATACTCATTTGAGGAATATGTTCGGAACAAAAAAGATTTGAAAGCCGAACAAACGTCGTGTTACTGCTTTTCGGCTCTTCACCAAAGTTTTCAACCGTTCTTTGAACATTCTCGATTAGCTCAAGCTTTCAAATTGAAAACTATGTATTTGGGGACTATTGATACGGCCCATTTGCTTCGAACAACTATTGGGCTCCTTCCAAAGCGGTTTAAAAGAACTATCATACCACCCGCTTGTTTTGTTATCCGCTTTTGATTCCAAACTTAAACGGATATAATTTTTCTCAACCGGATCAAATTACTCGGATTGGAATCTTTCGAGGTATAACTAGATAACCTAACTTTGCTTATACAAGTTGAATTTTTGTTTAAGAATTCCATACTTGTTTATTTGTTCCAAATTTGAAGGGATTGAAAGTTTCTCAAGAATCTTGTTTGAAAATTACCCGTGAGGTTGTTCAGATTTCAATAGGCGTTTGAATAATTCGTTGTGAAGTTTCTCGATTTGTTGTTAAATGTCTGAAAGGGTTTCAAAGGTTTGCAAGGATTTTAGCCGAAAGAAAAAAGCAAAACGAAGCATTTTGCGGGTCGAATTAATTAAAGTAACCGTATTTTACAATTTGTTTTTGATGTTTCGGTCGGACCACCAGTGGATTTAGGTGGAGACCCCAACCCTCAGGGATTCGAACCCCTGCCGACCCAAATGGTCCCCTATTTTAAGGTATCCATTTTTTGGCTCTGACCATAAAATTTTTAACGCCTTTTGGCCTGTTTTTTTTTCAAAAATTTGCTTGCGGCGCAGAAAGTTTGGTCAAAATGGGGTATTTTTAGTGATTTGGGAGAGCTCAGAAAAGCAATTTGGTCGACCTAAGAAAAAGGTCGACAAAATTTTCGAAATTTTTTGGAAATCTCCCCCCTCGAGAAAATCCTAGATCCGCCCCTGTTTCGGACTTTTTTGTATGACTTTTTTGCATATGCACCATTGAAACATATACGCCATTTTTGGAAATCGTTCTTTTGAATTGCTAGATTTCAATCAAATCGAGTTGAGCATCATTGTGCTATCATACAAAATTATCATTTTAGCAAGTGCCGCTGAAGTGTGCGTTTCATCTTTCAATTGGAAATAAAGGATTCTTTTGATCTGGGAAAATGTTTTCCGGTTAGACTAAGAGTGGCTCTATAAAGATAAAATCGAAAGAAACCATGAAAATAAATCGTCTGAGCAAGCTGATAACTGTTAGGATTTTTTGTATAATTCAAAGAAAAATGATAAAAAAGACGCTGCTGAAAGTTTGAGCATATGAAATGATTGTAAGATCAAGTAATTTTTTTACTAGTGATTAACTCCCTTTTCTAATTATACGACAAGTTCTATGAGAATTTAATTCTGCCTTATTTTAGGAGTGTTTCGACGTTTTGACCGTCGTTTTCATATGTTTTGACCATAAATTTTGTATATCCTAAATGTTCCCTGCTTAATTGACCCGCATACCATCTGCATGGTTGCTTTTACAATAGCATGGCGTATCATCTTTGTTGATTTCATCCGCTTTTGTATTATTTGAGACCTACCTTTGTTGGTTCGCCTTTGATGTTTTATTAGGTTTTTCAGGAGCTTCGAGACCGATTGTTTCCGGCTCTCAAAAGAAGTGAAAAATTTGTCTAACTTCGATCTACTTTCGGTTATGAAATTTTGTGTCTCAATTTTCATTCTTCATTTGGTTTAGTTCTCATTCCTATGAAACTGCTACTTCCAAAATGATCTTTCCCAATTTTTCTAGATTTTTGTCAAAAATGGGCAAATATAAACAATGAATTATGATAAATTTTCTGCCAATTGGAAAACAGTTTCTGTAGAAAAATATCTCGAAAAAAATCGTTTTTTTTTGAAATTTTGTGAAGTTTTTGATTCCCAAAATGCCGCTAGAAAATTTTAAAAACTAACTATACTCGACTAAATGACCTATTGTAAGCCTACCATCCTTATGTTGACAAACCTTATTAACTCGAAGAAAGTAGACCAAAAATATGATATATCACTCGACCCATTCCGATGGTTATTTGTGGTACCCGATTTTGCGTGGAAAACCAAACAAAAAAGAAAAAAACTACAATTCACCCAAATACAAAATTCATCCGCATGTTTCAGAAAGTCGGAACAATTAAAATCATGGATTTATGGTACAAATTTTTTTGCTACCTTGTGTTCCTTGTGGTAAGCTCGTATATTGTGTATATTAACGTAGTTAAGAGTGTACTATATATGATCGGTTAGGAACGTATAGTCTATATGTCACTGATTGGAGTAACTTAATCCCCCAGCAAATAACCGCAGGGTTTATTCTGAGTTACCCTACCTGTATAGTTGGACTTTCCCTTGTCAATTTCACCCTCCTATGTGAAAGAATCTTGTCGTGTTTTAACCCTTAGTTCTACTATCAGTTAGTGAATAAAAGCTTTGGTTTAGTCACCATTTGCTATTATTTTTTTAAACAATTTCGCATTTTTTGTTCTTACCGGAAATCATACCTGGAGAGCGATCCAATTATAATTTAGTGCATCTACTATATAACAAGTTATAAGCTATACAACTGAAACTTATAACGAGGTACTAGTTATAAATAGTTATAATAACTGAGTGAACCCTATCTGTTTTATTTTATTACCAGCGGCGAATGGATCTCAGTGAACTACAGCAGCAATTATATTGGTTGTAAAGTTATATACACTAGACCGTTCAATTGAGCTTGATTTTCCCTTGGTGAAATCTAAAGTAATTGCTCCCTAGTTCAGAATTTCTGAATAAATTCAACAAAGTCCGTTTTTCTGTTTACAAATTGCGAAAGGCTCTCCCTGTAACTTAGGTAGTTGAGCTGTCTTTTATACTTATATCCTAGTTGTGGGTCTTTATTTTAAACAACCCTTACGTACGAAAACTGTTACTATCTGGAAATTGATTTGAAATTAAGGGTAAATTTTGAAAAGGTATTTCAGTTGTAACCGTTGTGCTATATTCCTTAGTTAAATCTCCCTTACCTATAGGATACCGTTAGACTGTAGACCTACCTCTATGACTAATACTTCTATTTCATTTTGCAATTGAACTTTCTGTTGGGGAGCACACCTAAAGAAAAGGAGGACATTTTGAGAAATTACCCTTCCCCATTTTCTCCCGTTTTATAATAAATTTTCCCACTTTGTGCCAATTACTGAAATTGTTATTGTTCTATTTCTTTTCTCGTATAAATTTATAGCCCTCTTTTTTTATTATTAAATTTAAATTAAAATAAATTGTTGCATGAAAAAAGGTGACAATTTTTGACTGAAGATAAAAAGCAAGAAACACTTTTTAGCCACTCCAATATTTAACTCTCTTCCTTGAGAGTGATTTTAAATTAGTTGACCTATTTTCGCCAATCAATCGAAACATTTTGCTTTTCCCTATAATTCCATTCATCTATTGAATTACAAATGTTCCTCTTTTTGTAGTAATTTGACCAAATTTCCGACTCATTTTGTCAGGAAGAATTGAAATAATGAGATAATCCCTAGTTGTTGGGTTAAAAAAAGGTTGTGAACTGAAATAGGCATTATATCACGCCTACTTACTCGTTAAATTACGTCACATTTTTTAGTCTTTTTCCATTAGACTTGTCAGGTTGTCATTACTTATTATTCCGATTTCAATACATTACTCATTTTTCCAGATGTTTTAAACCAAATTTTGTGGTACATTAGCTTATGTAATAAATTCTTAGAACAAATGATGGCGCAAAAATTCTTTTTAAATATTTATACAGCATTTTGGAGATAAAAACATTTTTTTCGGTCGCCTATTTTTATTTCTGCTGTGTGGATTAAAGACAAATAACGTCACAAATTTATTTGATTTATTGAAACACGCGCCATTGAAGCGCCTTACAATCTTAAGTTTCATATATTATTAATCATAGCTTACCGGTATTGTGAACAAATTACTACCAACCGTAACCATACTTCCTATAAAAATCTAGCCTGAATGATTCGATTCCTTGGTGTTATGGCTTGACGTACCGATCTTGTGTGCAAAGAAACTGCATAATTTACTCAAGTATTGCATTATATTGCTAGTTAACATTTTTCATCGTTGACAATTTGAAGATCATCCCACATAATTTTTTATTAGCCACAAAAAAGCTGCCGTTTGTTAAATCTACAATTTTATCTTGAAAAAAAAACAACTAGCATCGTCTGAAAAAAAATTCATTGAACGGTTTATTTTTTGTTCGAGTGATTTTTTTATTGGCGTTTTAAGACCACTTGATTGACAAAAATGAGTCATAGTTTTGCTTCTTATTAACAAATAAGAGCTTATTTTACAGTCAGAAACTCACCATAATCAGTCTTTTTTTAGACTGAAAGACGTGTCTTTAAATAAATCAAGCTTGTAAGACCGTCTGGCTAAAGCACCGCTGTTGAAGTTATTCGTTTTACAAGATCATATTATCAGCTACAATCCAATTAGTTAAAAATTGTGAACACTCGAAACCTTAAAATGTGGTCTTCTAGGTTTTGAAGCAACGAACTTTGTTTAATATCAACATTTAAAGCTGCTCAATTTTAAATTTTCCTATGGTCTAGGACAAGTATCTTATTTATGAATTTGATTATACAGTAAAAAGTCCATTGAACTGACAAGTTGAGTGAACCGTTTTCAGTTAAAAATTTCCTCCCTGTTAAATTTCCCGAACAAATAAAATCGAATTTACTTCTTAGTTTAAAGTAGTTCATCTAAAAGTGGTCATTACATTACGATTGTACTTCGAACAGTTGGTTATTAATAACTGGTTAATTAGAGAGTTCATTCTTTCTTCGTTAAAATGGCGCCTTCAATTTTACTCCGTAAATTTTTCTCTCACTCCAGATCAAATAGCGTTTCCTCTCCCACCCACAATTTCGCCCCAGCAGCGATGCCCCCTCAAAGTCCGCTACCCTCGTTTGACCCCAATTTTGACCCCAAAATCAGAGGTCATCAGTCTCCAAGACTGAACTCACCTGAAAATATCCACCAAGTTCGTCATCATGGAAATGTGAAAACAGCCTCGCTACCATTCGAAGATTTGTCTCAGAAAAGAATTTGCACAGATTTGGATAAGTTGTCACCCGGTGGCGATTATAACTCAGTTTTTGTAAGTGATTGTGATAGATGAAACATGCAAATGAATGGAGTATGTTTGTTTAGCTTGTTTTAATGATTGTAGTAAAAACTCTCGCTTAGATGGATGTAATGTTTTGCAAACTAAGCCTTAAGAAATTTCTCAACCTGAGTTTTTGACTTTTATATTTTCTGGTGAGATTTTAGAAAGTGGATTATATTCATTCACTATTTTGAAAAACGTACGTTATTGTGAGTGTCAATCACTGCGCTGTGACCATTTGGTCTTGTTTTGTTCATTTGCAGAGCCTCCGCTTGGTATTGATTTAATCTTAAGAAAGCAAATTTTGCCATCTTTTTTTAAAAAGCGTTTTTTGTTTCGACCATTTCACGAAATGATAGAACGGAATTTTGGCTTAGGGTGTGTTGTTCAATGAAAGCTAATAGGGATTTATGTTTGGAATCATATTAAATTCCTTTCAGTCATCCTTTCGATTGAAAAAATATGCCTCATTGTTCAGAAATATTGGTCTGCTTTTTTTCCGATTTCAAAATCAAATTCGATTTTAAAATTTTTTTACCTCATTTTTGAATTTTTTTAACCTTTATAAGTGTGGTGGTAAGATTCTGTGCTACTTCCACAGCAATTGGCTAGCCTTGTTTTGTTTGGGTTTTTTTCCAAACAATTTGCGCTTTATAGAAAAACTCGTAGAGGCGTAGTGTGGTATCATATTTGAGTCCTCTTAGTGGTGATTTGCAGCTTGAAAAGATAAACTCAAATATTTGCAGTGTAGAGAATAAACTTAGTTTTTTTCTGGCATTAAGACTGAAATTAACGATTGTTTTTCGATGCCCTCTTGTTCTCAGTAAGTTCAGCAAAAAGGAATTTTTATTTCTGATTTTTACAATGACTGTTTTGGTCTGGAATTTTGTGCTAATGATACAGTAATCAACTTTTTTTGCACAAGCAAACGTTCGTTGTTCCGACTTTCGATACGAAAGTAACGGAATATTTGTGCTCGGGGTGGGTTTTTTTTTTTCTTCAGACAAATTTCGACTTTTTAACTAGCCTTTTTTGACGGAATTTTTTTATATCGTTCAAAAGGTATTGTTGTCTTGAGCTCAACTTTGAAAAGATATTTCACCTGTGATTATTTTTCGTAAAGTTATGGGGGTTTAAAGATTGTAATTTTGGCCAATTTGGGACAATTAACGCGCGATATATTTCGCGCTATTAACGCGTAAGCGGAGAGTTAATCCGTCTTAGAAATCGTTCCAAGTTGGTTAAAAGAAGCTTATTCGCCATAATTGGTTTGTTACAAGGAGCAAAATCTATCCTTTCGTACTTTGTATGGCGTGTGGGGGGATGATTTTCATAAAAAATTTCAAATTTTAGAAAAAAAAAATTTTTCATTTTATTTTTTCTTACATTTGATTTTTTAATGTTATTACTGCTCCATAAACCTTAGAAGGCAGTCGGAACAATCAGGGCTTCGCCCTGATACGAGCAGTCTTGTTTTATTTACTTTCACTTTTTTTTCAACCTGGGCAATTTAATAGACGTGTTGTATGCGATTTATTGTTGACTAGTCTTTGAAGACAGGCGGTGTGACGCTGCTAGAAGGCCAGTATACTCTGCTGCATTAACGTAGTACAGACTCTTTTATAGGTCGTGATGATTTTTCCTTTCGTTTTTTTTTCAGGAAAAGTCTAAAAATTTATTCAGACTCAACTTTAATTTTTCGTGGTTTGTTTTTGATTTCTTTTTAAGTTCTGTTCATTTCCTTCGAAAAGCAGAAGTGTAAGGTAATGAAAACCGTGATTGACTTCTAGTTATCTCTTCTATACAATTAATGTATATGAATTTTGGCAAAAATATCATTTATGATTTTTAGAGTAAAGTTTCATTTCTAAAGCAATCTTAACATGTGTTGAGTTTTTTGTTTTGATATTTGTGAAACTTTTGAAAGCAGTTGGATATCGTTGTTGCAAATTGTTCATCTTTTTTCAATACCAGCTATGTGAAACTTCAGTCGGCACATTTTTTTAAATTAGCTAATACCTGAATTCACATATTTTAAATTCAACAATAAACTGCTAAGTGTTCGTTTTTAATGCATCAATTCGGCAACGTGGAAATAAAGTTTCTGTTTTATTTCAGTCAGCTCAATATGCTTCTTCTACCTCGACGAAACCAGCCCCAAACTTCACCCAAATCCCTCCGACCAATCAGCGATCAGCAAGTGCAAACACGCCCCTCACAGGCGCAGCGTCGAAGCGCAAAAAGTCCTTCTTGCCGAGTTTCAGGGATAGGCTAAACACTGTAACTTCAGGTGAAAAATCATCATCAACAAACAACAACAACAATCACTCAAATGTCAACAACAATCAGAAAAACAGCTCAGGAAACCAACAAGAATCAAATTCAGCCTTGAAACATAATAGTGCTAACAGCTCGAAGCATTTTGCAGAAATTAATCGCCAGCAGCCCAGAGAACCGAGAATAGGTGATATTGTTTATTTCGGCGAGTTGAAGGGAATCATTCGGTACATTGGGACGACTCATTTTGCGCCTCAAAATGCAATCTTTTGTGGCCTTGAACTTTATACGGCTAGTGGGAAAAACGACGGAGCGGTTGAAGGCGTCAGATATTTTCAGTGCCCGTTTAAATTTGGCCTTTTTGTGTCAGTTGACCGAATTAGTTTTACACCGTGCAAAGAGCCAACTAGTCCTTCGAGAAAAAGCTCTCAAAATATTGCAATACCTCAACAAACCAATACGAATGCAGTTGATTTGAAAACCGAAGTTAAGCAAAAAACGAGCTCGTTACGTGATCATACGAGCTATTTTGGAAGTTCGTACGTTAGAAATGATTACCCACATATCGATTGTCAAAATCAAATTGATAGTAAAAGTTTCAGTAATGGAAACTTGGATAAAAATACGACTTCAAATGCTCCAACGGCAATTAATTCACTGAAAGCGGCAAATAGAAATGCTCCGAAAACGCCGCCTTCTTCAAATCGGAAACATTTTTTACCAGTTCATCCACAGTTTCTCAGAACCCAAAGTGTACCGAAATTGCCGACTGGCGATGTTATTAATGCAAATAATGTGCCTTCAACTAGTAATGCGATTTCGCCAATGGCCAGAGAAGGACCGAAAATTTTTGAGTCGAACCAAACCAGTCAAACTGGAGTGAAAAATACTGGTGGAAGTTCTAATGTTGAGCCAGCGAGTGGTATGAGTAAAATTGAAAGGTTAGTAAAAGAAAGATAAAATCTATAAATTGTGAATAGTTTTTTTTCTAAAATAGAGAAGCATGTGTTTTTTTAAAGCATGCAATGTTTATTCATCCGAAAACATTAAAGTTGCGTCGAGAAAATCAAATTCGTCTTCCCAGCTACCCATTTTAACATTTGAAAACATAGGAGCGCCCCGCTTTTTTTTCAATGCCAATTTTTCCTCCCTAATTTAGGAAAATTGTCGAAATGTTTCTTAAGAAATCGTGTCTTAGCAGGCTCTTAAAGTCTGTTTACCATTATAACTCCAAGAACCGCCCCACTGTCAGCCAATTTTTGTCCCAAATACAAAATTTTACTCGGATGTGCTTTAATTTTCTTTCTACTAGCTGGGTTGGCTATCATATGAAAAAGCCAATTGACTTGGAGTGTGCACAATTCTTCTGGACTTAAAACTCCATTAATACCTCAGTTTTCAAACTGCGCATTTGAATATATGATAAGGGTGCTAAAATAACAATAGATGATGATGATGACTGTGTCTTTATATTGTAATTTGTAGGTTCTTGAGACCAAGGAATTCACGTGGGAATGTATCAAAAGTGGGAACAGCAACTGGTGAGGGTGGAGCAATGGGGGGATCTCAGAGGAACAGTTTGACAGAGGTGCAGATGTTGCTCCCCAAGCAGAACATGTCGGATTTGACTCTGCTGATTAGAGACAAACAAATCCAAAATGGAATTCCATCCACGCCGTTGGGTAAGTTGAACTTAATCATGGCAGACTACGGCAAAATGGATGACATCGATCTGCTCCACGGACTACAGTAAAGACAAAAATATTAGAAAAGAAATAGAGCCGGTAACAAATTTTTAATGTTTTTGGAAAACTTGTTTATCATGGTGACGCAACATAATTTTTTCAAGTGTGAATAAACCAGCCAAATTTAAATTTTTGTTGAAATCTTCTGTAATTTTTGTAGATGTAATGTAAGACAGTTGTTACAAAATTCTTTTATAATTACTTGGTATTATGGGCTTGTAAAAAAGGTAGGTAGCTGTTTTATATTTCGACTGGTTTAAATACCACGTTTTTCGCAATGAGCTAATAAGCTCGTGTTTTGGTCCTGTTCATTGTAGTTAAATTGTCACAAGCATGAGAAAAAAAATCGAGGAAAAAATGGTTTCAAAACTCGAATATCCAGTTAGTGTACTTGATGCAATTTTTTTAACCAAAATCTTCAAAATTATTAACAAAAAAATGGCAGATTTGCTGTTTAACACGTGAGATTGCACGCTTATAAATATAAAAGTTTTGATCAATTTCAGGTGATGGCAGCCCAGGCAGTGCCCTCCGCCAAGCCCAGTACCTCTTCACTTGTCCCAGCCCCACCCCTGATATGATACTCGGAGGTGGAAGGGATGGAGGCGTGCAGTTGGAAGTGGCAACTGAGACATATGTGATAGAGAGTGAAGACATGTATTATGGTGGGGGTAATAATAGTCAGACTCTCACGCAGGTGGAACATAGTCCAGGTATGTACCTTCATCCAGATAATACATAAACCAAGTTTCATACCGTAGCCAGTGCATTTACAAGGTTGTCGGATCTCTTTAACTAATTCCCCCCCCCCCATGCGACCTTGTAAAGAGTATCCACCCGTGTAAACAGTTGATGAATTGGTTAATCATGAGAAAACTTTGTACCTATTGTAGCGAATTGCGCCCTTTTGACATGTTTATATGAAGACCAAATAACGTGTGATTCTATTCAATTAGGCACCCAAACAAAAGGTTTTTATTTAGTAGAACCGAGTGCATCAGCCTATATAAACTGAATATTAAAAAAAAACATTCAAAAAAAGAAGGCTTAGTTTTCGTGAGCGAGGTATGAATTTCGAGATGTAATTGTTTGCAAATTTTTGTTATCGAGTTAACTACCCTGAGTTTTTTTTTCCTTTTTTTTCAGTACAACAACAATCAGAAGCAAACTTTGACCAAGAACCAAATCTGTCTTCCAGCAACATATTCGTGAACCGAATCTCCCCGGAGGAAAGTAATTCTGACAAGATGGAGAACTTCCTTGAAACAATCCCTGAAGCCGAAAACTCAATGGCAAACACCTTAGATAGATTGGGCGATCGACAATCGATAAATTCCGAAGAAAGTTGCTGCATACCATCAAGGAGAACATCGCCTGACGGGAGTTGTGACAATTCTTTAAACAACTCAAATTACGCAAGCAGGAATCAGATTCTAGCTCAGCCTATTGTTGTGAAAAGTCAGTTTAGTGATAATTTTAAACTAGGCGCGTTAGATGAAGATTTAAAAGGATCGAAAGACACGCTTTCGGGTGATGAAAATATCGAAGATCGCTGCTCTGAATTGATAAATTTGAATCAGTTAAAGAACGTGGACAAAGTAAAGGTAAAAAACAACAGTGTGAAAACTTGTTTTGAATCAAAATACGATCACGCGTGCAATAATTTCTACAGTCCAAGTCCAGAATTGCCGAGGTCATTGACATCAAGTTGCAATAACCTGTGCGACAACGATGGAGACGTCAGCAATTATGAAAACGAAGAAGAGGAGTTGAATTTCGATGACAACTTGTTAGCTAATCGTTCGGCTGTTTTTTCGTCTAATCAGTCGGAACTTTCGGACGAGGATGAAGAGGATCCGTATTGTTTGTTGAAAGAAGGAGCTAAACGAATGGAACCGGATACCATTTCTGATGGTTTGTTTCTGTTCTTTGTTCATAAAAACATGTATGCTGAAATTGTATGGGATCGGGTTTTATCTATATTATTTATTCTTTTTTGAGCAAAACTCGCTTCGGAAAATTTTTTCTCTAATCTGAAACTTTTGATTTTTCCCAAAAATTTACTCTGCCGATTTTTAAAAAAGTGGTAACTTTTACGCGATTATTTTTAAGTGATTATTTTACCAAAAAGATTATTTTTCTTGAAAACTAACCTCCCAAATCTGAAATTTTGGGTTCAATAGAGGTAATGGGTTGTGGGTAGCTGCCCTGCATCAGTGGCTCTGCCCAATTTTTTCCCAGAAAAGTTATCGTCTTTGGAAAAATCATCTTTGTGACTTTTCGACCGTTTTTAAACTTTTATTTTTTCTCGACAAGTACCCTTGCAAATCTGAGATTTTTGATTAAATCGGAAGAACAGGCTGTGTGAAACTTTTTGACATTTTGGAAAACTACTCAGTGGAATCTGAAGTCAAGGATGTAATCGAGGTAGCAGGTTGCGGGAAGCCTCCGTTTATAAGTGAAATCGCCTTAAAGATTGTGAGAAAAATGTTTTGTTTTTTTTCGGGAAATTTCCAACTTATCAAAATTGTCCTTCTTACGTAGTTCAGACTTTTAGAAGGTCCTGATTTTTTTTGTTTTTTTTTTCAAGAAATGTCATAAAGTTTTTTAAGCTCAAATTTAATTTTCGAACAGCGAAAGTGTAGAGGTCACGAAAAACGTGATCAAAGATGGCATTTAATTTTCAGATTTCCTAGGGAATCAATATATTTTTTGATTGATCCGTTTTCTCGAATTGGTAAATAAAACAAAAAAGTTTCTATCATAAATTGTTCTACAAATTCCAAGAGAGTTAAGGCCATGTATGTTTTTTCTTGGAAAGTTGAGATTTTTTTCAAAACAAGTCATTTTTTTCTGTCTACCTGCGTTTATTGACTTTTTTCCAACTGTCTATTGGCTAAATTTTTTATAGGTTCTGGGAACTCTCCGTGCATAAGATACTGCGCCTCAAAGTTTGTACAAAAAATTATGACTCTGGAAAAATTATAATCTCAAAAAATTCCAATCATATTTTAATAGCAACAACTAAGATTTTGCATGAAGCCCGATTTTTGAAATTACCTATATCATTCCGCATCAGTACAACACACTCAGAAATATTTTAAAAGGTACCTCCCTCCAGCGTTAGCTGGGTCCCAGTAAATTTTAGCGAGGATGTAGTTCCTTTTTGTCTTTCCTAGACAATAAAATAAGATATTAGTTTTACCAAGATATTCCATTTTTCAAGGTTCTGTTCATCAACGGCGTTGCACTCTATAAATTAAACACTGTAAGAGATACTAGTCTGGTAGGCTATTTCGAGTGGAAGCCTAATTCCCGTGGATCTATAAGTGCGTCCTGGTATGATATCCAGTCTGAATTCCTAATCAAGTCTTATGAAGACGACTGTTTTCTGACTTTGAAATAGAGCGACACCGCGTTCTTTCAGTTTTGAATCTCAACTATTCTAATTGGTGACTTACAAAGTCTCGATATAATAAGCAATCAAGGCCGAACATGAATATGGCTTACATGATAACTTGGATATAGCACCAAGATTAAAATTGAATCAGTTTCATAAATATGATACATTTTCCTACCGCAAAACAAATGGCAATCAACCACTTAAAAATTGATTTAGCAATCTGTTTGTAAATTTAAAGAAAAAAGTAATTTTTTCTATTATTTAAAAGCGCATTTATTTTTTGATCATACATTTTTTTCAGTATTGGCGTATATATTAATGTTGAATACCATTTGTCCGCAAGCAAATAGAAGAATCAATTTTTGTAGCTCTAGCATAAAACAGATGTCGATGATAATAGAACAGTGTTTTCTACTTTAAATTTGCGTTAAGCATTCCTTGGTGATTTTGACGAGGATACGAATTTCTAGTGGAAATTTAAGTTTCCTTCATTTCGTGTTTATTATATATCGTCCATTTTGTTATAGATTATCTCAACTCAACAAGGTCGTCACCATTCGGTGCCAACAGCGAGCAAAAGTATTCAAGTTGGTCTTCGAGCCAATTTGTGTCTGAAAAAGAATACGAAATAGTTCAAGACGATATTTATTCGAGCAACGAACTCATTTTGAAACAGCCAAGTTCAGATGAAAACTTAGTTTGCTCACCAACAGAACATGACCAAAATAGTTTTCAAACGCAGTATATTGATGTGCCTTCATTAGATTCGGTTACAAAAGTTCAACAACGTCAAAATGCGGAAAAAGGGAAGGACTGCAAATTTGTCAAAAATTACACCAAGGAAAAGAAGCTCCTTAATAACGAAAGTGCACGTATGGGAATGGCTAATGCTCAAATAGTGGTTTCTAATAAGGAAATAACGGTAAAAAATACAGACAGTGGAATTGAAAAATTTAATAATGGTAGAATCTCGGCTCAGGAAAATATCGATGGTGGTTTTTGTAGTGAAAAACGCGGTACAAATGTACAAGCCAAGCAGTCAAATACAGTTACAAGCAAAGCAAATAATTCAAATAGCAGTAGCTCAAGTAACTCAGCTCAAAACAGCGAACACAGTGGAGTTTCCTCTGCTTTAAAACCGCCATCGTCTTATAACAACGCAAAAATTATTAAAACTACTACTTCAGATTTTCAAAATAAAACTACAAATAATCAAGAAAAATCTTCATCTGCGAGCACAAATTGCATTTCTGCGTCTAACATACCGGTTAAGAATCAAGGATCACCATCGCATCAAAAATTTGGATTTATTCCGAAGGCCCAACTTGCAAATAGAGAGTTACCACCTTTGCCTAAATCAACGAATTTTCAAAATAAATCGAATGTAGAATCGAAGTCGAAAAGAGGTCAAATACTCCCCAAGGAAAATAAAAGCGAACAATTGAATTGTCAAAATAAATCTGAAGAGACTGTTTTAAGCAAAGCATTTGAACTGAACCAGAAATCTGAGAGGAACGATCAACATTACGCTTACATAGCTGAAAATACAGATAAACGATATAGTGAATTAGAGTTGCCTTCGCCGAGCTTAATTTTTGACCAAAGTAATGAGAATTCAAGCAATGAACGCGATTCTGGTCGAAAATTAACGAGTAATTATCATTTATCGGAAGATGAGAAACTCGGAAAAACTCAACTTGAAGATAAAGTCGACGAAAAAGTCGAATCACAAGACGAACTTCAAGATACAGATGATGAAATATTGAGAAATGACCCAGCAATTGTGAGAATACCCAAAAAGAAGTTCAGTTTACCCAGCTTGGGTTTAGAAGGCAATAAACAAAGTGGTCTGAAGTCGCCGTTGTCGATTGCTCCGGTTGATTACATCAGATCCGTTTCAGCCAATCAGGAATCAACAATCTCAGCAACCAATCAGGAAACATTAGCTTCAACTGCCAATCAGAATCAAGAGATCCAGTTAGATGAAGCAATGGTAGTAAATTCTGGAATGTCAAAATCAGGGCAGAAAACATCTGGAGTCGGGGGAGTGAAAAGGTTAGGAGGTGGGGGTAACAGCGCGTTGCCGCCTCCGCTGCCGGCGAGACATCCGAAGTTAGCCAATCCGAAACCTATTGCCGTTGCTTCTTCAAAGTCTGATCAGGTAGGATCAAGAATGTTTGAATTAAGTTTTCGTTTTTAAGAGTAATGAACTTTAGTGAGTACTCTTAGGTAGGTCTTGGTGATTTTTTTTCAGGAAAGTCTTAAAATTTTTTCACGCTCAATGTTGATTTTTCGCGGTGTGACTTGTGATTTCTTTTTAAGTTCAGTGCTTTTCCATTGTTAAAAGGAAGGCAAACTCCACTATCGTACAGCAAAAGTGTAAAGGTCACAAAAAACGTGATCGACTTCTAATTTCGACGATTTTTTTCACAGTTTCCTTGCGTTTATTACTCTTTCAGGTTTCATTTTGAACTAGTCAGTTTTTTTTGATTGTGACTTTTTGGGAGTTTTCGCTTTTCATTAAGTTTACAACTTGTCTTTTGTTTCGAAAATTCACCTATCGACTTATTTAAACTCTTCCAACTGTCAGTTGGCTATGTTTGATTTGCGGTATTGATTTTTCTCCAGAAGCAACAAGTTGTCACAAAAGTTACATCGGCTGCCAACGAACTGGTCAAATCAACAAATGCAGACCTGAAAGCGAGCAAGATTGCTCAGCCAAGAAATCTCAACTCAACTGCAGCACAATCTCAGGGTATTCCCAAACCAGGTAGCAAAGCAGAAGGTGGGAAAAAGAAATCAGTACAGGAAAACAAAAATGGCGGCAAAGGTCAGTCGAACTATTGTCTTGTTACAATTGTTATCGAAAAAAAAAGTTGTTGGCATATCCAATTTTTTTTTATATTATTGAAATTTTTTGAGGATTTTCCCAATTATTACATAGTTGCAATTTATTTTAAAGCTGTTCAGCTTAAATAAGCAAAAAATAACGTATTTTAAAAGTTAGAAAGTTTTGGATCTTGTTAACTACCCCCCCCCCCCCTCTTTTGGACCTTGTTAACTATTCTCCCCCTATGCATGTATTATTTTTGACAACCTGTATAAAATATGCATTTCAAAAATGTCAACAATTATGTGGCCGCCAAAATTGAATTTTGAAAATCGAAATAGGGGGGAGGAGGTAATAGTTAACAAGATCCAAAAAAAATTTTAATTAATTTTTTTTTCGTGAATCGATATCTTTTTCTACTTGATGAAGTATTCAATTCCCTTTACTGTTCAGACACTTCCCAGCTCCCTACGAAAATCCAAAGCGGCAAACCAATTCCTAACAAGAAAGAATCCCTCAATGTTGACTCATCAGAAGAAGTTGGCGTGAACAAACCAGAAAACCTCTCCATACTTGACCTTGAATCCATTCAGAAGAGTCCCAGTTTGTCCTCCTGTAAGTAAATTGGGTCTTGATTAGTTTGAGAGAGCTCGTAAAAGTGCTAGGAGGTTGTTATGGGAAAAACA
Organism: Symsagittifera roscoffensis; assembly: GCF_963678635.1. Taxonomy (NCBI): domain Eukaryota; kingdom Metazoa; phylum Xenacoelomorpha; order Acoela; family Convolutidae; genus Symsagittifera; species Symsagittifera roscoffensis. The sequence goes on along the minus strand of NC_087069.1, from coordinate 46,575,306 downwards.
TCAATTACCCCAAAAAAATCAGTCAAAACTTTTGAATAATTTTACCCCCCCCCCCCATCAGAAAATCTTAGATCCAACCCTGCTTGTGTATTATGCATGTCAGTTTTTACCACATAAATCAATTTTCGTTCAAGCAGTTTGAATATTATCTAGTGCAGTGTTCAACAAAGCTGCACTAATGCACTAGTAACTCGATGCAAATTAGGGACTTATGCTCAAGTAATTATTGCCATCTTAAAACTATGCACTAGATAATACTTGTTCTGTTAACACATAGTTTTTGATCAGGATCTATTGCAATCTGATATGTTCTAGTATCGAGCATCAAAAGCACAGATCGGTCAGTGTCCAGCGCAGTTTCAGCAAACAGCAGGAAAGCGGCACCTCCAAAATCATCCAAGTCAATCATCCCAACCGCAACAGGTAAGTTCTAGGTCTTCGTTCAGATCCTTTCATCACCACTGACAACAATAACACCATTTGAAAAAAAAATAACGTATTTTTATCACCGTGATCGGAACTTTCTGTGCTAATTGAATTGCTTGAAATGAGGAAATTTCTGTTCCTTTTTTGCAAAGGTATCCATGCTTACTCTGAAATTTCGATCATTTGCCAAATCCAAGCTCACTTCTGAAAACGCAATTAGTGTTTAAAAGAACGAAAAATTTATTTCTTCAAGGCGTAAAGAAAGGACACTGAAGAACTTGTCTCAAAATTGTTTATGAAAGGAGAGGATAGACAACGGGCAACAGGGATTCAAGCACCTAAGTTATCAACACATTGACAATAAAAGCTTGAAAAAGGACGCCAATATTCTGTTCATTTGGGTGTTTGGTTTTGCTAATTTCTATTGATTTTTTTAGGTGGAAACGAAAACGACGTAAAGAAGTTAGCAGCTCCTATAGCCTTAGCCGCCAGACCTCTTGCAGTTCCCGATTCGCCTGTGATGTCTAGAAAGAAAAAGGCTCCAATTGGACAGTCGAAACTCGCTGGGACTCCGAACCAGAAGCAACAAGGTGTCCAGAGGAGAAATAAGGAAGCACGTTCAAAAGGTATGTGGCAACAATAACCTTCCTATAGAAACGGTTTTGTCGAATTGGAACTAAAAGTTATGGAAGAAATTCTCTAAACGATATTAGCGAACGAGTTTGTCACGACAAGAGTCTATCAGGAACCCTGTTCCCTTTTGTCTGATAAACCTTGATTGGATCAAATATAGAAGTTATTGAGAAATTGCATATCTAAAGGGCTATAAATTTCAGCCTTTTCCCTCTAATGTCTCCTCTCTCCCGCAGATTTGAAGTTAAAATTTGTACAAACCATTTTATATGGGCATAATGCAATGAAATTTTTCATTTTGAACAAACTAACTAATGCTTCTTACTTTACATCATTGTTACATCAAGCAATTAGCCACAACAACAAACACTCAAAACAAAAATGAAAATAGAAATTTTGAAATATGATCGAAATTGGAATAGAGCTAAAAGGTCTCAATCTCTTTTAGAAGAGACAGAACTGCAGCAAAAAGAGACTGAAGTGTCTCGTCTGTCCCTTCAGCTGGAGGAGAAGTGTGAACAACTGAGAAGATCCACATTGGCACTGGAGACTTCCAACCAGGCTGTGGATGTGTTCTCAGTCCTCATCCAGCACATGACTCAATCGGTCAGTGGAAGCCAAATGATCTCTGTTGGTATTCAAGTAGCCGTAAGATGATTGAATATAATTACAAAATAAATTCCATTTAAATATATGTAATAAAATGACGATTTTTATAAAAACCAGTTAAGTATTCATTCGCAATACTTGACTCAATCGCCCAGTAGATACTTTTGACCGAATCCAAAAAGGATGGCTTTAATGCTCTGTGAAAAATAAATGCTCATGCCTGGGGTGCATTTGAGCAAATTGATTTTTAAAAAACACGCCAAATTTTAGATGGATGCCTTCTCTGTGCCTGAACTGAAGAGAGAACTTGCCAATCTACATGCAGCCTTGGAACAATCTACTGACTCAATTGGTTAGTTCATACTCTTGTTTTTTTTATTTAAGCGAGATTGCGAGCCAATTGTTATGTTCAGTTTTTTTTTCAACCAAAGTAGCTTATTTCAGTGCTAAGCTTTTGTGCTAAGTAATGTTTTTAATATATAGGGAATATCTTATTATCTTTTGATGATATGAACCCTCTGAGCTTGAATGAAAAAGATATCTACCTCAGATTTTCCGTAAAGTTTGGAGGTTTGAAAAGTAGCGTTTTGTCAATTTGCTGGAGTAAATGTTGCGCAATTTTTTGCACTTTATATTTGACGCGCTCAAGTATTTTTGAGCGCTGCGGTTCAATTCAGATTTCAAAACGCTCAAATAATCATTCCAATCTAATTTGCGGCAAACTATGTGTTGCTGACAAGTTTCCTACCCGAATCATTTTTTCTAGTTCTTGTTCCGACTTTCGTAGCGAAAGTAATGGAATATTTGTGCTCGGGGTGGTTTGTTTTCTTTTCTTTAGACAAACTTCGACTTCTCTAGCCATTTTTGACGGATTTTTTAATATCATTAAAAAGGTATTGTTGTCCTGAGCTTAAATTTGAAAAGATATTTCACCTGTGATCATTTTTCGTAAAGTTATGAGGGCTTAAAGATTTTCACAAAAAATCTTAAATTAAAAAAAAATTCATTTTATTTTATTACATTTAATTTTTTCATGTTATAACTGCTCTATACATCTAAAAGGCAGTCGGAACATTCAGGGCTTCGCTCTGATACGAGCAGTCTTGTTTCTTTTTAAAACTGATTGTTTTTCTTGCAACCTTTGCCTTTTTAGAGCCATTTTTTTTCTTTTGCTTGCGTTTGCCACGTGAAGTTTCGCATCTGTGTGCTGTTTTTAAGTGTCAATGAACGGATATAGTTTTTCGGAGTAATGAACACAGTGAAGATTTTTCGCTGCTTAATTTTCGATTTCTTTTAAGTTCACTTTATTTCCTTTATTAAAGGAAGGCAAACTCCACTACCGAACAGAAAAATGTAAATGTCACTGAAAACGTGATCGACTTCTAATTTCGAAAATGGAAGTTAATTATCAGATAGTCCAGGCTAAATATACATTTTACTTATTGTTCCAGTTTTCTCAAGCTGGCTTATTTTTTATCAAAAAAGTACCAAGCATAAATTTATCTTGAAATTCAAAGAGCTTGAATGGTATAAATTTTTTTTCTGATTCCTTGCGTTCATTTCTTAAGTGTAATTTTCAGTTGGCTATGTTTGTACTTGAGTCGAACTTTTGATCTATATGTTGAAACATTATGCAGAAGCTGACACTTTTTTGGTCCGGAATTTTATGGATTTTGAAACCTAACCCAGCAAGCTTAGCTGCCCAGTTTGTTCTATAGAACGATTTGACTTAAAACTGAAGACTGAATTTTCAGCACAAAAATGGACAAAACAAAATTGATTTATTGAAAATCTCTAATAAATCTTGCTCAAATTCTGTCGTAGTAAGTTTTTGTTTTTGATAGCATGTAGCAATAGCATATTTATTGGCTGAAAGTTGCTGAGGTTTATAATATAGCTAGTTTGTCATTCGAAGGTTTCAATTCTACCCTCTGAAATTTCAGCCTGATATATTTCGCCAAATTGAACTCTGGTAGATAAACTCTTTAAATTGACCGCATAAACAGCTATATACAGAAGATGAAATCTATTGCAAAATGTTTCGGTATTAATTCAAAGAAGCAAGATAAGCAAGATACTTCATTTGATCATCATAACAGTAAGTTTTGCTGTATAAAAACAACGATAATTATTTGGTTGATTGACGCAAATTTTTGTTTTTTACATTAAGAAAAGTTTTGAAAGACAGCTAAAAATTAGTTGTCCACATGGGATAGCAATGCTTAATTAGCTGCTCATTAGTTGACGGATAACTTCTATTTTGCCTCTGATTTGACCTATACTTGCTAATTTTAATTTTTTTCCTAGGCTTGTAAGTTTTGCTTCACCTGTCAGTAACGAGCACAGTTTATAGTGAGCTTAGAAATTTCGAATGATAAGTGGAGACATTTGTCACCTTATCAATTTTGAGAACATTTTCAAAATATCCATCACATTAATCTTGTAATTTTTTCGATTATCTGTTTTGACATTGTCGAAATAATTCCTTTCATGTTTTGGTAGTTGTTCATGGGTTGAACGCAGTGATACCTATTTGAAAATCATAAAAATTTAAATTATTCAAAAAATATTACAAAAATTGTTGGCGTGAGTTTTAAGTTAAACTATTTATTTTTTCTACGAAGTTGCTGGTCTATCGTAATTGTACAAGTTTAATTGCACCAACTGTACTTTGAGGTCCATTTGATTCGACTCATTTCTGTTTTGTAGATGCTGCGAACAATGAGATCAAACAACTGAAGGTGCAACATGTGTCTAAAGTGGATGAGATTGTCACAGAACACAACAGGAAGATCGAAACTGTGAAGAACCAACTGCAGCTGGAGTTTGATGACCTAGCAGAAGAGTGTAAGTTCAGCTCGCAACATTTTCGTGTAAAAGAAGAAGGGGCAGATCGTAGATATGTCATTTTCTCGGGGGGGGGGGAGGGGGTAGAGGGGGAGGGGCGGTCTTTCGAAAAGTTTTTGATTGTTCAAGCATGATATTTGGGCATTTTCCAACCCCCCTATACTTCCCGCCTGCTTTCGCAAATCTTTTCGCTCTTGGGGTATATCTTGAATCAGTTCATTGCTAATTTAAGGTGGCCTGGTTAATATTTTTTTAGACCTCGATAATATTGACGAAGTTTCACTACAAATAATTTGGATTTTTAAAATATTTTTAAGTACAATTGTGAGTGAAGTTATTAGAAAACTTTAAAACATTTAAGTTCAGGCACGGTTTACAATTTGTCCTTCTTGGGTGGGGAGGGGCGTGTCACCCTTTTCGCCGAAGCCGTTTGCACCTTGCGGAGGCTTCAGATAGCGTAATTGTCAAGCTTTGATCTGACAACTGTTATTTTTGAGACTCAAAATCTTTTATAAAAATTGCGTATGGCCAATCTTAGTAAAATTAATGTAATTAACTAAATGTAAAACTAATAAGCGTGATAGTAAAATTAATGGGATCAACATAAACACTACAAAAACGAATGAATACTATTTCACTCCCATTCATTGTTTTTTTGGTTAAATTGAGTTATGGTTTTTTTCCAGTGCGCAGCTCTCACGAAGAAGACAAGGACTTCCTCATAACAGAACAGGAATTGCAACTATCCCAGCTGAAAGAATCCCACCAATCAGAGTTGGAGGAGATAGTAGCCAATCAGGAGGCAGTGATTGAGCAGTTGGAACAGCAGCACAAGAGTGAATTGAATTTGTTGAATGATCAGTATACGGAGGATATTACGAGTACACAGTTGATATCGTCACAGACTATTCAGAAACTCAGGGTAAACCTAGTTCATAATGATGTCTAGAATCGGCTAATCAGTTTCTTTTTCAGTTAATTGAAAGTAATTTTTCGAAGGCATCAGTTTTAAGTGTTAAAAAACGAAGTGAATGTTCATTTTTTGGTCGTTCTCTCGCTTGTTTACTCGTTCTACATGATAATTCAGCATCAGAATAATATGTAGCAAAAAGTTGAAACGGACAGATATAATTTAAAAGAGCAATCTGCAAGTTTTGAGCAATTTTTGCATGCAAATTTGAAGTTCTGGGTGATCTTTAGTTATACTTGTCTGAATAATTACCTTGTGTTTTTTTTTCCTGAAAAATTAGTTTTTGCTTTCAAAAATTGTCAGAAGTAGGCCAATTGCTTTTTATTCATTTTGTCTGTTTCAAATTTTTGCAACTCACTATAAAAATGACTTTGTTGCTTAAAATTACTGCATAATAACTTATGAATGAATAATGCATCGGATGGATCATGTTAACTATTCCCCCCCCCCCCTATTGCAATAGGGGTGGGAAATAGTTAACAAGGTTTGGATGAAATTTATTGAAATAACGTCAACCAATAGGAATGCGAATTGAAATGACGTCAACCAATAGGAATGCGACAGAACACATTTCTGAAAAATACAAAACCAATCCAGCTGAGCATAAATGAAATGTGTTTTTATAGGAGGGAAATTCTTTACAAGGTACCATAGGGGAGGGAAATAGTTAACATGATCCCATCGGTTTTGTTTCGATTAATTCAAGTAGGGTTTGTTTGCTTGCAGGATCAGATCAGTGAGCTTGAGGAGAGGAATGGGGGGTTGAGTAGGAAAGTGCGGGAACTGGAGAGATACATTGAACTGAAGACAACAGGAAAAGGAGAGTCGTGGAAGAAGGGATTCTTTGAGGTAAGTAAGCCCATAGCCAACAAAAAAATATATAAACAAGGATAGCAGGCTACTGCAAGTAACACAGAATGTTCCGACGATAGTCTTAAAAAACACAATTCTTTTTTCCAAATTAGATTTTTTTTGGCGTGGTGTGATAAAAGGATCTGAACGAAAAACTAGAGCTCAGGCATAATCGACAGTCATAGTAAAATAAGCAACTTGGAAAACAATTTTTATAGAAAAGTGACTAGAAAAGCAAAAAAAAAACAAAATTTGTTTCATATTTTTTTTCTGCAGTTTTTTGAATTTTTGATTCTAAAAAGGCGCAAAAAAACTAGACTTTGCTGCGTCAAATTTGCTGCTTCGAAATGGCAATGAGATATTTTGTTGCAACTTTGATATTTAGTTGCACCTTTAGAGCTTATTGATAGTATGGGCTTTTACATTCGAATAGTTATAAGTTTACACAGTTGATGCACTTTTAATTCATCAAGAGAACCGAAGAAAGCTATTGGTTTCAAACAACGTAACTATAATAAAATCTCGATTTCAGAAGTTTTCTAACTCAATATATCATAATTTTGGAATGCATATTTTATACATAATGTAGATATATGATTTGCGATTTTTTACATGCAAAATTGTATCTTTTTGTATTTGATGCTACTTTTGCTGCATCGAATTGGCAATTTATTAGCATATGTAGCTGCATTATTGGTTGCTAGTTTTTGTCCGTGCCTGAATGGTTAGTGCGTGAAACTCAAATTTGCTAGGTCGCAGATTTTTTGCTAGTTCGAGTTTTTGCTAAGCCTCGAGCTTTTGCAAATTCGAGGCTTATTTCTATTTTTTCTTCTGTCTTTTGATAAAGCTGCTTTTTGGTCGTGTTCTCGTAAGTGTTTGCAAAGCGAAGCTTCGCTTCTGTGTTTAAACTTTTAAGCCCTTAAAATAAGCAATTGTAGGCCTGCTCGCTCGCTTTATTCGTTCTAATTAAGACGAAAAATCAAAAATTTCAAACGGTTTTTCTCGACTCTGGAATTTTCTCAAAATCTTTTAATATCGTTCGAATTAAGGCTGAAAGGGCTTTTATATGATTATCACTCAAATCTATTCGACGATTATTTGTGGCAGCTGATTTTGCATGGAAAACAATAAAAACTAAAATATACCCGAATACAAAGTTCCTCCCAGTTTTTCAAATGGTCGGAATAACAAAATAAAAAAAAAAGAATTTATCGACGGATGCAGCGTCAGATTTAATTTCCACTACTCTAGAAAGAGTCCGCAAGAACTAATAGGGGAAAGGTAGATTTTTTGCAGGAATTTTCATTAAGAGTCAATGAACATAGTAAAGACTCCTATATAGATCTTGATAATTTTTTTCAGGAAACGCACTTTAAATTTGTTCACGCTCAAGTTCAATTATTTGCGGTTTGACTTTTTATTTCTTGTTAAGTTCAGTTCATTTTTTTGTTAAAAGGAAGGAAGGCAAACTGTAGTTTTGCTTTCAAAGTCGTTTTCACGTTTTTTTTTTTTCAGCCACAATTGTTTTACTCAACAACGCATACAGCTTTTCAAATTCAGCTGTAAAACTTTCATTTGTTTTGAAATTTATCCTCTGTTTTCAGTAAAAATTGTTTTAGGATGTCTGCAAACAAGTCGTCCATGTTTTTTTTGGTCAGAAAATCTTGATTCCACAACGCATTCAGGTGTTCAATTTGCGCTGAAATAATTTTGTATTGAAAATATCATCCGTGTGTACGCATTCAGGTTTTCAGTTTGCGCTAAAAATGTTTTGAAAATTATTCTCCGTGTGATTTGTGTAGCCGGAGGCGGATGGCCGGGAGCGGGCCAAGAGTGTTCCGGATCAGCCGGTGAGTGCAGAGTGGATGCCGGAGGAGTTGCAGTCTCTGCGGTGCGTGCTGGAGATGAGAGACGAAGAGATTCATCGACTCCGAAGGGAGATGAATGATGCCAATGCACTGGTGAGTTGAACATGTAATTACATGTTGAGTCACACCGAGAAAGGCACATGACTCGGAATCTGGAGGTCTGTGGTTCGAATTTCGGAGTTGGCTGGTTCTATTTACTTATGAAATCATATTTTCTTTAAATATGTTATTTGGACTTTCTTTTAACGCTTGCGATTAGCAAAGCGTTATCAAATCGAAAACAGGAGGGACACGTCAGCAGTTCTCTGTGATGAGCGGTACAGCTCGTATGTTGACCTTTTCTCTCGTGGATGAATGGTCTTAAAAGAATTATCTCCGAATCTTTAATTATTCCCTCCTTTTTGCAAAAGTGGGGAGATTCTTTACTGGGTGGGTACACTATTCACTTTTGCTTAACAGTTGAATTAGTTCTGTACAGGGGTGGCAATTCCTTGCTAGGTACTAAGCTTGCTAGGCGCAAACTAAGAAATTTTTACAAATCCCTCCATGTTTCAATTTTCCATCATTTTCTCGATTGTTTTACGTGTTAACTCAAATGTAGGTGGGAAGGTGGAAGAGAGCCAAATTTTCATTTAAATTACCGCACTTTTTACATCCTTTTCTGTGTTCTAGCGTGAAACCTTAATGCAGAAGGAGGAAGAATTGAGTAGCTGCAGACTACATGTGGAGAGTCTCCAAGCATCGCTGCAGATGAAGAGCGACATGGAAAAGTGAGCATATTTACTTCGTTTGCGATATTGAGATCGCTGGTTCGAGTCTCGACCTGGTCACTTTTTAGTAGAAGAGGTTCATTGTATACATGCATTTTGGTTTGGTCTTGCCTTAAATTAAAAATTGATCTATTTATTGTGTAGATTAGATCATAAGGTTATTCAGCATTTTTGATGTGGTTTTTAGGTAATAGGTTCCTGAAGCAAATAGTTTCATATTTCCTAATTAAACTAGCGATCTCGAGAGCGGCGTTTATTAGTACGAACTTTCTTTTTTTGGTAATCTAACTCGCAAATAAGAGTGTTCACTTATTATTTGGTGGCACTTTTGCTATAATCACGATCCGTAGCATTGGAAATTTCATAGCATCTGTTCTCTGCTTTCTTTGTCGCCAGCATTTCTTATTAATTAAGCGTCCATAGCTGAGTGGTTAAGGCGTGAGACTCAAAATATCTAGGTCGCAGATCGTATCCGTGACATAGCCGAATTTTTACTAGTTCGAGGCTCATTTCTATTTTTTCTTATAGCACTTTATAGAGCTGCTTTTTGTAGTGTTCTCGCTAGTTTTTGCGAAGCAAAGCTTCGCCTCTGTGTTGAATACTTGTTTCGAATTCACCAAAAGCTTGTTCTTGCTTCTCTAATTTTCAATCGCGATTTCTATTTATTTATCAGTTTCAATGGACTATCATCAATGCTTAAAGAATCGATCAATCGCCAAATACAAAAATTAGTTTATTGTCGACAAAATTGTTCTTTACAACCTTTAAAATGATTTGTTTCAGAGAATTAAGATTCAAATGCAACGAACAATCTCTCAAATTAATCGAAGGCAGAAAAGAACGCAAGAAACTGTCAACTGAAAACGAGAAACTGTCTTACCAAATGAGGGACATGGAGACTATGGTCCACTCTTTCCTAGAAAGAGAAAAAGGTGATGGCCAAGATGACAGTTGTGGCTTTTCGGCTAGTTACACTTCTTCTTCAGAACACCACAAGACGTCTAGTTTGCCATCAGAAGTATCGACCAGCCGACCGTTGTCCTTAGCAGTAAAGTAAGTCCACGAGTTCATTTGATTTCATTTTTTTCTTAGACAAAATTCATCAAATAGTGTCATTTTTTTCAATTGGTACGAATCTAATGTTGAATAGAGATGTTTCACAATTTCTTTCAGTCTTAGCAAAATTGACTAAATGCTGTTTTTTCAAAAGTTGCAAAAAAAAGATAACGACGGAAATAGTTTTTTTAAATTGAATAAAGAGGCAATGTTTTCTCTCGCTGCTGTAATTGTTGTAGTCTTCATGTTTTAAATGGAGTTTTTCGCTTTTCAGTAAATTGAATCAGACGTTTAATGGCCCAATTTCTACTCATCGGGAAACAGAAAGAAGTCTTTCTTTTTCGCCTCAACTTGAAAGCTGCGAAAGCCGATCGCCAAACGAATCATCACTGAACGTAACTGAAATTAGCTCGGCTAATTCCGAATTCAATTCTCTCGATCGATTAGGAGAGAATAAAAGTTCCTCGAGCAGCTGTAGCGAAAAGGACTCGCAATGCGGAGACAAAAGGAAACCTAGAAAACAGAAATCATTAGCTTTTACAGTTCCTTTCTAGCTGTGAATAAAAACTTGAAAAATGACTCAAAACTTTTTTTTATTGTTGACATTGTCCTGTTACACTAATTTTTAATCCTATTTAACTGAATTTCAAGTAGTTTTACGAAAGATACCTGATTATAGAAGAAAATCAGAACCTAACTTTTAACGTTAACTTCAGATGGTTGGAAGCATTGGTGCTAATCTTGAAATAGTCCATATTTTGATTTTAATTCAAAATTTTCATTGTCCGACTTGATTTATTAAATCGAATAAATATTCAGTTGAATTCAATTTTGCAGATATTGTTTTTTTAGTGCACATAGTCATACCCGTGGAGCGTAGTGACATTTTGCGATATCTATTTTTTTTATGACACAAGTCGAAAATAAGATGCTCATTTATTTGGTGACACTTAGCAGCAATTACAATGTATCTGATTTAATTCAGCTGCATAACTTAATATATTTTTATTTGGTTCAATGGTGGATAGTGTTTTTTCCAACTGTTTGTTGGCTGTGTTATTGTTCCGACTTTCGAAGAAAATGGAATAATTATGCTCGGTGTGGTTTTTTAATTCAGTCAATTTTCACCGATCGAAATAATAAATTTCAACAATTTTTTTTTCTATACCCCATTGAAAATATCAACTTCTTGAGTTCAAATGTAAAAAGATATTTCACCGATAATTTTTTGTATAGTTCTGAGGGTTTGAAAGTTGCCAAATTTGCCATGTTTTGGACTAAATTATGTTTTGAAGATTTTATTCATAATACTGAGAGCTTAACGCGAATTATTTATAAGTGGCGAATTCTCCCGCTCAACAAAATCGTTTCGAATTGAATTCAGGCTAGCTATTGGTCGTATTCATTTCGTACGACTCAAAGTTTTACACATTAATATTGTCCAAAATGTATAGGTTTTCAGTATTTTTTTCCCAAAAAATATTCGATATGAATTATGGGACAGTCGGAACATTCCGGGCTTTGCCTAATAACCGAGCAATTTTGTTAAGAGTAATGGACGTAGTGAAGACTTGCATAGGTCTTGCTAATTTTTTTTTTTCAGGAAGTCTTAAATTGTGCATAAAAGTCTCTAATGACTACAGATGTGCATTCAGACATATTGATGCATCTATGAATGCACTCTGGTATATACACTTTTTGAGTTCAATTGAAATTCATCAGCTGAAAGTGGCGTCATTAGTACTCTCCGAATATGAACGCGGAAAAAGCGCAAAAAAACGTGAGCGATTTCTAGTTTCGAAAGTGGAATTTAGAGTGTAGATTTCCAAGGAGATAAAAACTTTACCTGTTAATCCAGTTTTCTCAAGTTGGGTTCATGTTATCAAAAAAGCGCCAACTATAAATCGTTCTAGAAATTCAAACAGCTTAAAGGGCTTCTATGTTTTCTTTGAAATTCGAAAGTTAATTCAACAATACCAGGGTTTTTTATGTTTACTTGCGTTCAATACTCGTTTCCAACATCGATTGGCTATGTTTAAAGAATATTATGCGACCGTAGCGCAGTTATTAGGACGTGTGACTCTTATTTTTGTCCGGAACCTTGCATAATTTCTTCGTTTTTATTTTTTCTCTCTTGTCTTTTTTACCCTCTTAGAGCAAATTTTTCCTTTTTTTAACGAATTTCGAAGCAAAAAATGGACGTTTTAAACGTGTTTTTTTTTTAAAAATGGGTTGAGATTAGACAAAAAAAGAAATGAGCATTAAATCCAAATATATATGCGAAGCCCTGAATGTTCCGACTCGATGGCGAATTGGTTTTCAATTTCATCAAACTAAATGTTAAGGGTTGAAGTGTTTTGATCTGCAGCTTTCATAATAGCAAAAAAACTATAAAAAATAACCTAAATAAATGCATGTAGTTCTTAAGCAGGGGCGCAACAGCGGTTCGCCGTGATGAGCTGTATAACTCGTATGTTGGTCCTTTTCCCTCGTAGATCAATGGTCTTAACTTAAATAACTTGAATTTCATTTCTAATCCTCCATATTTCCTTTGAACATATCAATTGGCTTAAATGTTTATTGGCACTGCGGGTTTGTTGCCCATCATAACAGTCTTCATCTAACAGTTTATTATATCAGTATTAGTTCTTAGTTTCCCTGGTCTCACTTGATCAATTCTTGGTTTTTCACATTGAAAGAAAGCCGTTAATCCACGAGTAAAATTCAGAAACTAGGTATGCCATAACTCCCCGCCAGTCAACGCTACTCGAGATTGGCAAGTCAGCAACTCCATACGAACACTTTTTAACATCTGCTCCTGTATTGAAAATTGGGGCACCACTGTTCCTGTTTAAGAGCGTTGTTTCATTCGCACCTAAAGAAATTGTTTTACATTTTAATACCGTTCTTAAACATTTTCAATTTTTCATATGATTTTTCAGGTTGACATATTTCTCTGAATTATCAAAAATAAAAAAAATTTTTTAAAAAATTTGCTTTTAACATAATTACGCTTGCGATAAGCAAGCGTTATCAAATCAGAATAGACTTTTTTCGGGAAAAAACTAGTTTTAAAAAATTTTAATCAGTTAGCATGGCCGTTCTAATCACCCCTTCCTATTCCCAGGTTCCTTCTATAAAGTCTGGGGTCGTGTCTTAGCCGGACCTTGATGGTCTGACCATTGAAAATGGGGAGGAACTTTTTAATCGGGTGTTCTAGTTTTTTCTTTTTTTTCCATGTAAAATCAGGTACCAGAAATAATTCGTTTTCCATGTAAAATCAGGTACCACAAAAAAATCATTGGATTGGGTTGAGTGATGTATCTTATTGAAGCTCTTTCAGTCGTGATTCGCAAAAAATCAAAAAACTTTGAAATTTTTTCCCAGTTTTGAGAAAAATTGGTTGGATATTTTTTTTCGCCTAAATACGAGCTAATAACGCTTATTTATGCTTAATTTAGGCCGTTTACAAAAGCTTATTTATGCTTAATTTTAATTTACTCGAATAAATTAGTTTTTGAGCTTTCAAACGCCATTTCGCGAATCAAAAACTTGAAATTGAAAAAATTCGCAAAAAAAAAATTGAAAAATTTTGTTTTTTAGTCATTTTTACTGAAGAAATATAATGCCCCAACTTTACTTTTTTATGACGTTTAAGACTCTAGATCCGTTGATAACGAGATCAATTTGTCAAAGTTTGATTTGGAAGTCGACCGTATTTTGATACGCCATATTCATACTTGCAAGCTTGCGAGCGTTCGTGCATTAAAACGAAACTTCACTTTTTCTAATCTAACTTGCAAATAAAAGTGTGCATTGAAAGTTTTCACTTATATGGAAATTTCCTTGCAGCATTGAAAATTGCTTAGCATCTGTTTTCTGATTTTTTGTGGCTGGTGTTTATGATTAATTAAGCGTCCGTGGCGGAGTGGTTAAGGCGTGAGACTCATTATATCTAGGTCGCAGACCGAATCCGAGACAGTCGAATTCACTAATTTGATTTCACTAATTGGAGGCTCATTTATATTATTTTATTGCACTTTATAGAGCTGATTTTTATAGTGTTCTGGCTAGTGTTTGCAAAGCAAAGCTTCGCTTCTGAGTGAACTGAGTGAATAACAGGTTTAACGCATGTTTGGTAAGTTTGGTGCTATTGCTGTTTTTTAAAGAATTTTACGCACTTGATAAATAATTCAGCTTTGTATTAACAACTTATATTTAACTTTTAAATTCCAGTTTTTCAACGAGATTCATCCAAATATTTGAAAATGAAATTTTGCTCAATCTCTTCTTTGTTCATTTTAAATTAGTAGTTAATCTTTCATTCCTTTTTGTGAACTTAACTAATTTGGTTTTATTTAGGTTTTAAGTCAGTTGCTTTCAGCCAGTTGCTTAAGTCAGGTGCTTTCGTCCAATCAAGAATGAGCTTTTGTCAATGTATTTTCAGAGTTTTTATCAGTATTGAGTTTTCCGACTGAATTTTAATGGCTGTGTCATCAGCATAGAGATAAGCGTCTCTGTTTTTATTCAATTTTTGTATATCATAAATAAAGAGAACGAAAAGTAGTGGTGGTCCCAAAACTGAGCCCTGCGTGATTCCGCTGTCTTTATTTTGACTTTGGCAATTTGATTCTGTTGATGCTTATATGCTGATTACTTTTAGATAAAAATAAAATTGGAATATCATATGCTGGTCCTCTTATACCGTAATCATAACCTTGGTTTAAGGAACTTGTGATCAACTGATGCAAATGTTTTGTTATATACATCAAGAAAAGTACACTGAATTTCAATGGATTGCTTGTCCCATTAAAATCTGATTTCTTCTACTTAAGAAGCAATAGCGTCAATTGTATTTCATTTTTGTCTGAATCTGAAGTGAGAATGATGTAGTATGTATTGCCGAGTGATAAAATCTAAACTTCGGTTGTAAATTAAAAGTTTAGTGTTTTACAAAAAGCGGGTAAAAATGAAATTAGACTAAAGAGTACGAGTTCTATAAACGGGAAAAAAAAATTTTTGAAGATTTTTGTTCATATTTTTGAAAAAAAAATACATATCGAATTGCAAAACTCAAAACGATTTGCAATTTGTGTCAAGTTATTTGAAACAATTAGTTCTCTTGGATGTTTTTTTTTCGCTTTCACCTCGTTTCTTCCCATTTCAACATACCGAAACTTTGAAGTGAGAAAAAACGGAAAAAAACCTAATATGTTTTGCAACTAAAAAAAATGATTTCAATGCTACGAATTTTGTACAGTTTGCGTACTTTAGACGGCTTTTTTTCATTTTCAATCTCAAAATTCAATTTAAAATTTGAAAAACTATTCCAACTATGTCACAACGCTAAAAAAGTTTGCATGGTGAGCTAAATTTTGTGAACAGAATTGTTCGTCCTTCGTCACTTCGTAACTTTGCAAATCTAGTCATAATAACTCGTAAAACAACTATAAAATAAAAAATTTGAAGTGTGTGTGTGTGGGGGGGGGGGGGGGGGGTAAAAAGAGCTTTTTGATGAAACTTTGTACTCAATTTGAGATAACTTGTTCTATAAGTACTACTCCTTCCTGTGAACATTCTCTAAAATCAGTCACTTTTTGTACAAAATGGGCAAATTTAATTGGAAAGATTAAATTATCTCGCAATTAACGATGGACTTTGAATCAACTCATGGTCAAAATCTCCTGCGAAAAAAGCTTGAGACTGAACTTTGGATTTATTTAGACTTTTTATTTTAAAAAATGATGCTAGTGAATGGATGACGCTATGTGCTTAAACTTTATCATCAGAGAGATTTTCAATTTGGGACGAGGAAAAGGAAAAGAGTTTAACCCATTACGCAGACCATATCCGAAGCACATCTAAATCGGTTCTGCGCCACTTTTATCATATTCGATTCAGGAAAACTTATGTCACTTTCAACTGGAACGGCTTCCCAGAATACCCATATTTGCGAATGTTGTAGAACCGACGTCTTTGGACTGCATGGGGGAAGAATTAGAGTCTGATCGCCTTTATTTTGGCCCTCTAGAGGGTTGGCTCCAAGGTCTACCAAAGATAGGATACTGAAATAAAAATTAGACACCTTAGGTTTGTAAACACATTACATGGCCCAACTGTGCATTTTGTGAATTGTAAGCGAATTCTGCAACAAGGACGCTCCCTTTGTTCTTCTTTTATTGTTCTTTCTTTTTCTTTGATCGTTCCTACATATTTTTAACATCTTTACAGACTTGTCTCTGGAATCCAGGAACATACAGACACAAAATTGCGCGCCTAGCCATTCCACAATCCTCCTAATGCATATGTTTTTTTTTTCTAAAAACCGCCATTGATTGAGGTAGATTTGGAACATCTTTGTCGCTTTTTCCTCACATTTGAAATTCAATTTTTAAAAAAAAATCATATCTGTCAAAATACAATAAAAATTGACGCGGTAAACATAAACTAACGATTGTGTACAAATTTGTTTTTCAAGACACTTTACATCGCAATATCACGCATTTAACTTACATATCACATACACTAGTGGACAGAATTATGCACAAGTTTTTGTTTTTAGTCTCAAAAATGTTTGGTTTCAATGTCCATTTTGGTCAACATTTACTTGGATTTCCAAGTAGTTTTTACAATGACCAAGAGCAAACAATCAGAGCTACCTTCTAAAAAACTTTTAATTTTTAGTTGCAAAAACTTACTGACGTAGTGCGGGTCTGAAATTCCCAGATTTACTCATATGCACTAACTTTTTCAATCCGCGAAAAAAAGTAAGAAACAGTCGGTTCTAATGAATTTTTCAAACTGATTATTTCAATTTTGTCACTGAGAATGTTTCACGTCACATGAACAATTTCTTACTCCGTTTAATTGAGAAAGAGTTCACTCTGATCCACAACTTAGTGCAGATGAAGAAATCTGTTATTTCTAGACCTGGGTTAAGTTGGTAGGTATACTGGGCGACATTGAAATCCTCAAAACTCTGGGTGAAATTCTACTTTCCTCAAAATACAAAAGATTTAAGAAATCGTGAAATGTTACAGAATAACGCGTTTGAAGCAATATTTCAGCAACTGCTTTACATTTGGATTTTACTAAATTCGAGTTTCCTTGCAATCTTGAAAAAAATTATGCATGAAATTAACCCGGAAAACAAAAAAGGTAATTTTATGGCTTACCCTTCATTGTTTTTGTTTAATGAACTTAAAAAGTCAAGAAAAACAAATTTTTTTTAAGTCTATTTTTGGACAACTTAGCAATTTTTATTGCTATCAACCACATCATGCACATAGTTTTTGTAAAATCTCAAATCAATCAAATAAAAAAAATTGGCTCATTGAAAAATTGCTGTTGTGTTTTCAATGTCGCCATGTGTACTTGAAACTAAATTTTGATGGTTTGATAAAAGGTAGCTCTAATCATTTGCTCTTGGTCTATGAAAAAGATATGCTGAAAATCGAAGTAAAAACCTGAATTTGCGCTTTTTTGTCCACCAGTGTGAAAACAACTATGAAAATCAAAAAATTGAACCGTAGGGAGAGCTGATATTGTGTGTAAAAGAGCTTAAAACTTTATCTGCAGTGACATGTCAGTAAAAACCCCAGTTAAAATGGTGCTGTTAATTATGTCAAAGTCGGAAATAAAAATAAGTATGAGCTAGTCTAGTGTTGGAAAACTAGAAAAGAACCATAACTAAAGTTCAACAAAAAAACCAAGTGGGATATGAAAATTTGCACTTGTTTGTATGTGTGTGTTGTGTGTGTTTATGTATGTGCGTAATAAGGGGGGGGGTGTAAGGAACCTTCCTGAGTACGAGCAAAAAAAAAAGATTGGTAACATCGGCGGTTAAGTAACATTGATCATTAAAATTACACAGGTAAACAAGTGGACAAAATTAAACGCAAAGCTACCATTTTACTCTTTAAAATGATTATTTTAAAGGACCACTCTGGACAACATTTGATAAAATTTTCAACAAAACTTTTCCATTAACTGACTGCAAAAGGTCTGAAATACACTCTCTTAAAGTAATTTTTTTATTTGAAGCACTGGCCAGTTTTTTCCGGTTTTGAAATTACCAGCTTTTGCCATTTGTAATAAATTTTCTACGGAATCAAACCTTTTTTTAGAAAAAACGGAGTATTAAAGTTTGATCATGCGATGTGAAACTTTTTAAACGAGATAATTGCGTTGATCAGTATGACAACTATCCTCAATTCTGTTGTTTTTTATTTTTCACACCGTCGTAAGAATTAATACAAACTGTGAAACTATTACAATTTTGTAAAAATTATGCATGAAATTAACCTGGAAAACAAAAAAAGGTAATTTTATGGCTTACCCTTCATTTTTTTTTGTTTTTTGACCTTAAAAAATCAAAAAAAAAAAAAAATTTTTTATTAAGCCTATTTTTTGGACAAACTAGCAATTTTTATTGCTATCAACCACATCATGCACAGAGTTTTTGTAAAATCTCAAATCAATCACATAAAAAAAATGGCTCATTGAAAAATTGCTGTTGCGTTTTCAATGTCGCCATGTGTACTTGAAACTAAATTTTGATGGTTTGATAAAAGGTAGCTGTAATCATTTGCTCTTGGTCTATGAAAAAAATATATGCTGAAAATCGAAGTGAATGCTGTCCAAAATGGACACTGGAAATAAATTTTTTAGAAAGTAAAAACCTGAATTTGCGCTTTTTTGTCCACTAGTGTGAAAACAACTATGAAAATCAAAAAATTGAACCGTAGGGAGAGCTGATATTGTGTGTAAAAGAGCCCTAAACGTTATCTGCAGTGACATTTCAGTAAAAACCCCAGTTAGAGTGGTGCTGTTAATTATGTCAAAGTCGGAAATAAAAATAAGTATGAGCTAGTCTAGTGTTGGAAAACTAGAAAAGAACCATAACTAAAGTTCAACAAAAAAAATAAGTGGGATATGAATATTTGCACTTGTTTGTATGTGTGTGTTGTGTGTGTTTATGTATGTGCGTGTTAAGGGGGGGGAGTGTAAGGAATCTTCCTGAGTACGAGCAAAAAAAAGATTGGTAACATCGGCGGTTAAGTAACATTGATCATTAAAATTACACAGGTTAAGTAGTGGACAAAATTGAACGCAAAGCTACCATTTTACTCTTTAAAATGTTTAATTTAAAGGACCATTCTGGACAACATTTGATAAAAATTTCATTAAAAATTTTCCATTAACTGACTGCAAAAGGTCTGAAATACCCTCTCTTAAAGTAATTTTTTTATTTGAAGCACTGGCCAGTTTTTTCGGGGTTTGAAATTACCAGCTTTTACCATTTTAAATAAATTTTCTACGCTATCGAACCTTTTTTGAGAAGAAACGGAGTATTAAAGTTTGATCATGCGATGTGAAACTTTTTAAACGAGATAATTGCGTTGATCAGTATGACAACTATCCTCAATTCTGTTGTTTTTTATTTTTCACACCGTCGTAAGAATTATTACAAACTGTGAAACTATTACAATATTGTAAAACCCGGAAAAAACTGGTAAACTCTTCAAGTCAAAAATCCAGATTTTAAGAGAGGGTAGTTCAGATCATTCACAGTCGGTCGAAGTAAAATTTTTGGTGAAATTCTTACAAATTTTGTAAGTTACAGAGAAAAAACAACTTCATTTGCGTTTAATTTTGTCCACCAGTTTACCTAGCTAAAATCGTCAATTGTAAAAAAATGGCTCTTGTTTAGGTTTCTCACACCCTCAGAAAAAAGAATAGAAAATGCCTAAATTTGCTGTTCATATGGCATTTTACATGAAAAAACTATTTGTTAAGAATCTGTTCATTTTTTCACTGTGAACAATTATTGGTTTATTACAATTTTGACTAAGAAACGACATTTGCAAAAGGCTTTTTAAATCAAAGTTCAGACAAAATCAAAGGTAGAACTGAAAAAAATCCTGCAAACATACCTATTATCTGATAAATGAACGGAAGTGTTATGATCCAGTTTTCGCTCCCACGTTTTTATGAACTCGAAGTTTTGGTTCCATAAACCTCCCAAAATTAGCAACCCCGGGTCAATGAATTCAGCATTTTCAGGAATAATAACTGGATATACACAATTTCCTAAAAGTAGAACAAATTGCGCGCTGACTCGCGTTCTCAAACACGATTTTTCATCAACATTTTCTCTTTTGTTCATTGATTCAACACTGTCAAAAAACGAATACTCTTTTTGGTAAGTTTTATCGAAGGTCGGTTTTACACAATTTTTGTCAGCCAGTAAAATTTTAGCTGCAATAACGAAAACAGCCACTAGAACTTGGTTACGCATTTAGAAATGGCAAAACTTGAATCTTGATTTTTGATTTTTAGAGGTCAAAATATCAACATTTTTTGTCAATATTGGTTCAATTTTCTTTGTTACAGAATGATTGAGATGAAATACTTTGATTATAAATGCGGCTCTTCTCCAGTTTCCCACCTACACTTAAGCTTCAGTTCTAAAACACAGTTTTAGCGTTGCCAGAGTGCAATGCAACTTCGCATTGGCTATACTAACTTATGTGAACAGATTTGTTGTTCATAATTTACATTGTATCACTCATCTAGTCATAATAACTTAAGTTAAGACGATTTATCCACAAGGGAAAGGACCAACATACGAGTTGTTCAGCTCTTCACGGCGAACCGCTGTTGTGCCCCTCGTTAAGATTTACATGCAAATTTCTTGGCTATTTTTCTAAAACAACCTTGAAAATATAAAACTCGAAATTTGCGAAGAAACGCAAAAAATCTATAAATACAAACAAAACTACTCGTATCAGGGCGAAGCCTTGAATGTTCCGACTGCCTTTTAAGGTTTTATGGAGCAGTAATAACATTAAAAAATTAAATGTAAGAAAAAACAAAATGAAACTTTTTTTTCTAAAATTTGATTTTTTTTTTTGAAAATCATCCCCCACACACCATACAAAGTATAAAAGGATAGATTTCGCTCCGTGTAACAAATCAATTACGGCAAATAAGCTTCTTTCAACCAATTTGGAACGATTTTAAGACGGATTAATTCTCCGCTCACGCGTTAATAGCGCGAAATATATAGCGCGTTAATTGTCCCAAATTGGCCAAAATGGCAACCTTTAAACCACCATAACTTTACGAAAAATGATCACAGGTGCAATATTTTTTCAAATTTGAGCTCAGGACAACAATACTTTTCGAATGATATAAAAAAAATTCCGTCAAAAATGGCTAGTTAAAAAGTCGAAATTTGTCTGAAGAAAAAAAAACCCACCCCGAGAACAAATATTCCGTTATTTTCGTATCAAAAGTCGGAACAAATACTGGTGCCAAACACTTCCCGCAGTTAAGTTCATTGGCTTTTTTCCATTCCACCACATTTGAATTTCAATTTTGAAAACCTATTTTTGTTCCGACTTTCGATATTTGTGCTCGGGGTGGGTTTCTTTTTCTTCAGACGAATTTCGACTTTTTAACTAGCCATTTTTCACGGAGTTTTTTTTATATCATTCGAAAGGTATTGTTGCCCTGAGCTCAAATTTGAAAAGATATTTCACCTGTGATCGTTTTTCGTAAAGTTACGGGGGTTTAAAGATTGCCATTTTGGCCAATTTGGGACAATTAACGCGCTATATATTTCGCGCTATTAACGCGTAAGCGGAGAGTTAATCCGTCTTAGAAATTGTTCCAAATTGTGGGAGTTCGAAAAAAGTCTTAGGTTGAGCTCATGAGATCGGCACTAAAGAAATGCCTTCTCCCCTTATTTTTTTCATTGTTTTCAAACTGTCCCATTTGTCATCTCATTTCTATAACTGCCCCCCCCCTCAGCTTTTTTATCATTTAAATTCTGTGTTTCCGAAAGTACAAAACATTTGGATTGGATTTTTTTCCCTAGATTTAAACGTTTTTGGTCTTTTCTCAAACAAAACCTGCAGTAAGAGAGGAGAGTCAGTCCCAAATAATGACTTAAATTGGCGATATGCTGTGTGTTTTTGTTTCCATACACACTATGCACTCAATTCAGTGAGTCTAACTTATGAATTTGTTCGGCGTTATGCTTCGAAACTCAGTCTTTGGGTTTGGCGCAGTCCCAAATACTGACCTAAATTGGAGAAATGATGTGCGTTGTGTTTCCAAATACTCTCAAGCCAATTACTACAATTATTGAGTTTATTCGGCGTTAGGCATCCAAAGTCAGTATTTGCGATTGACGCAGTCCCAAATCATGATTTATATTGGCGATATGCTGTGTGTTTTGTTTCCATACACTCTCAATTCAATGAGTCTAACTATTGAATTTGTTCGGCGTTATGCTTCGAAACTCAGTATTTGGTATTGGCGCATTCTCAAATACTGACTTAATTTGGCGAAATGATGTGCGTTGTGTTTCCAAACATTCTCAATCCAATTACTACTACTATGAATTTATTCGGCGTTAAGCTACCAAAATCAGTATTTGGGATTGGATTGACACAGTACCAAGACATTTTTTAAATTTGCGATACGCTGTGTGTTTTGATTCCATACACTCTCAAACCAATGACTCTAAATATTGAAATTACTCGGCGTAATGCTTCCAAAATCAGTATTTGGGATTGGTGCAGTCCCAGATACTGACCTAATTTGGCGATATACTCTGTCTTGTTTTTCCCTATAATCTCAACACAATGACTCCAAAATTTGAATTTATACGGTGTTGTGTTTCCAAAATATTAAAAGGTGACATCCACAGATTTATTGTACAACTGTTTTGAAATTTGTTCGTGGATTCCACTGACATTGGTTAAGTCCTTGCCTTTAAACTCCGCGTTGCTATAGATAAGAATTCCAGCTCTAGCTTTTAATTGTTCAATAAGCAAGTTTAGTTATGAGCAAAAATTCTGAATCCACTTACTGTTTGCGGAATCCGCTTACATTTGCGGATTCAGCTTACAAACATTGTGGATTCCTCTTACATTTGCGGATTTCACCTACTTTTTGTGGAATCCACTTACAGTTGGCGAATTCAGTATAACTATTAAACAAACTGCATTCTGTGCAAAGTAAGCGGATAACGCAACAGGCCAAATCAGATTTGTCGCGGAGTCCGCATTTTGCTACTTTTCATTGATCTTCCTCGCTGTTTTGAGTTCCACAAAACGTACCTAAAACTCTGTACCGCTCAAAATTGCCCCACAAGTAGGCTATTCTGCGCAATCCGAAACTGTATTTGCGGAAAACAGAACAGTTTGTGGAATACACAAACAATTAATAGGACATTTGTTTGCTTAAACTGATCTGTTGCGGATTC
This sequence comes from Symsagittifera roscoffensis, assembly GCF_963678635.1. Lineage (NCBI taxonomy): Eukaryota > Metazoa > Xenacoelomorpha > Acoela > Convolutidae > Symsagittifera > Symsagittifera roscoffensis. The sequence goes on along the minus strand of NC_087069.1, from coordinate 46,551,996 downwards.
CGCAACTGTACGCGGAATCCGCAAGCTGTAAGTTAAATCCGCTTTTTGTTCGCGGGTTCCGCTTACATATATGTACATGTTTATTAAAGCGTTTAAATTTAAAGAAATTATTTACTGGTCACCAGAAAAACCAATCTCAATTACTACATTGATCAACTACTAGTTGAAATACCAAAATTTTGGTCTCAGTTCCTGTCAGCCCAACTTCGATCTTGAATCTTGTCAACTTCGATCTCAACTTCGAATCAAATTTACTAGAATCGGAATCTGCTAGATCATAAGTATTTTGGATTGATGGAATCCCAAATACTGACCTGTACTTGGGATTGATGCAATCCCAAATAGTGACCTAAAACGGCAATACATTTCGTGTTGTGTTTCCGTACACTCTCAACCCAATGACTGAAAATATTGATTGTATTCGGTGTTGTGTTTCCAAAACAGTATAAAATGACATCGAACGATTAAATTACAAATTTTTTGAGATTTTTTCGTGGATATTGTTGATAATGGTTAAAACCTAGCCTTTAAATTTTGCATTGCTATGGATAAGAATTCCAACTCTAATTTTTAATTTTTCATTTGCAAGTTCAGTAATAAACAAACTCTGAATCCAATTACAGATTGCGGAATCCACTTGCATTTGCGGATTCCGCCTACAAACTTTGCGGATTCCACTTATTTTTGCGGATTCCACTTACCTTTTTTGAAATCCACTTACAATTGAAAAATACAGTACAATTTGATATATTCGCATCTTGCGGAATCCCCGGAAAAACAAATGTGCCGACAAAATTTACGTTATTTATTTACGTATTTGTACGCGGAATCCGCATAATTTTTTGTAAGTGGAATCCACTTACATTTTGAAACATGTTTGAAAGTTTGTCTATGGAATCCAGGAACATACATATACAAAAATGTGCACCTATCCAGTGCACAGTTTGTCCTCGAATTATTGGAAATTTTTCACCTTCCGCCATATCGGTGTATGTAGATGATTTTTCGAAAAACTTTTTAAAAAAATCTGGTTATTGAATAGTTTAAAGTCTACTGCCAAGTTTATCGAGCAGTCTTTCTCATTAGTAATTACGATATTTATCTTTATTTTCAAGTTTTGCGACATCATCTTCGTTCTCTAATCTTCTTAGCTCTTCGTTTACACACAAAAGTAGATGCAAAAGAAAATTGAGTTTTTTCAATTTTCAAGTATTTTCACAATTCTACTATTCAGGTCTTTAAAACGCTTGAAACTTTTATAAGATAAAAAGATTAATATGCAACTTACTCTCCTCCTGTGAATAGCTGAGTGTTATGGCATATCAGTTGTTACTTCTATCCCTAACTTTGTTAGGTTGTTGGCTCCCATGATGTTCCCTTCGTGGCCTCCCGTAATAAAAAATGGCGTTGCATTGCAAATCCACCAGTTGGATTGGGTCTTGATGATGATTTTCCCAAAAATATTGATTGTGAGATCTGTGAATTCGCTTTATAGATGATTCAGCCGTTTCTCCATTGGGTAATTTTTCAAGTTGGGGTATCTAAGTAAGTTTCAATTCGTGTAAAACTTTTGATAAACCTGACTGGGCTCGCAGAATCAACAGGATTATTCAGATTTACAATCATCTCCCAACCTAATCCTATGTTCAGCAGTTTCTTGGATTCAAGACCGTTATCATCGTAGATACTTTTTTTGCTATACACCGAATAAACGTCATCGCCTCACTGACCGTTCTCGTTCAAAACGTTTATCTCTCCACAGGTTTCCCCATTTCAGCTCCAAGAAGTCTTCGGCGCGACGTTTGAACATTATCATTCACATGATTTACAGTGGGTCGTTTGTCTCGTGAGTTACAAATTTTTGTTGCAAGTACCGGCTCAAAATGCCAACGCTCCTCAAAATAAATCAAAAGATTCTCGGTCTCATTGTTTGCGGTTTAAAAGTTTATACCTCTCAAAAAAATTATTTGGAGATTTATTGAAACATTGCGTCCAAGAGCTTCCAAAAACTTTTTTTAAAATGGCAGAAAGTTTCACCCGAAGGTTTTTCTGTGCAAACATCTTTTTGGAGATCATTTCAATCTATTATAATCAAATATAATGAATTATAATGATATTAAAGGCTTATACTAATTTATAAAGGATTGTATCAAATTTTCAAGAATAAGAGCCTGGGTTTTTCAAAACGTTGAAAGCAAATATTCAAAACTTGAACGTGGTATTTGCTAAATTGTATCGTACATTTGGCTAGAGCAAAAAGTTTCATTGTTTTCTACTGTTTTTTTTTGTCTCCCTCACTCCCTAAATACCTCACACTAACCTCTACCATTCTAACTTCCTTCACCTTTCACAACCTTCCCTTCGCCAACGTTTATCCCTTACTTACGTTTACCGTAAAATTACGTGAAAATCACTTGTGTCCCCTTAACCCCCTCCCCCAACAAACACACCATTAGCCGCCTGCAGACCTTCACGACGCCTCTAATGCTTTTTACGTGGGTAGGTGTGTGTATGATAAGGGTGGTTTGGTGGGTGGGATAGTTGGGTGGGGTCAGGTTGGAGTGTGGTGAGGGTGTAGGTGGGATGGGGTAGGTTTGGGGGCAGTGTAGGTAAGGGTAGGGGGGTTTTTTGGCAAGGGGTAGGGTAGGTAGGCAGGGGTTGTTGGGGGTTGGTTAGTTGTGCGTATTAATGCGGAGCGGGAGGGGGTGGGAATTGGGCGTGTTCAACTTGAGTGTTAAGTGGAATTAAAAAAAAAATTAATTGAAGTTGAATAGGTTTAGAAATCGTGTACTCTGCGAGTAATGCAACTCTTGCACAAAAATTGGTAATTTTATTAGAGATTGTAAGCCATTATGATCCATTTTGAAGGATTTTAATTGTATTTTATCCGCTTTAATTTTTTGAACGGAAAATGGATGATAATGGATTATGGTCGATTGTGTGGCCGCAAAGTGTAAACATATTCGATTATAATGGCAAACTTTTTACCAAGAAAATCAATTATAATCGATTATTATCCATGAAATCTCACTGCCGGAACCGATGGATTCTTGTAGCTTTTTCATTTCGTTAAGACATTAACTTTGAACAAAAAAGTTCTTTTGATTATTCCAATTCAAGGTCAAACTTTCTTAGATTAAAATTTTAGAATTTTTTCTACAGCAAAAATCCAATTCCAATTTTGAACAAACAGAACTCATTTTTAACTTGGTTTCAGTGTTTTTTGTTTAAATCATACTCAACTGTTTATTCAGGAGGTTTTTCAAAAAATAAAAGAAAATCAAGGTTTTAAAATCTGCTACGCAACAGAAGTTTGGGCCAGTAGTGATCGAACCTTAATAATATCGATCCGTTAGAAAAAAAAACGATTTGACAGGTCCCTAACAATTTTATTTATCAATTAGAGATGTAAAAATTTGAATCATTTATTTTCAATAAAGTTTGCTCAGTATCTATTTAACATCACGCGTTCAATCCAGTCTTGAAATCGGGATACTCTTGTAAAAAAGCTCGATTAAAATGGATTTTTTTGCCATAAATAATTTAGGACTGTAATCCATTTTTAATGGATTATAGTCAATTATAATGGTGTATATTGACAAAGAATAATATTAGGATTAGAATACATAATTAATGGATTATAATAGATTATTCTGTCAATCCTTAATTGCTGACCATAATATGTCGATATAATTGAACTAAATCCATGGGCGCTCGGTGCGGGTATTAAATCAATCAGAATTGAGGATCAGAAATCAAACTCAGGAAACAATTAATTAATCATTTATCACTTTAAGAAATTGCTCAAACCAATAAATCAGTCAAACAAAGACTGAAGGGCGGCTGTTTCGTAAGTCAAAATGACATTATTATCTGGAAAGTACATAACCAGTCTTTAAAATGACGGAATTGGTTAATTAATTTTTACACCACTCGCTAGTTTTTAGGTAGCTTTCCGGATAGATTTCAGTCAAAAACCAATGGGAAAATACGTAATTGCCCTAAACTTTTCAAGGATTTTAAAGTTTTGATATCAAAACCCTGATTTCCTGAAACATTTAAGACAATTTTCATTTACTCCCACTGGTTTTGGAGCGGAATGTATCAAAAATAACCTAAAAATTAGCGAGTGGTGTAAAATTTTAATGACCAATTCAATCATTTTATTGGAAAATCACGAATGAAGAATTCATTGTTGCCTTAAGCACACAGAAAATTAGTACAGTTCTACATAGAACTGTACTATTTGTCTCGGGGCTTAAGGCTTTTTGAAAATGTATGATATGAGTCTGTGACGTCACAAAACTAATCTGAAATCGGATAAAGGAGAAAAAGTTCATGACACAAATTAACCAAATCAGATCAAATGGTTTTACTCAGGTGAGAACACTTGAATATGGTAGCAGAGGATTAACTTCGAAGAATAACAATTTATATTTGAGAGAAGCGAATAACAGAGAAATGATTGGGGAAAATACAAGAAGTGAAAACGTGACAAAAACAATGAAAAAGACAAAAATTTCGCAGATGAATGAAAAAAACGAAGGAACACCGACCGGTTACACAGCAACGCAATTTAGATGGCTTCCACAGGGATCGGTGGGAAATACAGAAGGGTGAAAAAAACTAGAGTAGGGTGGAAGAGACCGGGTTAGAATTTGAAAGGTTAAATCGGAGTTAAGAGGCATTGGAAGAGAAAGAAGGCAAAATGAGAGAACAGAATAGAAGAGACTCCACGAGAATCAAAATTGAAAATATAAATGTACCGATTTTGAAGTCAACAGATTTGGAAGAATATCGGAGGCTGAAAAAATTTGTAATGTGGGACGAATTCGACGCCAATTCCGCTAGAAATGCGGGCGCCGCATGTCATTATGAATGGGTTAACAAATGCTGAACTGAACGAAATTGTGTTTACGGTGGATCAAGACGAGATACAGACCGAATTCGGAGTGAAGAAAATGATTGAAATGATAGATGAGTACTTTAAACCAAAAGCATTCTTAAAATGGGCGCAAACTCACAGAGAATGGAAAAGCTGTGAAAAGTTGGTAGGAGTACAAAAAGAAGAATAAACGATATAGAAGAAAAATGAATGAAGCCGAAATGATAATCAATGACAGAAAATTTTTTATAGCCCTTCTAAAAGGTTCCAATCTAGACAAAGCGACCAAAATTAACTTCGAAAACGTAGCACCAAACAAAGGAACCGTGAAAACGGAAACAAGAACGGATCTAGCAATTTTAGAACAGACAATAATTAGGTCTACGGTAACTGAAAAGCAAACCACGAAAAGTTTATGGGAGACAGAAGCAGAGTCAAAGACGAAAAAGAGTTAACAAATCTCCGAAAAGAAGAACTGGCCAGCAAGGAGGATGTTTAGATGTGGGTCATTGGATCATTGGATAAGAGAATGTAAAACAAACTTTGATGGGAAATGGAAGAAGATGAGAACAGACATACCGAGGAAACTCAGGGTATGGTAGGAAATTTTGTCGGAATTTTCAAACAACTTCGAGAAATACTGACAACGGAGAAAAATTTGAGGAGGATGAGAATCGGACACTTTTTCGCCCCGACTGAGAAGACAATTGAGACATCACCCTGCTACTTTGCAGAAGAAAAGTTGGAAATAGAAAGGAACAGAGAAGAAGAGAGGACAGGCAAAGTTGAAATAGACATTATCGAAGACTCAGTTAATACTGACAACGGAGAAAAATTCGAGGAGGATGAGAATCGGACACATTTTTGCCCAGACTGAGAAGACAATTAAGACATCACCCTGCTACTTCGCAGAAAAAAAGTTGGAAATAGAAAGGAACAGAGAAGAAGAAAGGACAGGAAAAGTTGAAATAGACATTATCGAAGACTCAGCGGCAGCAAGATCAACGATATCTTGAGACAATGGATGGAGATTGAACTGCGAGTAACAAAAGAGGAACGGAAACAGTTGAAGGAGCGGAAAATTGAGACAGAGAGCAAGTTTAAATTTGGAAGCGGAGGAGTGGTCAAAGCTCAATTTATGGGATTAGGGCAGCTGGAACTTTTAAAACCCTTAACCTGACCTGAATGCCATTTTTAATGATATTCCGCTTTTAATGGAAATAGAAGCAATCGAAAAATTAAAAGTGACCGAATCAACAAAGAAGGGAAGATCTATTGCACAGAAAGAATCTGTTATGAGGAGATTGACAGAAAAAGGAGAAAAAAAAACAAAAAAATAAAGGTGAAATAATCAAAAATGTAATTTCAAACTGAACCGCTTGTAACTAAATGGGAAAATAGGTAATATCAGAAAAATAATGACTCCTAGGAGTAAAGATGTTGACCATTCTTGTACAATGATAGATCCTAAGAAATCAAAGAGTGCTTGTTTTGCACATGATAGATGAGTTATTCGTTTCTCAGTTGTAACCGTAGTAAAATCCAAGAAACCAGTCATAATCTTGGAAAACAAAGTCTTTGGGTTGTATATGCGATTTGACCTACCTATAAGTATTTTACACGATTTGGGAGGGGAATTCAAGAATGATCTGATTTTACTGCTAATATAACCTTTGGATGTCTAGTTAAAACGACAACTGTTATGCACAATGGGGTAGTGTAGAGACATAATGGGATCATCAAAGGATTGTTAACAAAGCTGAGAAAAAAAAGTTCTTAGGAGTTCTCTTTAGAAGCCACCATTTCCAATGCCCTATTTGCAAAAAACTCAATGTTAGATGTAAATGGACTTTCCCCTTATCAGAGGCTTTACGGATCCAATCCAAAAGAGTAGGTGTCAGAAGAAGAGATGCCAGCTAGATCTGACAATTCCAATGAGGCTGATATTTTAGTCTTAAAGGGACATTTGTTGGGAGCGCAAAAAGCTCGTGAAAATTTGTTAAAATGTAAAACGAAACAAAATAAAAAAATTAAAGAGGGAAGGGGTGGGGCCGGTTAAGAACATTGTGATGGAATTAGGGATAATCAATTGTCGTCATGGAAACGTTTGATTCATTTTCATTATTTGCGAGTGAAACCAGCAAGAGAATGATATAATTATGGAGAAAAAGTTATAGAAAGTTGGAGTGATAATGGGGAATGTGACCGGAATGTAGAAAGTGAATTACATATCACTCTTCAAAATGAATTACATTTCACAGTCTACCACAATGTCACTCAGAGGACAGAGTGATATGTGGTAGATGTATTAAAGAATACGTTGTTATAAAGAAAAGGAGGAATGATAATCGGTCGGCTAAACAGACTGCGGCTAGTTGGTGGGACGAGGAGCTAAACAACTCAGCCGGATTAAAGACGAAATTCGTTCAAATACATACTGAAAGTAAACAAAACTCAAGGAAAAATATATAAGCTAGGAATGACAGCAAAGCACAAAATTCGATGAGCCATGGGATTTTAACGAACGATCAAATCATTTTTGAAATTGATCCAGTGTGTGGGAAATTGAAAAAAAAATCGGTTCAAAAATGGTTGAATTTTATTTGCGAATAGACTTTATTGTGATTTCTCGAGCGAGGTGACAGCTAGTGAAAACGATATCAAAGACGGAATACAGAAGATAGTAAAGGACATAGACAAAGGAACAAAGACGGACGGAAACGAAAGGACAAACGGAGAAGAGACAGATTCCCCATTATCACTCCAACTTTCTACAACTTTTTCTCCATAATTATATCATTATCTTGCTGGTTTTACTCGCAAATAATGAAAATGAATCAAACGTTTCCATGACGACAATTGATTGTCCCTAATTCCATCACAATGTTCTTAACCGGCCCCACCCCTTCCCTCTTTAATTTTTTTATTTTGTTTCGTTTTCATTTTAACAAATTTTCACGAGCTTTTTGCGCTCCCAACAAATGTCCCTTTAAGACTACAATATCAGCCTCATTGAAATTGTCAGATCTAGCTGGCATCTCTTCTTCTGACACCTACTCTTTTGGATTGGATCCGTAAAGCCTCTGATAAGGGGAAAGTCTATTTACATCTAACATTGAGTTTTTCGCAAATAGGGCATTGGAAATGGTGGCTTCTAAAGAGAACTCCTAAAAACTTTTTTTCTCAGCTTTGTTAACAATCCTTTGATGATCCCATTATGTCTCTACACTACCCCATTGTGCATAATAGTTGTCGTTTTAACTAGACATCCAAAGGTTATATTAGCAGTAAAATCAGGTCATTGTTGAATTCCCCTCCCAAATCGTGTAAAATACTTATAGGTAGGTCAAATCGCATATACAACCCAAAGACTTTGTTTTCCAAGATTATGACTGGTTTCTTGGATTTTACTACAATTACAACTGAGAAACGAAAAACTCATCTATCATGTGCAAAACAAGCACTCTTTGATTTCTTAGGATCTATCATTGTACAAGAATGGTTAACATCTTTACTCCTAGGAGTGATTAACTTTCTGATATTACCTAGTTTCCCATTTAGTTACAAGCGGTTCAGTTTGCAATTACATTTTTGATTATTTCATCTTTATTTTTTTTGTTTTTTTTTCCTTTTTCTGTCTCCTCATAACAGATTCTTTCTGTGCAATAGATCTTCCCTTCTTTGTTGATTCGGTCACTTTTAATTTTTCGATTGCTTCTATTTTCATTAAAAGCGGAATATCATTATCAATGGCATTCTTCAGGTCAGGTTTAGGGTTTTAAAAGTTCCAGCTGCCCTAATCCCACAAATTCAGCTTTGACCACTCCTCCGCTTCCAAATTTAAACTTGCTCTCTGTCTCAATTTTCCGCTCCTTCAACTGTTTCTGTTCCTCTTTTGTTACTCGCAGTTCAATCTCCATCCATTGTCTCAAGGTATCGTTGATCTTGCTGCCGCTGAGTCTTCGATAATATCTATTTCTTTTTGCCTGTCCTCTCTTCTTCTCTGTTCCTTTCTATTTCCAACTTTTTTTCTGCGAAGTAGCAGGGTGATGTCTCAATTGTCTTCTCAGTCTGGGCAAAAATGTGTCCAATTCTCATCCTCCTCGACTTTTTCTCCAGTGTCAGTATTAACTGAGTCTTCGATAAAGTCTATTTCAACTTTGCCTGTCCTCTCTTCTTCCCTGTTCCTTTCTATTTCCAACTTTTCTTCTGCGAAGTAGCAGGGTGATGTCTCAATTGTCTTCTCAGTCTGGGCGAAAATGTGTCCGATTCTCATCCTCCTCAAATTTTTCTCCGTTGTCAGTATTTCTCGAAGTTGTTTGAAAATTCCGACGAAATTTCCTACCATACCCTGAGTTTCCTCAGTATGTCTGTTCTCATCTTCTTCCATTTCCCATCACAGTTTGTTTTACATTCTCTTATCCAATGATCCAATGACCCATATCTAAACATCCTCCTTGCTGACCAGTTCTTCTTTTCGCAGATTTGTAACCTCTTTTTCCTCTTTGACTCTGGCCTCTGTCTCCCATAAACTTTTCGTGGTTGGCTTTTCAGTTACCGTAGACCTAATTATTGTCTGTTCTAAAATTGTTAGATCCGTTCTTGTTTCCGTTTTCACGGTTCCTTTATTTGGTCCTACGTTTTCGAAGTTAATTTTGGTCGCTTTGTCCAGATTGCAACCTTTTAGGAGCGCTATAAAAAATTTTCTGTCATTGATTATCATTTCGGCTTCATTCAATTTTCTCCTATATCGTTTATTCTTCTTTTTGTACTCCTCCCAACTTTTCACAGCTTTTCCATTCTCTGTGAGTTTGCGCCAATTTTAAGAATGTTTTTGGTTTAAAGTACTCATCTATCATTTCAATCATTTTCTTCACTCCGAATTCGGTCTGTATCTCGTCTTGATCCACCGTAAACACAATTTCATTCAGTTCAGCATTTGTTAACCCATTCATAATGACATGCGGCGCCCACATTTCAAGCGGAATTGGCGTAGAATTCGTCCCACATTACAAATTTTTTCAGCCTCCGATATTCTTCCAAATCTGTTGACTTCAAAATCGGTGCATTTATATTTTCAATTTTGATTCTCGTGGAGTCTCTTCTATTCTGTTCTCTCATTTTGCCTTCTTTCTGTTCCAATGCCTCTTAACTCCGATTTAACTTTTCAAATTCTAACCCGGTCTCTTCCACCCTACTCTAGTTTTTTTCACCCTTCTGTATTTCCCACCGATCCCTGTGGAAGCCATCTAAATTGCGTTGCTGTGTAACCGGTCGGTGTTCCTTCGTTTTTTCATTCATCTGCGAAATTTTTGTCTTTTTCATTGTTTTTGTCACGTTTTCACTTCTTGTATTTTCCCCAATCCTTTCTCTGTTATTCGCTTCTCTCAAATATAAATTGTTATTCTTCGAAGTTAATCCTCTGCTACCATATTCAAGTGTTCTCACCTGAGTAAAACCATTTGATCTGATTTGGTTAATTTGTGTCATGAACTTTTTCTCCTTTATCTGATTTCAGATTAGTTTTGTGACGTCACAGGTTCATATCATACATATGAGACTTCCCTAAAGCCTTAAGCCCCGAGACAAATAGTACAGTTCTACCTAGAACTGTACTAATTTTCTGTGTGCTTAAGGCAACAATGAATTCTTCATTCGTGATTTTCCAATAAAATGATTGAATTGGTCATTAAAATTTTACACCACTCGCTAATTTTTAGGTTATTTTTGATACGTTCCGCTCCAAAACCAGTGGGAGTAAATGGAAATTGACTTAATTGTTTCAGCAAATTAGGGTTTTGATATCAAAACTTTAAAATCCTTGAAAAATTTAGGGCAATTCCGTTTTTTCCCATTGGTTTTCGACTGAAATCTATCCGGAAAGCTACCTAAAAACTAGCGAGTGGTGTAAAAATAATTAACCAATTCCGTCATTTTAAAGACTGGTAATGTACTTTCCAGATAATAATGTCATTTTGACTTACGAAACAGCCGCCCTTCAGTCTTTGTTTGACTGATTTATTGGTTTGAACAATTTCTTAAAGTAATAAATGATTAATTAATTGTTTCCTGAGTTTGATTTTTGATCCTCATATCTGATTGGTTTAATACCCGCATCGAGCGCCCATGGATTTAATTCAATTATATCGACATATTATGGTCAGCATTTAAGGATTGACAGAATAATCTATTATAATCCATTAATTATGTATTCTAATCCTAATATGATTCTTTGTCAATATACACCATTATAATTGACTATAATCATTAAAAATGGATTACAGTCCTAATTTATTTATGCCAAAAAATCCATTTTAATCGATTATAATCAATTATAAAAGATTTTTTTGAGAGATTATTCATGAAATTTACAATTTTGTTCAAAGTTATCTCATTTCCTGTTTATTTTTGAAATAAAGGATTATTTTTGATTTGTGAATCCATTATAATTGATTAGAACCTATGGGTGCTTGGTGCGGGTATAGTATTTGCCTATAATTTCGGTTCTCGCGGATCAATTCAAACTAATTAAGTCAGACCAAAAAACCACGACCTCTTTTTGCTGACCTACGTTCAGACTTTGCAAACTTATGTTCAGACTTTGCAGACTTACGTTCAGACGTTTCAGACTTAAGTTCAGACTTTGCAGACTTACGTTCAGACTTTGTAGACTTACGTGCAAAGTTTGCAGACTTACGTTTAGACTTTGTAGACTTATGTGCAAACTCTGCAGACTTACGTTTAGGCTTTGTAGACTTATGTGCAAACTTTGCGGACTTGCGTTTAGGCTTTGTAGACTTATGTGCAAACTTTGCAGACTTATGTTTAGACTTTGCAGACTTATGTTTAGTCTTTGCAGACTTTGACCTGCGTGGCGACTATGAATTTTTGGTCCCCACGCGGATCGATTAGACTTATTAAGTCTGAACGTAAAACCACGGCCTCAACCCGGGTATAAAACAAAGGTTGTCTACTTTTTTACCGCACTGACTTACTTTATAATCGATCCAACGGGTGGTCCCTTCTTCAAATTCCACTGCAACACAATGGAGCCACAGTGCATTCTGGGAGTGGCCAGCTACTCCATGAGCAAACCCACTACATCTATACCCACACAACACCGGCAAATATGCAACGATGGGAGCATTTTTTACAAGAGTATCCCGATTTCAAGACTGGATTGAACGCGTGATGTTAAATAGATACTGAGCAAACTTTATTGAAAAAAAATGATTGAGAACTTTTTATCTCATATTGATAAAGAAAATTGTTAGGGACCTGTCAAAACGTTTTTTTTTCTAACGGAAAGAAAACAGAGTGTCAAAGGTTCGATCACTACTGGCCCGAACTTCTGCTGCGTAGCAGATTGTAAAACCTTGATGTTCCTTTATTTTTTGAAAAACCTCCCTGGATAAACAGTTTAGTATGATTTAAACAAAAAACACTGAAACCAACTTAAAATTGAGTTCTGTTTGTTCAATATTGGAATTGGACTTTTGCAGAAGAAAAGATTCTAAAATTTTAATCTAAGAAAGTTTGACATTGAATTAGAATAATCAAAAGAACATTTTTGTTCAAAGTTAATGTCTGATCGAAATGAAAAAGCTACAAGAGTCCATCGGTTCCGGCAGTGAGATTTCATGGATAATAATCGACTATAATTGACTTTCTTGGTAAAAAGTTTGCCATTATAATCGATCATGTTTACACTTTGCGGCCACACATTCGACCATAATCCATTATAATCCATTTTCCGTTCAAAAAATTAAAGCGGATAAAATAAAATTAAAATCCATTAAAATGGATCATAATGGCTTACAACCTCTAATAAAGTTTCCAATTTTCTGCAAGAGTTGCATTACTCACAGAGTACACGATTTCTAAACCTATTCATCTTTAATTAATTTTTTTTAAATTTTATTTAACACTCAAGTTGAACACGCCCAATTCCCACCCCCTCCCGCTCCGCATTGATACGCACAACTAACCAACCCCCAACAACCCCTGCCTACCTACCATACCCCTTTCTAAAAATCAACTGCCCCCAAACCTACCCCATCCCACCTACACCCTCACCACACTCCAACCTGACCCCCACCCAACTATCCCACCCACCAAACCACCCTTTTCCTACACACACCTACCCCCGTAAGAAATGCCAGAGGCGTCGTGAAGGTCTGCAGGCGGCTAAAGGTGTGTTTGTGGGGGGAGGCGGTTAAGGGGACACACGTGATTTTCACGTAATTTTACGGTAAACGTAAGTAAGGGGTAAACGTTGGCGAAGGGAAGGTTGTGAAAGGTGAAGGAAGTTAGAATGGTAGAGGTTAGTGTGAGGTATTTAGGGAGTGAGGGAGACAAAAAGAAAACAGTAGAAAACAATGAAACTTTGCTGTAGCCAAATGTACGATACAATTTAGCAACTGCAACGATCAAGTTATGATTATTCGCTTTGAAAGTTTTGAAAAACCCAGGCTTTTTTTCGTAAAAATTTGATACAATCCACTATAATTTAGTATAAGCCTTTAAATTCATAATACTCCGTTATATTTGATCATAAAAGATTTAAATGATCTCCATTTCATTTTTTTAATAATCATTTTTTAGAAGTTTTTTGAGACAGACCATGAAAAGCCAAGATAAAGGCGGCTTAACCATGGGATCTCACGGAGGATTGTTTCTAATTGCATTGGCTCCTGCGTTGTAAAAGCAATGTAAATCACAGATTCGCCGACACCTTTGAGGCTTAAAAAATATAATGCGTATTGTGATTTGTTTAGTCTTATGTTCACTTTAACTTTCGGTATTGATCAGATACCAGTCGAAATAGCGCATGAATCGACCATCGTTCGATCATTCACCGATTGTGTTAGTGTTAGAAGAGACATTTTATTTCATCACATATTTTACTTCTTTTATTCTTTTAATTCGTAGTACAAAGATTGTTCAAACCTAGCTAGAATATCTTGACATTTTTTATGGAGCAGTCAAAAGAACCGAAGTTGCGGGTAATTTCTTCATTCTGGCCAAACCACACCAAGGAGCCGCCACTTTTCTGGACCCAATGGAGCGACGTGATAGTTGCGAAAGACAATCTGGACATCGATAGTTTTAGCGGACCGAAGATCCCGGAAACTCAGATTCTATTCTTGGAGCTAGCAACAGGAAGTGAGCATTAAATAGAAAGAGTCAGTCGAGAGACAAGTAACACGAACGCTATGAAAATAAACGAAGCCGCCGAAGAAAAGAGGATCAATGAAGTGACGAAAAAGATTAACGGATTGAGAAGAGCCGCTTTTATTCTTAGCAACCGGCAACAAAGGAAAAAGATGTTTGCACAGAAAAACCTTCGGGTGAAAGTTTCTGCCATCACTTTTAAAAGTTTTTGGAAGTTCTTGGACGTCGTTTTCAATAAACCTCCAAATAGTTTTTTTGAGAGATATAGTAGTTTTTTAAACCGCAAACAATGACACCAAGAATCATTTGAATTATTTTGAGGAGCGTTGGCAAATTGAACCAGTACATGCAACATGAGAGAGATCGACGAAGCGGAATGGGTTGAGGACGTCTTCATCTGTAACATTAAGAATAGTAAAACCAACGGAAGCTATTGAAAACAACCATTAGTCTATTGGAAGCTCTAAATCAGGCACTTATCCATGAAAAGGAGTTCTTCAACCACCAAAAAATGACAAACAAGGTAAGATCATCGACAAATGGCACGACTCTTGATTCGCTTAAACTAAATAATAAAATAAAGAAGGATCGTGTCTCGAAATCGAAAAAATTAATTCGTGCAGAAAATGCGCGAAAACTTCAACCAAGGGCTTCTTGAACGTTTGCGCTGCGCATAGAATTTGTACCTACTACAGAAACTTTGCAAAAGTTTGTAACTCACGAGAAAATCGACCCACTGTAAACCATGTAAATGATAATGTTCAAACGTCGCGCCGAAGACTTCTTGGAGCTAAAATGGAGAAACCTGTGGAGAGATAAACGCTTTGAACGAGAACGGTCAGTGAGGCGATGACGTTTATTCGGTGTATAGCATAAGTATCTACGATGAAAACGGTCCTGAAACCAAGAAACTGCTGAACATAGGATTAGGTTGGGAGATGATTGTAAATCAAAAGCTTTACACGAATTGAAACTTAGATATCCTAACTTGAAAAATTACCCAATGGAGAAACGGCTGAAACATCTATGAAGCGATTTCACAGATCTCACAATCATTATCTTTGGAAAAATCATCATCAAGACCCAATCCAACTGGTGGATTTGCAATGAAACGCCATTTTTCATTACAGCAGGCCACAAAGGGAACATCATGGGAGCCGACAACCTAACAAAGTTAGGGATAGAAGTAACAACCGATATGCCATAACACTCAGCTATTCACAGGAGGAGAGTAAGTTGCATATTACTCTTTTTAACTTATAAAAGTTTCAAGCGTTTTAAAGACCTTTCTAGTAGAATTGTGAAAATACCTGAAGATTGAAAAAACTCAATTTCACTCATTGTTAAGGTCTTTAATGTTCTTTTGCTTCTATTTTTGTGTGTAAACAGAGAACTAAAAACATTAGAGAACAAAGGTCATGTCGCACTACTTAAAAATAACAACAAAAATCTGAATTTCTAAAAACAAAAATCACTCAATAAGCGTGGCATTAGACTCTAAACTATTAATAACCTTATTTTTCAAAAAGTTCATCGAAAAACCCTCTACATACACCGATATGGCGGAAGGTCAAAAAACTCCAACAACTCGAGGCCAAACTGTGCACTGGATAGGTGCACATGTTTGTGTATGTTTGTTCCTGGATTTCATAGACAAATTTTTAAACATGTTTAAAAATGTTAGTGGATTCCACTTACAAAATTTATGCGGATTCCGAGTATAAATACGTAAGTAAAAAACGTAAAATTTGTCGGCATATTTGTTGTTCCGCGGATTCCGCAACATGCGAAAATAACTAGTTGTACTGGATTTTTCAACTGTAAGTGGATTTCAAAAAAGTAAGTGGAATCCGCAAAAGTAAGTGGAATCCGCAAAGTTTGTAGGTGGAATCCGCAAATGCAAGTGGAACCTGCAATATGTAATTGGATTCAGAGTTTGTTTAATACTGAACTTGCATATGAGCAATTTAAAGTAAGAGCTGGACTTTTTATCAATAGCAATGCAAATTTTAAAGGCTAGGACTTAACAATTGTCAACAAAATCCACGAAGAAATCTCGAAATATTTGTAACTTAATCGTTCGGTGTCATCTTATAGTTTTTTGGAAACACAACACCGAATACAATCAATATTTGTAGTCGTTGGGTTGAGAGTGTAACGTATTGCCATAAGATGAAACGTATTGCCATTTTAGGTCACTATTTGGGATTGCTTAAATCCCAAATACTTATGATCTGACATATTCCGATTCTAGTGAATTTGGATCGAAGTTGAGATCGAAATTGACAGGATTCGAGATCGAAGTTAGGTCGACAGGAATTGAGACCAAATACTTGGTGTTTCAACTAGAAGTTGATCAATGTAGTATTTGAGATTGATTTTTCTGTTGACCATTTAAAAAAATTTTAATTTTAAACGCTTTACTAAACATATAGAATGTGTAAGCGAACCGGAAAACAAAATGCGGATTTCTTTTTCAGTTTGCGGATTCCACTTACAGTTTGCGGATTCTGCTTACAGTTGCGGAATCCGCAACAGATCAGTTTAACTAAACAAATGCCCTCTTAATTGTTTGTGTATTCCACAAACTGTTCTGTTTTACGCAAATACGGCTGCGGATTCCGCAGAATAGCCTACTTTTGGGGCGATTTTGAGCGGTACAGTGTTCTAGGTACTTTTTTGTGGAATCCACAACAGCAAGGAAGATCAATGAAAAGTAGCAAAATGCGGATTCCGCGACAAATCTAATTTTGGCCTGGTGCGTTATCCGCTTGCTTTGCACATAATGCACAGTTTGCCTAATAGTTCTACTCGAAACGCCAACTGTAAGTAGATTCCACAAAACGTAATTGAAATCCGCAAATGTAAGTGGATTCCACAAAGTTTGTAAGCTGAAGCCGCAAATGTAAGCGGATTCCGCAAACTGTAAGTGGATTCAGAATTTTGTTTATAACTAAACTTGTTTATGAACAATTTAAAGCTAGAGCTGGAATTCTTATCTACATCAACGCCGAATTTAAAGGCAAGGACTTAACCAATGTCAGTGGAATCAACCAACAAATCTCTAAACAGTTGTTAACTTAATCGATGGATGTCACCTTTTAGTATTTTGGAAACGCAACTCATATGATAAGTTCAAATTTTGGAGTCATTGGGTTGAGATTATAGGCAAAATAACACACAGCATATCGCCAAATTAGGTCAGTAATCTGAACTGCGCCAATCCCAAATTTTGATTTTGGAAGCAAAACGCCGAGTAATTTTAATGTTTAGAGTTATTGGTTCGAGAGTGTATGGAAACAAAACACACAGCATATCGCCAATTTAGGTGATTATCTGGGACTCTGTCAATTTCAAAAACTGACTTTGGAAGCTTAACGCCGAATAAATTCAAAGATTGTAGTAATTGGCTTGAGAGTGTTTGGAAACACAACGCACATCATTTCGCCAATTAAGGTTAGTATTTGGGACTGCGCCAACACCAAATACTGATTTTGGAAGCATAACGCCAAATAAATTCAATATTTAGAGTCATCGGGTTGAGAGTGTATGGAAACAAAACACACAGCATATCGCCAAATTAGGTCAGTACTTGGGACTGCGCCAATACCAGATACTTATTTTGGTATCATAACGCCGAATAAATTCAATAATTAGAGTCATTGGGTTGAGAGTCTATGGAAACAAAACACACAGCATATCGCCAATCTAAGTCATTATTTGGGACTGCGTCAATCCCAAATATTGGTTTTGGAAGCTTAACGCCGAATAAAATCAATATTTGTAGTAATGGGCTTGAGAGTCTTTGGAAACACAACGCACAGCTTTTCGCCGAATTAGGTCAGTTTTTGGGATTGATAAATCCCAAATACTGGTCAGTGTTTGGGATTCCATCAATCCCAAATAGTGATGCTCTAGTAATTTCCGACTCTAGTGAATTGAGATCGAAGTTGAGATCAAAGTTGACACGATTTGAGATTGAAGTAGGGTTGACACGAATTGAGATCAAACGTTTGGTTTTTCAACTGGTAGTTGATCAATGTAGTGATTGGGATTGATTTTTCTGGTGACCAGTAATTACAGGATATAACTTTAAACCCCATACTACACATATAAAAATATATAAACAGAATCCGAAGACAAAATGCGGATTCCACTTGAAGTTTGCGAATTCCGATTACAGTTGCAGAATCCGTAACAGCTCAATTTAACTATACAATTGTTTTAGGTATTTGTTTATGGAATCCAAAACAGCAAAGAAGATCACAGAAATGTAGTAAAGTTGCGGATTCCGCGACAAATCTGATATTGGTCTGTTGTGGAATCGGCTTACAATGCACAGAATGCACAGTATGGCATCGTAATGTTATCTTTGTTTTTATTTGCTCATACCGTTCATCGAAGCTTACATATATCGAGTTTGCTGTTTTTTTATTTTTTGTTTTTTTTGTTGCTAACAACCATCGTTGGTTAACTTAATCGGATCAGCTGAGTTATGACGTTTTTTTCATATTTGGTGCTATAACAATCAACCTAGTTTATCTAACTCGAGTTAGCTTTTTAATTAAAAGTCGTTAGAATCGCAAAACCGTATTGTTTTTCAACGCAAACATCAACCGCGATGATTCTGTATAGTTTATTGAGGGCAGCAAATAAAAAAGTCCTATTATTAAAAACTTTTGAATTACAATTGAATTATAATTTTTATTTTATATTCGAATAGACTTTGGAACTAATTTTCAAAAGTTTTATAAGAAATAGTTTCTCCGATATTTTAGAACTCGTTTTTTAAAAAAATAAATTTATATTCGACAATAGAAATCAAACGGTGGGAACTCTGCGTAAATAACTACTTGATCGAGGATAAATTGTATAAAAAAAACTTAAAAATTATCAGCGATTCATTTGTATATTCAATTGAGGTGTAAGTGCATTATAGAGTAATTTTTATTCAAAATTTTACTTTTCATCATTAACCCAGAAGACAAAAGTTTCCAAATTTTCTCTTCAATTGGACTGGAGCTTCACAAAAGTAAGTAAACCTATTTTCGAACCCAAGTGAGTCATTCTCCTATAAAGATTTCTATAGTTTTTGCTACAACTTGACCAGTGTTTCTATAAAAATTGTTTTTATTAGAATGAGGAAGGGGCAGTTTAAGGGGAGTTTGTTCCTTATTACAAAAAGAGAAAATTAAATTCTTAAGCTTCAAAACTGAATATGCTTAACCGTTTAATTTACCCGCTTATAGGTTTGGAATTTCTTAACCTTTACTGAAAAATTGAAATGATAATTAGTATCTGAATGAATGTGTGACCGTAACACTACCCTTCAAAAATTATGTTAGCCGAAAAGACTCTTAGAAGAAGGCCGCACCATTCTTAGGCTGCACCATTCTTTTCGGTTTCGAAACCACTCACTTTCAAAACTGATCTTCAGTGTTTTTAATCTTCAGAGTTTAGTGATTTTTATATTTCCACCTTACTACCTTGCTAAAAAGCAATTGTAAAACTTCAGAAGCAGCTGCTCATCTTTCATAACCTTGAAATACTGCTGGTTTAGTTTGGAGCTGCTGGGAAGTTCGGTTAAAAAGCGAAGCACATTTTAGCTTTCAAAACTTTTCAGCTGGTTTATATTGCAAAATGGATTACTCGATCTGGAAATCACGTGCAGTTAGGGCAGACAAAGGTCAAAAAGAAGAAGAAGATGAAAAATCTGACAAAACAGAAGAAAAAGAAAAAAACGATGAAGAAGAAAAAGAAGAAGAAGAAGTAGAAAAAAAGCTTCAGAAGAGTCGGAGCAAATGTGAAATAGATCCAAATGCTAAAAACATTTCAACTAATATCAAACCTGTCTTCAATATTTGCCCACTTCAGACAAATTTTAAGGTCAGAGAGAAAGAATCGACCGAAGCTGAGCAACAAACTGAAACTAGCTTAGGCTCGTTTGAACCGACATGCTCAGCGTCTGAAAACCGACCTACGTCTCAATTCCATCCTTTTGCTGAAATTGAGACTTCCCCATGTGAAAAAGAAATCAGTGACTCTGAAACTGGCCCAAAAATACCCGATACGAAAAGTCTTAAGCATCCAGGTTCCCGTTCAGCTGATAAGCCTCTTCTCCTTGAACTCTCTGATCAGGAGAAAATGGACTCGCTGACTCAAGAGCTGGAAACAATAGAGATCCAGTAGCCCGGAGACCGAAAAGTTAAGTTTGACGATAATGATGCTTTGAAGCGATTTGTGGAGTTCCAATATCCGGACTGGAAGCAACCAGGGAAGACAACTTCAATACCCTGTGTTAGAATCCCCCGTATGATGGTTAGGAATGAACAGCTGAGCAGAAAACTGCAAGAACAATATAGGTCACTGCAGAAAGGGGAGGAAGGCGAGAACAAAGTTTACAGTTTGTTTGTAAACAAGGTTTCTACAGATGATTGCGGAACCATGGTGTTCCCAAATGTCGATGGAAGTCATATTTTTGAAAAAGGAGGACCAGGCAGCGTTGAAATAGACATGATAGTGGCACACCCGTTGAAAGGATTTTTCGTCTTTAATATTAAAAACGCTCAGAAAGTTAGCCTTAAAGATCTCCAATCGAATTTGCGAAAGCATTCTGATTTTGTCCGGTATGTAATGTGCTACAATGGCCTTTCTAAAGATTCTTCGGTTCAGGAAACTAATATAAATGAGGTCAATGAAATACCAATTCACTTTGTTATTTGTCTTGTATCTGGTTATGACCCATCATCTGGTAAACTTGCAGAGGTCACCAACTGTTATCAATGTCAACAAAAACAATTGGGTCGGGTGGCCGATCGAGTGATTGTCTTTAAATCGGAGGAGTTAAACATTTTCGCTTCGAATTGGAAAGAGACAGTTTCCGAACTTGACACCATGATACGAGGAAAAACAGACGACATTTTCGACACTTTAGTTGCACGGCTTGTGGCCTTGAACTCGATGGAAGGAAACAGTTCACTTGTCCACCAAAAATTCTCTTCTAATGATATCCAGTCTATTCAAGTGAAAAAGTTGGAGCCATGGCTTAAAAGTCAACTTGATGGAATTTTGACTGAAGCTACTTTGAAGGAAGGAGTTTTGACTGATGCAAACACTCAATGGCAACAAGATCTGATACGCGCCTCGAAAACAGTATACAGAAAGTCAAAAGTGTCCAATAGAGATAAATTTACTGTCATTCTCTGGACAAAAGAGCAGTTGGAAATCATAGGAACAGTCTTCAAACGACTCACAGATCCTTTCAATGAACACAACCCTCTACGTATAGATGTGCGAGGAGCGAAAGGATCTGGCAAGACTATGTTGATGGTCCACTTAGCTCAATTAGCCAGTTGTATCTATCAAAAGCAGCAAAAACAGAGTCAAGTAGTTATTTGTGACGGATCTGGCAGAGCTAAAATTCTTTTTTCGAAACTTCCGCAAACATTGCAGGGACCGGGATTTGAGGTTTGGAATACACGGTCTTTCTGTGGGAAATCTCGAAGTATAGCGAAGGGAATAATTTTCATCGACGAGGATCCGTTGTTACACGAACAAGGCGATGACCTAGTATCACGTTGCATTGAAACTGGAGCTCATCTTTGTATTTTCTCATCTAGAGAAGCGCTGTTGTCAGATAGATTACAAAACTAATTCACCACTCTCTCCCTTTCCTATACAATGAGATCCACAAAACGACTTCAAAGTTTTTCCGATCACATTTATAGAACCCTGACATTAAAACATACATTCACTGAACTTAACGGGTTGCCATCTCACACTCTAGATGGGACCAACCTACCAGACATTTGTTTTGTTAATTATACGGATCATGCATCTGGGATCCAACCGCTTGTGGATGAATGTGTTGAGACAATAATGAGATATGCTCTATCGTCACATGGCAAGTCAAACAGTGTGGCCATACTCAGTTTTTTATCGCCAAAAATTCAAAACGAAATCCTCTCAACTTTAAAAACAAAACCAGTTGCTTTGCGTTCAATTTCTTATGACTTAAACTCTAATGATGAAAGCAACGTAAGTTTACCAATCGTTCAATTGGAGTCAATCGATGCTATAAATGGAAGTGAGTTTCAAACTGTTGTTATTATGCTTGAGAAAATGGTTTTCTGCGACGTGTTGAAATTCGCTGAAACAATTAGAATGGCAGTAACACGTGCCACGACCAATTTGGCCATTGTTGCATCATCGGGCATTTCTTTTTTCAGCTCTCCGCTCGCAGAAAATGAGATATCTACTTCATTAAGTGTTTTGTGAGGCTCTCCATCATTTTTAAGATTTCAAAAAGAATTGGCATAAGACTAACACCGGAACACAAAACTCGAGAAAAGGTGATGTTAACAAGAAGTAAAATTTTGAAAACTCTGTTTTTGTAGATCATACTCAAGCGTCCATTAGCTCGACATGCCATTTTTGACAATAATAGCTCGAAGAGGAGTAAAAAAAAAGAGTGCTCTAACACAAAGATGCTTTGCTTTCTGACATGAAACACTTACTTTCAAAATTGAAAACCTGGTCAGAAATTCATTGCAACATGTTTAGCATTTAAGACAAAGATTTTCTAAAAGTATGTATTTACAATTTTTTTTGTTTTCTGGTCAAAAAGTTCCTAAATCTAGGCTTTTCCCGACAGAAAAAATTTAACTTCTTTCTAATTTCTAGTTCAAATTTTTCTCAATCGTATTTTAACTCAAACTGTTCGCAAAACCATAACCAAAATTAAGATACGACAAGTAGAAAAAGCTTGTTAATATAAACCAGCTAAGAGTTTGAGATCAACACTGCGAATAAATTTTTGACGTCATTTTTGTTGATTCATGCAAGAAAATGGCAAATATAAGTGCCATTTTCTTGCATGAATCAACAAAAATGACGTCAAAAACTTATTCGCAGTGTTGATCTCAAAAACTTAGCTGATTTATATAAACAAGTTTTTTCTAGTTGTCGTATGTTAATATGCGTTTTGGTCCAAAATAGATTCAAGCAAAACTAATTTTTAATTTGAGCTGAAAAGTAAAACTGATACTGTCGCCAGCATAAAAAAATAAACAAGACTGCTCGTATCAAGGCTTAGCCCTGAATGTTCTGACTGCCTTTTAAAAGGCAGTCAAAACACTCAGGGCTATGCCTTGATACGAGTAGTCTTGTTTATTTATTATGCTGGCGACAGTATCAGTTTTACTTTTCAGCTCAAATCAAAAATTAGTTTTGCTTGAATCCATTTTGGACCAAAACTCATATTCATATATTTACAAAACTATAGCCAAAATCAAAATTGAGATTTGAAGGCAGTCAGATCATTCCGGGCTATGCCTTGATACGAGTAGTCTTGTTTATTTATTATGCTGGCGACAGTATCAGTTTTACTTTTCAGCTCAATTACAATCTCAATTTTGCTTGAATCTATTTTAGACCAAAACGCATAGTAACATACGACAAGTAGAAAAAATTTCTTTATATAAACCAGCTTAGTTTTTGCGATCAACACAGCGAATAAGTTTTTGACGTCATTTTTGTTGATTCATGCAAGAAAATGGCACATATATTTGCCATTTTCTTGCATGAATCAACAAAAATGACGTCAAAAATTATTCGCAGTCTTGATCTCAAAAACTAAGCTGGTATATATAAGCAAGTTTTTTTCTACTTGTCGTATAATAATATGCGTTTTGGTCCGAAATAGATTCAAGCAAAATTAAGATTTGATTTGAGCTGAAAAGAAAAACTGATACTGTCGCCAGCATAATAAATAAACAAGACTGCTCGTATCAAGGCATAACCTTTGAATGTTCTGACTGCCTTTTAAGGTCTATGGAGCAATAAAATTGTGAAAAATAGATAAGTAAAAGCAAAAAATGAAGTTTTTTGAAAAAAAAAATCAGATTTTTTGTTAAGACATCCCCCACACGCCATAATAAGAACAAAGTGATACTTTTTGCTCCTATAAACAAATCAATTATGGTATATAGGCTTCCTTGAACCAACTTGGAACGATTTCTAAGACGGATTAATTCTCCGCTTACGCGTTATTAGCGCAATATATATCGCACTTAATTGTCCCAAATTGGCCAAAATGGCAATCTTCAAACCCCCATAACTTTAGCAAAAAAAATCAATGGTGAGATATCTGGTCAAAATATAAAATCAGGACACCAAAAGCTGTGATATGAAAAAATTCCATCCAAAATGGATAGTTAAAATTTCGAAGTTTGTGTGAGGAAAAAACCCATCCCGAGCACAAAAATTCCGTTACTTTCGTTGCAAAACTGGGAACAAAAAGGTCTGGTTGCTTTCAAAAGTACTGGCTCAAAAGTCCGCAAATTTGTGAAAAATTATATTCACAAGAATATTTCTTTCCACTGATTATTTTCTTATTTTCGGGCTAGAAATGCTCAACTAAAGTTTCAAATTCTGACCACGAGTTTTTTTAAATGTTTGAATGAAGCAAAAATTTACTTAAAATTTAAGGATGCTTCTAGCTAGAGAAATCTCTCGGCTGAGCTTCAACTCCGATCTCCCGTTATCCAAAGATGGTAGCATTGACTGCTAGGTATCATGACCTGATAACTACTAATGGATTTAGTTCTGGCAACTTTTTTCACTTTGAAATTTTTTTGCAAAAATCATCCCACCACACGCGATATAAAGTACAAAGTGATAAAATTCGCTCCTAGTAACAACTGAATAATGGCAAATAAGCTTCCTTCAACCAATTTGGAACGATTTTGAAGACAGATTAATTCTCTGCATACGAGTTAATAGCGCTAGATATATCG
Source organism: Symsagittifera roscoffensis (assembly GCF_963678635.1). Classification (NCBI taxonomy): domain Eukaryota; kingdom Metazoa; phylum Xenacoelomorpha; order Acoela; family Convolutidae; genus Symsagittifera; species Symsagittifera roscoffensis. The sequence goes on along the minus strand of NC_087069.1, from coordinate 46,527,141 downwards.
CGCGTTAATTGTCCCCAATTGCCAAATTGTCAATTTTTAAACCCCCATAACTTTGAAAAAAATAATTACAGGTGAAATATCTTTTCAAAATTAAGCTCAGGACAACAATACTTTTTGACTGATATTTAGAAAATTCCGTCAAACATGGCTAGTTAAAAAGTCGAAATTTGTCTGAATAAAAAAACGCACCCCGAGCAAAAATATTCCGTTACTTTCGCTACGAAAATCGGAACAAGAAATGGCAATCTTTAAACAGCAATACCTTTACGAAAAAAGATCACAAGTGAAACATCTTTTTAATTTTGAGCTCAGGACCACAATACTTTTTTAATGACACAAAAAAAATTGTCAAAAATGGCTAGTTTAAAAGTCGAAATTGTCTGAAGAAAAAAAACCACCCGAGCAAAATTATTCCGTTGCTTTCATCACAAAAGTCGGAATAAAAATGCATTGATTCGCAGCTACTCTGGCTTATGAACAATAGGTTGATTAATAGAGGTTGAACAAACCTTTTTTTTAAGAGAACTTGTCTTTTATTTTTGCTTTTTCGCACCAATTGATTGCAATTGTGTTTGCAACTATTCAATGTTTTCGTTTTGCAATTACCGGGTGGGTTTATTTGTTGTTCTGACTTTCGAAACGAAAGTAACCGAATATTTGTGCTCGGGTGGGTTTTTTTTCTTCAGACAAACTTCGACTTTTTAGCTAGCCATTTTTGACGGAATTTTTTATATCATTCAAAAGCTATTGTTGTCCTGAGCTTAAATTTGAAAAAATATTTCAACCGTGATCATATTTCGTAAAATTATGGGGGTTTAAAAATTGCCATTTTGGCTTACTTGGGACAATTAAGCACGATATATATCGCGCTATTAACGCGTAAGCGGAGATTTATTCCGTCTTAGAAATCGCTCCAAGTCGATTCAAGGAAGCTTATATGCCATAATGGTTTTGTTAATAGGAGCAAAATCTCTCACTTAGTTCTTAATATGACGTGTGGGGGATGTTTAACAAAAAACATCAATTTTTTTTGTAAAAATTTTAAATTTTGTTTTATTACATTTAAATTTTTCATGTTATTACTGCTCCATAGACCTTAAAAGGCAGTCGGAACATTCAGCTCTAGAAAAATGACTATTAGACGTTCCAAACCCCTGAGAAGTAGGTCCGATTCAACATCTGCATAAGATCCTTAGTTTTTTTCTTGTTTGAATGGAAAGTCTCATGATTTTGTCAGAAAAATCGAGAAATTTCAAGTCTCACAAAAGAAGATTTCGGATTACATCACGTCTTTGTTAAAAGTCGGTTGCGAAAACAACCGTATTGCAGTTGTTATTGGAAACTATCCAAAAACAGATGATTTGAAAGAAACCAAATTGACGGTAGATGAAATAAATTTCAATTGCGCGAAAGATTTGAGAAAATACACGTTCAACGGAGATGCAAATACCGTCGTCTGTTTTTCAAGTCTAGCAAAGTGTTGTTCAGAAGGGGCGATAGAATGGTACCAGCAACAAGATATTTCTTCTATCCTAGTTGTTATTAGAAATACCACCGACAAATTGGCATTTGCTTTATTTCAACCATTATTGTATGGACGTGGTCGGATAAACTCTCCTCGTGTTATACAACTACATTGCAGCACGGTTTCATTGCTTGACATTAGCGAGTTCCCTGAAGGCCTGAAAGAGCAACATGAAACGTGTTGCATCATACGGTAGAGTCATATATGATTGGGGGGACCGAATGTTGGAAAATTATTTTAAGCGAATCAGAATGACGTTTTTATAATAGACGTTAAAATTTAGGCTAAAGTTAGGTTTCTTGGGCGGGTTATTTTGATCCCATGACTGTCATGATGAACATGAACGCGATAGGGTCCCGTGTTGAGGTGTTCGGCTTATGTTTCGACCGAATTCGGTCGAACAAACGGATGTTTTTCGTGCCAAAACCCAAGGTCGGAAACAGCCTTTTAGGTCGAATACAATTTTTAAAGATAACCAAATTGAATGAGTCGGTCAAAACAAATTTTCGGTCGTGTCGATCGACATACATGAGTTTGGGTCGAGTCGGTCAAAATATAGCACGATTGGGCCGAACCGTTAAAAAATGTGTGTTCGATAGAGATGGCGACAACATAGCAAGCTTGGGTTAAACTTATTTGAACACATTTTTCTTAGGTCGAGTCGGTCGAAAAATAAATCGAAAACCTCAATCCGGCTTAATAAAATCATGTCTAACAATAAACCGTATGGAATTCCTCTCTAGTTGGATTAACGCAATTCTCGATCAAAAAATTAATGTATGAAATTAGATCAGCTGTAATTTAACAAAAAAATTAGGCCACATCTGACCGTTTGCAGTTATTTCGTCCAAAATGTTCTTAGTGATAATCTAGTTAATTGTATCACTATTATCACTATGATTTTGAATGTCAAGAAACATAAAAAATATCATTAAACTTGAAACTGGCTTTTTTCTTTTCTCCTCCCCCAGCTCAAAATTGAAATTAAGTTTTAAAAAACTAATTCAACTTTATCATATTGTAATGAAAATTTTTATATTGAATTTCTAACTATTGAGAACACAATTTGATTCATACCTCACATCGTATCAACACACATTCAGCCATAATAACATGTAAGACAATTGAAAAATTAAATTTGAAATGTGGGAAGAGGAGTGGAAAACTGCCACAAACTATCTCAGATACTTTTACATGTAATTTATTGATTCTTAGGGGGTATCAATCCAGCTAAATAATTAATCCAAATGGCAAAACTTTCATCTTTTTTGTCTTAGTTTGCCCTTCCTGGTCATCTTTTCTTCATCTCAACTGAGTTCTATTGGTGTTTTTCTTCTGCACTTCATTTTTCAACATCAACATCAAATTGATGTTCTGGAATTCGCCTTGCTGTGGGAAAATGCTATGGCAAGAGCCAGTTATTATGTCATGTTGATGTTCTTAGTAAAATATAATGCGTGTCAACTTGAAAAACTCTTAAGTTCGGTCTGCTGCGATTGTCAATTAGATCCGGTTCTGTTCTGCAGGCCCATATGCTATCATAGTTTGGAACTTATGATATTGGTATAAGCGACATTCACTTAAAACTCAGGTCATAAGTTATCACATACCGCAGCCAGCATGCTTTGCAAACCAAGAGAAGCTAACGGATGTGAGTATTCCTGTATAATGGGTTTCGGCTTCAGCAGACCAACCAAGGGTGATTAAATCGTGATTGGACCAGTTTATGATGGCAGCGACAGCAAAGAGCATCTGCTGGTCTCACGCTTTTTTCTTCTACCACAAAAATTTTTGACATTAGAACCAGAACTTAGACCGAAATAGCAAAATCTACGACTGCAGTATCTAAATTGGCAAAGGAAAAGAGAATTTTGAGAGGACCAGAAAAGGTAATCATATATCTTGTAATACAGAAGTGAAACAAAACTGGTCTCACATCTGTTTTTAGCTTTGAAATCGAAAAGGAAAAAAATTCTGCTTAAAAAAAACTGACTCAGACATCACAGGACAGCCCTTTAAAGGTCTTTATTATATGATCACGGTAATGTTTAATAAGGTCAAATGTGTAAGATACGAAAAATACAAATGGTCCACCTGAGTACAGGAAACTAATGAAGCCTTAGAAACGCTCAATGCAGCCAGATTATAAATGGGAGCACTTGAGGAAAAATTAGTCCAGGATCTATTCTTTTTTCGATTGAAGTGTCTTACACTTCAGCCTAACCATAAGTTTGAAACATTTTTGCCAGAAGAAAGGTTGAAAAGGGCTCAGAAATTTGAACATAGCACATAAAAAAAGTGTAGCAGAAGAATAGTCAAACTACAGGGAGTACGGGCAGTCCATGCAAAAATAACAACAACCCATAGAAAGATAACAGAAGCCAAGGAAAAAGAATACATAGTTCTTCTCACAGAAGAATAGAAACAGCAAAAATTCGTATAAAGTAGAGAGAGAAAAAACATGGACAACGTGTGGTAGAAAGATTTGCAAAATCTTTTGAAAATTTGTTCAACAATGGAAAAAATGTGAAAAAAGCAAGACGCCAATTCACTTCGCAAAATGTGCAAATCTCAACAAGTGAATCCAGCCAAATTAAATCCATAATTATAATTAGCTAGAGTGGACAATCGCATCGTTCATTAGACGAGGGATACGATTACCCCAAATTCTTTCATAAACCGGAGCACGTCTAAGCATATATTAGACTCGCCACAAGCTGCAAACTTTAAAGTTGGGGAATATCAGATTTTAACAAGATACAAACGCAAAAATATTGGTCTTGAAAAACAAAAAACCTGTCAAGATTTCAAATGCTCTGAAAGCAAAAAAGTCTTCAGCAGTTTGCGTCAATCCAAATTTCATTCTCCTCATCACGGAGGGAAAGATGAGATGAGTCTTTGGATTTGAGATTTAAAAAAAAATGGAGAAGTTTTTTATCGCAAAAAACGTTACGAGGTCGCAAGCAAAATACGACGTGTTATAAAGTGAAGATTCACTGGATTACAAACAAGAGTAAGTTGAAAAGTTTAAGAAACTGTTTGACAGAAAAGAGTTTCGAAGAACCCTAGTCTAACAACAAAACTCAAACTTCAATATGTCCCATACAAAAAAGTAAAGAGTAAACTGATACAATTAGAGACAAAAGTAGAGATGTAGAAAAGTACTCAAAACTGCAGACAGTGCAAAATTTGACAAATTTGAATAATTTCAAAGACTATTGGAACTCAAAATAGCTGCAGAAGCAGCCAATCAGGGTAATTTTTAGAGGTGTGCAATATGGGCATAGAAGTTTCTGACTGTTTTCTATCGACTGGCCGATATACTAGCAAAACTTCAAAGAGCAATGGACGGTAGGTTGAATCATGCAAAGAACACATTCTGTTTTTGAACGACATCTTGATAGTTTCAAGAGAGGTTCAAAAAGAACATGCCCTATTACTTGGAACAGTTATGAAAAGTTAGAAAGCAATAATGTTAAATGGTTTCCTAAATATTTCAGACATCAGCTTTCGATTAAATGAGTAATACCAGATCTGAAAAAACCAAAGCAGCTGAAAAAGTAAACCCTATGGAAAAATCGAACCAGCTAAGATCATTCTTAAGCAGTATTAAAGCGAAAAGAGAAAAAAACGACTGATTGAAAAAACTAACAATGAAAAAACTGAAGGTGTCAGTAAAAAAAACTTTCAATTGGACCCCCTTTCGTACAGTTATTTTGAAAATAAAAAAGACGCAGTCAAGATTAATTCGAAGCTCCAGTATTATAGTCTGTCGATAGACGAGTAAAAGTTGTTGCTAATCAGAATGGGCTAGGAGCCGCACCTGAGCAATTTTCTGATAGGGAGGAAAGGGTCGTTTCCTAGTTTGCATAACGTTTCATTGATGATCGAGAAAAAGCTATTCAACAAAAAAGTTGGAGCTGCTAGTAGTAATCTGGGCTTAAATAAGTTTAAACACTACCTCTTGTGTAAAAAAAAAACACAATTGTTACAGACCATCAAGCACTATTATCAGTCTTAGGAGCGAATAGGGAATTCAAAACGTATGAGACAAGACTGGCCAGATGGATTGATTGGCATTTGCCTTTCCAGTTTGACATTGATATCCAACGGAAAAAGTCATGGGGTGGTAGAGCGACCTTCCCATCAGAGGAACATTGGCAGGAAACAGAAAACGATTAAAAATTTGTTTTAGCATCGATTGAAAATTTCATAAGACAGCCGGCAGCATAAACTGTTGAGGAAATGAACACTCAAAGCTCAACTTGAACTAAAAAAGCAAATTACGTCACAAGGAAAAAAAATGTTACTTTGCAGCGGACCGGTAGAAAAGCGAACAA